>NW_024037076.1:7904838-8501220 GCF_015706575.1 Patiria miniata | reverse complement strand
GGAGTGCGCCCCAGACGTAGGTACATGATGCCCCCAGTTTCGTTTTTGTGCAGTAAGTCCCATAGCAAGGGCTGTCAGCACAGCCGACTGGCTCTCATGTGTCCGGTCTAAATGTACCTTAACATGGATGGATTTTGACAACTATAGCTTGTTGGATGGCGCATGATAGGCCAACAAGCTAACAAATCGGCAAGGCTTCAGACTTGAAACTTTTGGAGTGCGCCCAGACGTAGGTACATGATGCCCCAGTTTCGTTTTTTGTGCAGTAAGTCCCATAGCAAGGGCTGTCGGCGCCAGCCGATATGGCTCTCATGTGTCTCGGTCTAAATGTACCTTAACATAAATGGATTTTGACAAACTATTAGCTTGTTGGATGGCGTATGAATAGGCCAACAAGCTGACAAATCGGCAAGGCTTCAGACTTGAAACTTTTGGAGTGCGCCCCAGACGTAGGTACATGATGCCCCCAGTTTCGTTTTTGTGCAGTAAGTCCCATAGCAGGGCTGTCGGCGCAAGCCGACATGGCTATCATGTGTCTCGGTCTAAATGTACCTTAACTGGATGATTTTGACAAACTATAGCTTGTTGGATGGCGCATGAATAGGCCAACAAGCTGACAAATCGTCAAGGCTTCAGACTTGAAACTTTTGGAGTGCGCCCCAGACGTAGGTACATGATGCCCCCAGTTTCGTTTTTGTGCAGTAAGTCCCATAGCAAGGAATGTCAGCGCCAGCCGACATGGCTCTCATGTGTCTCGGTCTAAATGTACCTTAACATGGATGGATTTTGACAAACTATAGCTTGTTGGATGGCGCTTGAATAGGCCAACAAGCTGACAAATCGGCAAGGCTTCAGACTTGAACTTTTGGAGTGCGCCCCAGACGTAGGTACATGATGCCCCCAGTTTCGTTTTTGTGCAGCAGTAGTCCCATAGCAAGGGCTGTCAGCGCCAGCCGACATGGCTCTCATGTGTCTCGGTCTAAATGTACCTTACATAAATGGATTTTGACAAACTATAGCTTGTTGGATGGCGCATGAATAGGCCAACAAGCTGACAAATCGGCAAGGCTTCAGACTTGAAACTTTTGGAGTGCGCCCCAGAGACGTAGGTACATGATGCCCCCAGTTTCGTTTTTGTGCAGTAAGTCCCATAGCAAGGGCTGTCAGCGCCAGCCGACATGGCTCTCATGTGTCTCGGTCTAAATGTACCTTAACATAGATGGATTTTGACAAACTATAGCTTGTTGGATGGCGCATGAATAGGCCAACAAGCTGACAAATCGGCAAGGCTTCAGACTTGAAACTTTTGGAGTGCGCCCCAGACGTAGGTACATGATGCCCCCAGTTTCGTTTTTGTGCAGTAAGTCCCATAGCAAGGGCTGTCAGCGCCAGCCGACATGGCTCTCATGTGTCTCGGTCTAAATGTACCTTAACATAGATGGATTTTGACAAACTATAGCTTGTTGGATGGCGCATGAATAGGCCAACAAGCTGACAAATCGGCAAGGCTTCAGACTTGAAACTTTTGGAGTGCGCCCCAGACGTAGGTACATGATGCCCCCAGTTTCGTTTTTGTGCAGTAAGTCCCATAGCAAGGGCTTTCAGCGCCAGCCGATATGGCTCTCATGTGTCTCGGTCTAAATTATGGCGTTTCTTACGTCAATTGGCAATCGCGTCATTATATAATGATAGTCAAATTGATCAAACGAAACTCCGTTTTGATTATAGTCAATTATGAAATATCATTGATTTATGACATATACCTTTGTTTCAATTTTGATACTACCCGTAGACCTGCCGAGCAGCTGTAGATATAAAACTAAACCAAAGTATAAAATATAGGGGAAAAAAATCAAAAAGTTATGTGCTAGTCAAGCTTTCAGGGATCGGTCTGAGCCATAACAATGCCCAAGCCGATCCCTTAGTTCTCTTCCGGGTTCTCGGCGTCCCCGACCAATACACACTTCCTTCCCTATCCATCCATATAACCCCGGAGGGCCAGGCACCATGTAAAAGCAAAGAGCTAAGGAGGAACAGGGCGGCCCCTAAGCCCTGATCCTCCGAGTGGACCACATGCCCTGAACCTGTACGAAGGCGCCAACCTGGAACTCGCGGACAGTACCAGCAGCAGTGCTTACCGATTAAGCTAAGGTACTGTTGGTACTCTACGACGGGAAATTAAATCTCTTATAGTGAATGATTGAACTCATACGTTAAAAACCAAAAAGACACCAGCGGGATTCGAACCCGGGACCCCGCTAACCTTGGACGACGAATCGTAACCACTCGGCCATTTCGTTACCTTAGAAGTTTCCTTAAACTGAGAAAAGTTGTCTTTATAGGTGAGCAAACGCGCCAGGAAGATTACTGGGTCCATTTGCTTTACCTTCATGGGTAAAAACAAGTCGATATAATGAGCCCAGTGTGTTTGGTTTGTTAGGAAGCTGCATAACACAGCCTAATGTGCAAAACAGTCGTGTGTTAGGCGGATCATTACGCAACAATGAACACCGCAATTGTGTATTTTCAAAAGGCAGACGCGTAGATTCCTACTCTTTGTATCTGGGCACATATAGATTCTCACCTCCCTCTTCAGCTATTTCGACTTTCTTGAAAAGAAATATAGAGACTGTCAGCGAATCTCCGGGAGTTGAAATAAGGATCGTCCCCTCGATAGACCTCAGACTCAGTAAAGTTCAACATTGGGCTCTTTTTCAACAGCTGTTTTTGCGGAAACTTTACATCTGGATTTTTTTAGAAGCATCTGATTTTGCCCAATTTTAGTAAAATGCTCCAAATTTTGCTAAAAAAGCAAGGTTATCCCCTTACCATTTTAGATTTTTCATACAAATCTGATTTTGCCAAATTTTACTAAATATACAAGGTACACCTCTTATAATTTAAATTTTTTCATAAACATTTCTTTTTGCCCAATTTTGCTAGAAATACAAGGTTAAGCCCTAACAATCTGCAATTTTCCAGAATCATCTGATTGTGTCCTATTTTGCTAAAAAAAAAATGCAAGGTTAACCCCTTACAATTTGAATTTTTTTATGAACATCTAATTTTTTCCCAATCTTATTCAAAAAGCAAAGTTAACCCCTTACAATCTGCAATTTTCCAGAAACATTTGATTTTTTCCCATTTTCGCTTTAAAAAAATGCAAGGTTAACCCCTTTCAATTTGAAATTTTTCGTAACATCTAACTTTGCAAATTTCACTAAAAAAGCTAGGTTAAGGCCAAAAAAAAAGTCTCCGGTTTCGGGTATGGAGCTTGCCCAAAAAGTGGTGCGGCGACGCGGCTTTTTTTTTTTACCTGATTGTTTTGCTTCAAATGGCGGCTGATGACTGCAAATGGTGCCCGACTAAACTTAGTGCAAATATATGGGAGTCCAGAGAGGCCACATAAAGCTTATTCTCGACCATAACCCAATCTAAAAACACGTTAAAATTGTGCAGCAGCAGGATTCCAGTCAAACCAGTGAGTTTGGCGGTTTTGAGACATCATCTTTCATTGAAAAAAAACTTTTTCATTTTGCCGACGCGCATGGCTACGGCGACGCGCGCGCATAACAGAAACCGGAGACTTTTTTTTTTTTGGCCTAATCCCTTACATCTGACATTTTTCGGAAACATCTGATTTTGCCCAATTTCGCTAAAATATGCAATGTTCACCCCTTACAAGTTGAAATGTTTCATAAACATCTAACCCCATACAATCTGCAATTTTCCAGAAACATCTGATTTTTCCCCATTTTGCTAAAAAAAATGCAAGGTTAACCCCTTACAATTTGATTTTTTTTCATAAACATCTAATTTTGCCCAATTTTACATCAGCTTATGCTAACAAATTACCAGGTAACTGGATCATTAAACGGGACAGGTGCCTTGGAGCTCAGACCATTTGCCATGCACTCCTCAATGCATAGATGATGCACATAACACTATGGGTAGTACAGGCACAGGGTACTGCCCAAACAATGATGAACGCATTGCGTATGCTTAAAGAATTACCCACAATTCCGGTTTTTACCGTTTAGGTCTGGCTCTAATCACTTTACGCGATCCCCTGACGTCTCATACACTGACTTTAGGCAAAATAGTAAGACTTTCGCGGTCTAGTAACCAGACTTTGACTCTTAACGAAACATCGAATGAAAAGGGAAACATCAAATGCATATTGCAGAAAGATCGAATGCAAATATACCGATGAAACATCGAATACAAATAGCTCGAAATGTCAAACATATGTGTAAAACATTGCTCACATATTTGAGAATATCGCAAATATATTGTAAACAACACACACAATTGTATCGAAAAACATCGCACATTTAATGCAAAAAATCGAACATAATATTGAAAACATCGCACATATATATCGTCAAAACATCGCACATATAAATTGAAAATCGCATGAAACATGATAAATGTAAAACATCGCACACATATATTGAACATCGCACATATATTGTAAAACATCGCACAAATATATTAAATATCGCGCAAATGATGAAAAACATCGCACACTTATATTGAACATCGCACATAAATGTAAAAGATAACAAACACATATTGAACATCCAACATATATATTGCAAAATTTGAATATTGCAACGTTTGACACGCCATACCCATGCAGTATGTACTGAGAGCAGCAGCGTGTCGCGCGTGCCAGTACATGCTGCAAGATTTGTGGCAGTGATTATCACATGTGTACATGCGTCTCCCTCTCTCAATGGAAATTCATCCAATAGGAAATTTTGTTACGCGCTATGATGGGAACACAGACCAATCCAAGTAGGTGTTGTATCAATGAGACGAGGGCCATCGCCACGCATCGCCGCTGTATTGACCCATCGCGGTAGAATCTCGGTAGATTTCACTGTACTCCGAATCGAAACATATATCATGTAATAGACCAAATTAAATATTAATTTTATATTCATGAAGGGCAGACTAAAAGTCCAAAATGTATACCTTGTTTAGTGAATTCATAAAAACAATAAAGAGAACTGGCCTTCCGGGTTTCAAAAGAGGGAGACAAAAAACCCCTGGGGGACAGAATTACCTGGAGGGGGACAGAATTAACGGGCCGGGGGAGGTAATTCTGTCCCCCCGGACAGTTTTACCGGGGGACAGAATTACCTTCCACACCGGTCTAGCTCTTACGGTTGATTTTATATGGAATTTCAAAGATTAAATTTATTAAACTTTCAAGTGACGTCACGTGACCCATGATGACGTCATGATTACGTAATTGCAAAAAAACCACATCTGCGGTGGACTGGTCATTGACAAATGAAGTTCATATATGTTTCCATTTTTCCAAACAGTTCTGGAGAAGGATTTGCTGAGAATATGCTGAGAAGAAAAAAACCAGTAAATTCTTACAAAACCATTAGGTGTTGGGCTCAAGGCCCAACACTAGCTACAATCCTGGCCGAATCTCGCTGGGCCCCCACCCTCCCGGCCGGCCCCCGTTCAATGTTGTCTCTCATTGCGGTGTGTGTGCTCCATCAGCTGGAGAACAACATTGACCGGGGAGCGGGGGAGTGGCCGGGTGACTGTTGCTAGGCTCAGGAAGTGTCCCAATCATTTTGGCCGGGATTGTAGACTGTTTCCCGGCCCCACCTAAGGGTGCAGACCAGTAAATCGGTCCGAAATTGCCTACGCCGGCCAAATCACGATTTGCATGCCCTCAAAATCTTCAGTATTTGAGCATGCTGTGGGCCATGAACTTGAGGGTTTGTGAAAAAATATGGGTGGAAGCCGTGCACAGGACTGTGCCGAGCGAGCTCATGAATAAAAGGTATATCCTCAAAATATTCTATATTAGAGAGTTCTGAGAGCCATAACATAGGGGGTATTGAAGAGATATGGCAATGAACCTCTGGCCCGGACTCGGGGCTTCCAATTCTGAGCATTTTGGATACAATTGGGCTCGAAAGTGGCGCTATTTTGCCTTGTTGTGGAGGGATCGTTTTTCAAGATGGCTACCTTCCGCTTTGGGGAAAATAGGGGTCGTCTTCTTTGGGCGAGAATTTCTCGAAAAGTCAATGGTCAACCCACCAAAAAATGAAAAGAAATTGAAAGATGACATGTCGATCATCTTTTTTCTGTGCAGCTTAAATACCTGTGCGAGTTCTGAGTATTTTTAAAAGAATTTTGAAATATGGGCATTTAGCACTAGTGGCTATGGGATTTTTTTTTTGCACTGTTGCACCCTTAAAAAGCTACAGCAGCGTTAATTATGTCTTTATAATATAGGGCATGATGGGTGCAACCCTGCAAAAAAATCCCATAGACACTTGTGCTAAATGCGCATACTTCAAAATTCTTTTAAAAATACTCAGAACTCTCACAGGTATTCAAGCTGCACAGAAAAATAATGATCAATGTGTCATCTTTCATTTTCTTTTCATTTTTCGGTGGGTTGACCATTGACTTTTCGAGATATTCTCACCCAAAGAAGACGACCCCTATATTCCCCAAAGCGGAAAAGTAGCCATCTTGAAATTAAAACGATTCCTCCACAACATGGCAAAATAGCGCCACTTTCGAGCCCAATAGCATCCAAAATGTTCAGAATTAGAAGACCCAAGTCCGGGCCAGAGGTTCATTACCATATCTCTTCAATTCCCCAATTGTATGGCTCTCAAAACTCTCTAATTTTTGGACTATTTACAGGTGTGCACCCTGATAAGTTACCCCGAATGCCATCCCAGTACTTCCTTCACAAGATTCTGTGAAGCTCATCCGCCTAGCCCTTCCCGGCTGGCCCGCTTTAATAACAGTGTCCCTATGGGTGCAATAAAGACCCCAATGATAAATGGCCCCACTTCAGAAAGTCAGGAAATATACTCACAATTTACTCTCCAAGGTGTTCGAGACACACGTCAAACTTAAAGCTTATTTCATGGTTTTTCTTTAACTTGATGAATTTTTGGAGAAATTTCCACCCGAATATGATCATCCCTTAAAATATAGTCCTGAAACCCATCGCCATTTTGAAAAACGGTGCCTACACTCCATTGCAAAAGAGAGCGCTTTTACTAGGGCCCCAATTTCATCCAAATTGTACAGAAATACAAGCTCGCGTTCCAGCGCACGGCTCCCATCCTTATTTTGTACGAATCCTCAATGTGCTCAAATACTGAATAATTATGAGGGCATGTAAATCGTGATTTGGCCGGCGTAGGCAATTTCGGACCGATTTACTGGCCTGTACCTACAAATCCTGGCCAAATCTCGCTGGGCCCTCACCCTCGCGATCCCCAGGCCCCCGTTCAATGTTGTCTCTCATTGCGGTGTGTGTGCTCCATCAGCTGGGGAGAACAACATTGACCGGGGAGGAGCGGAGGAGGGGGGAGGGGGGGGGGGATGGGTGACCGTGGCAGGCTCAAGAAGTGTCCCAACCATTTTTGCCGGATTGTAGACCTCGCAATGTAAGAGTCCTATATTTGCAAGTTGGGGGGGGGGGGCATTGGTGGTCCTACTCATTTTCTGGGTTTGGTCATAGTTTTAAAAATACATTTTGCGCATTTCGTCTTCAAATTCTCCCCACGACATAGCTTGAGGGAGGGGTGGGGTGCTCCCATGCCCATTCCAGTTGTCACCCTCGTACATTCTATAAAAGTGACCAAATATATACAAAACCAAGCTCAACATAAAGGCCCCCTAGAGGGTATAAGGCAGTATAAATAGAGATATTAAAACAACTGTCATTTCAGCACCAGGAGAACATGACACATATTTATGTATCAATTATTATTATTTTATTATTATTATCATTGTCAATATCTGGTGGTTTTTTTTTTTTTTTTTTGGGGGGGGTATATTTAGGAGCTGATGCCATTTTAGCTTACCTCATCCAGTTGAGAATTCCCATAAAAAGCAACATTACCTGCACAGCATTATGATTCCTTAATATTTATTCTCATGCATCAAATGAGCGATTCAATACTGAGACAGAATAATTAAGCAGCTTTCATAAAAAAAACACAAAATGAAATTAAAAAGTGGTTTAGACAAATAAAGACAATTTCACCAAAATTTGGGGATCTGATTTTTTCAAATGGGGAATTTATTTTTACATCAATCTCCACAAATTTTCAACAAGTTGTTTTCCTAACAGTAAAAGTCCACACTAGATAATTTATTTCCAAGTAGTGGGGGGAAAATGATTGATTAACTTTTAACCAGAGGAACAGGTTTTAAAAAAAAATCAGCAAATAATTGAATTCAATATTTTCCGCAGCTTGTCTCGAAGTCATTCTGGTGATATTCAATGAAACTACATACACTTTAAGAGTAGAGTTAAATGTAATTCAACTTTTATCAAAAGCTAATGAATACTGTATAAAAAATGTACACAATTAAAGAACATTATTTGTCCGACATCTATTACATGACAAATTACATGACTTGATAAACTTAACACAAATGTCATTTTTTTACTAATTCGATCTTTATCAAAAGCTGATTAATACTGCTATAACAAATGTTATAATATAAATGCAAACAACTCTACGGCCTACTACGAAAGCTAAGTATCTGACACTTCTGAAGACTGACTAAGTGGTTTATCAAGATAGATGTGACACACACAAACTGTTTTTGTTTTTTAATTTCGTTGTTTCTAAGCAACTCATTGAAAAAGGTTCCTACATCTTTGTTGCATATTTACAAGCTGCTTTGATTGATGATTTGTCAATTTATTTCGATTGTTTATAATTCTCTTTCCTTTGCAAAATATAAGCACAGATTGAAAAAGATTATTCAATGCAAAGAAAGAATTTTCAAAAATCAAAACAAGCTGTTAAATGTTCAAATATTCTACATACAATACACATTTCAATTCTAAACACACAAGGAATGAATTGAGTTTTTCTTAGGAACACATTTTATTGAACTTTCTACTCTTCTTGAATGTATGAAGACTATTTGACATCCCTTTTGGGATAAATTGATTGAAAAGCGCACTTCTTTAAACTTTTAAATGATCCATGTTTTTCTCCGGACAACTGAGGGCACTGTTGCTGTGATGTCATTTCAGGAAGACACTTCTGTTCACATTGTGAACCAAAAATTTGCTAATTGAAAACGTTTGTGAGAAAAGTTTGCTCACTGGCTATACTGCCATGTACTGACACAACCACGAATCACTCGAAAAAAGACAATTTACGACAGCAAAATATCAAAAATTCTTTGGTGCTTTTGGTAACGTAACAGGTTTTTGTCTAAAATGACATCACACTTTTGCTCATATATGGAAATTTACATTAGTATAAAAACCTTAAAGGCTCCAAAAAACACTTGAAAGTGGCAAAATGAAAATTGAAATAAGGTTAACTTAAATGGGACATCAAGTAAAGGTGTATTTTCAATTCAACGATTGCATTAACAATGATTACATTGCATGGGCCCTTTAAACAAAACCGTCTAATCAAACGTTTTGCAATCAGAGTATCAATTGCCTTTGAATACAAAGCCAGTCATCATTTTTTTTGTTTAATTTATTTTGAGTATTTTGAAATAATGCTCATTTGATCGTATCATGTACCACAACAAAGTTTCATTATCAACCCCCTACATAAAACCGTAAATTGATTTTTCAGACCAAAACAATTTGTAATCGAGCGTGAGCATCTACAATTTTTCTTCATACTCATTTTCTCCAGATGAACTCTCTCCTCCGGCGGAACCCTTTCCTCCAGCCGAACCCTTTCCTCCGGACGCACCCTTTCCTCCTCCGGGCGCACCCTTTCCTCCGGACGCACCCTTTCCAGATCCTCCAGAGGAACCACTGGACACCGATGAGGAGTCCTCGCTCCCATCTGACTCGGTTTCAACCTTGACGGCGACCTGCTCGGGTTTCTTCTTCCGGAGCTCAATATCTTCGCTGTACTGGACGTTTTCGACGCCGTAGTCTACATCGATGTTGTCCTCTCGTTGATGCTGCTCCCACTCTTTTCTGTTGTTCATCTGCTTCTCGCAGAAGTAGCAGAGCCAGATGATGAAGAGTAGGAGAATCGCAGCGCCGCCGACACTGATACCAACAATGGCGCCGGTGCTTAGGACTGTGTAGCCAAGAAACATGAGACAGGTTCAACGCAGATCCACATCTAACAAGGCCAGACTTGACGAGTCTTGGAATCTCGGTTTAGGTCCAGTAATGTACACAGATAACTCATTCAAGGTGAATGCACTTTAATAACTTGTAGAAAAACCAACTAAAGAGACAAAATGAATATGAGGCATCAACCTGAGGAATGATTTATTGTTTGGTTTTATTTTTTTTTTTATTTTTTTTTATATTACTTTTAAGAGCTAGCAGCTTCTTGGTAGTAGGCCTCTTTTTTGCTTTCTCTTTTCCCCCACCCATTTGTTCCACTGCCACAGTAATATAAGTCTTTCTTTGACCAAGCTTGAAAAAAAACAAAAACATCTGGAACCGGATAATACTGATTGTCTTATATAATACCAGTGTTGTAGTCAAGTACTTTTTTCCGAGTTTCCGAGTACTGCCGAGTACTATAGGTTACCGAGTACAAGCACGAGTACGAGTACTTCCGAGTACAAGTACAGGTCTCTGAGTATGAGTACTTGTACTTCCGAGTATGAGTACGAGTACTTGTATTCCGATAACGAGAATTATTTCTGAATACAGCCATACGGCAAATGTTTCATTATGCGTAATTGGCCCAGGCCCGGTCAGACCGAAATACAGACCCACTCACGGCTAGCTGTTAAATATGTTTGTCCGGCCGGACGCGCACAGAAGAAAATCAAGAAACTTCGATTTCTCCTCAAGCCAATCAAGTGAATCAACCTTTTCAAACTGAAAGTATCAATAAAATAAGGCCGTGGTAAGTCAAGCTATACCATTTTGTTTTCGAGCACAGCTATTCGAGTACGGGTACTTTGATGATCGAGCACAATTTCGACATGGCGAGTACGAGTACTTTGCTGCCCGAGTACGAGTACCGTCATTTCGAGTACGAGTACTTTGACATTTGAGTACGAGTACCAGTACGAGTACTCTGAAAAAAAGTAGTACCGAGTACGAGTACAACAACACTGTTAAATACAGAGTACAAACTCCGCCTCCTAGTTGCATATCAATACATATATTTACTACTGCTGAAACATAATTAGGGAAAATCATCATTTTGTACCATTTCTCCAACGCTCAACTTTCAACTTTATTCAATGCTTTCAGCTTCCAAAAAAAACCCTTTAATTTTGTTTCTCAGTTTTTAAATTTCAATGCTAAACAAGATATATATACATATAAAACCATTAAATAATTGAAAACTTACTAGGTGGTTGCTCCGTGACAACACTATCGGTTGGTGGTTCTGGCTTGTCTGTAAGTTTTGTGGTAGCAGTAGGTATGCCTTCAAATAAACGAGAAAATGCTTTAAGGTAGAGTAATCATTTGCAGCTTTAAGAACACAATTTGTTAGATTAAGCAAAAAAAAAACCCTCAAAACAGTTCTGCTTCCGATTACATGCTTTCCATAATACGGTAGGTAGGTCGGACAATTTTCTTTTGGCCAATTTTGTTTTGTGCTAATTGAATGGGGGATCCAATTACATGCCAATTTCAGCCCGAACTGTTTCAATTTAAAAACGTACCAGGGGGTCGTTCCGTGACAACACTATCGGTTGGTGGTTCTGGCTTGTCAGAACTGTTTCAATTTGCGCTTCAAAAGCTGCACATAAAATGGCCACAGAAAGTGACGAAAACTTGCCTCCATTAATGTCAAAAATATTTGCGGTCGATAATTCTGAAAAATAATGGGAATTCAGGTCCTATCACACCATATGTACAATGCTCGTAACAACGGAAAACTGGCCAACACTGTCCGTATATCGCGCGGTGTAAGAATGCGTGATGCGCTATGTATGGCGGGCGACGAACCTCGTGTTGCGGCAGGAAATTTAGGGGAAACACGCTGCGCTGTAAGTACGAGCGGTACAACCTCGAAATAAATTCATGAACACGGTAAATACATACACAGACAAGGGAGATCAAGTTCTGTGAATTAACTTGCAGAAATCTTCTTTCTCCATCGGTGTTTACTTGGCATTTTGACAATGTCAATCCGACCTGCAACTGCAGTGTACTCTGCAGTGTTAGGCTATGTTGGTCAGCCATATGCATAGACTGGTTGCCGCATTTCCATCGTGCCTTCTTTGGCCCTTTTGGTGTGCGGAGCAGCGGAAACCAGTACAGCATTTTTTTTTTTTTTTTTTTAATTTTCCAATAAAAATGTTAGGGTCGCAGCCATAAAAATAGGGTGGGTTGGGTAACCGGAAGTATAATTTTTTTTCTTTTTTTTTGGCCTTGTCAGATTGTGTAGAAAAAAAACCACCTCAGCAATTATAAAAATCCTGGATTTTCAACGTATGTCCCAAATCCATTTATTGTTTTCCAGTTTTTAAACCATTAATCCCTGTGCCACCCCACCCTGCCAGTTACACCCTATACTGCCCAAGACTACTCCAGCGCTGTATGGTTATATTGATTCATCAGGGATGTATACAATGTAATACAATGTAGTACAATGTAATACAATGTAATACAAGTGTTATTGGGTTCAACACTGACTTGGTTCAAACAGCATGCAGACTACTTCAGCTTGTAGACTGCATTCCTTCCGTTGCCATCTGCCGTCCAGTTCTGGGACCATCGCTACGCATTCCTTCCCGTCGTTAGGCGTCGGCTCTTCCCCGTCCGCCCAGTAGGTGAAATCAACAACGCTACCGTCCATCCAGGCATATGTGCCTACAATTGGTACAAAATTAACACACAAAAAACCCAACTTTTAGACGATTTCTAAAGCCTATTTTTATACAGCCAGACAAAAAAAATAAAATAGTTTTGAACGACAAATATTTGGATGTGAGCTCATTTCGATGTTTGCACATCCCACAATCAATTATTGAACAACAAAATGTCATTTCCTTTCAATTTTAAGTGTAATTCCGTATCTTTTAAAATACTTGCTGCTACATCCAAATGCTGATTTAGGCTCCGTACTTTTGGCAAAATGAATTGTGGAGCCATTTGAAGTATATTAGTAAGCATGTCTTTCATACTTATATGTATCTCAAGCCGTGTAAGGAACCATTATATGAAAAATCATAGAGCACATGTTAACCCCATGCGCACGGGAAGCGGTCATGGCCGCGGCCGCTAATCCTCATTGGAATGCAGTTGCCAGCTGTGGTATGCCGTGGCACATGGCTAGTGGGTAGTTCCACAGCTGCTGCTTTTGTGCAGTCCCGCTACCACACAAAGGCTGTGCAGTCATGCGGGCCACTTGCTCCATGTGTGGAGGAATGTCCCCATTATAACCCGTGTTTAAGGGGTTAAATGTTCAAATTTAACAGTTACAATATTAGGATTTTTTCTTCACCAACGTAATTCCATGAACGATATTGTGTCGGTGAGGCCAAAAAAAAAAATAGTCGGTCTCTGGTCAGACCAAAGTTCCAGAATTGATGTGGCGACGGGTTTTTGGGTTTTTTTTTTTTTTTTTTTTTTTTTAAGCTTGGACTGTACAGGTGGGTACTATTTTTTGCTTTTTTTGTGTCCTCATATACATTGGTGTCCTCCATAATTTGCCTTTGTGCCCTCCATGATTTGCCTTGGTGCAATTTCCCCATTCCTTGGTACAAAAATTTGAGGAGGTGTGGCAATAGAGGGAGCTGTTGTAGCTACCGCGGACAATTTTAAGGAAAAAAAAGGTTGACGCGCATGGTTAAAATCGACGCGCCCGCTGACCAGAGACGGACTATTTTTTTTTTTGGCCTAAAGGGCAAAACCCAATATTGGATTTAAATCCCCCGATGCCAAATTCCCTCCGACGAGTGACATGACTTTTTTTCTAAACGGTAAATTCAGTGGCATTATTAATCTAAAGTTACCTCCTTGTGTGACCAGTCCAATCCAGACAAACTTTCCCGTCTTTTCGTTGAGGGAATTGATCCTGATGAAGGTGTTTTCATCCCGGCTGTGAATGCTTGGCGGCAAGGCGCTGATCGTCGCGCACTTGAAGTACGTGTTCAGCAGGTTGTCACTGGTGAAACCGGTGTCAATCAGGTAGCACTGGTTCTCGAATGGATACCAATTCTCTGGGCATTCCAGACCCGGGCCAACAGGGGGGAAAGTCGGGGGTATGTCTGGATAAAAAAAAAAGTGTGACAGGTTTTAGACTAGTGAGTATATACTCAGACGAGTGATGACAATCTTGAGGGGTTGTTTGGATCGCAAAGAAAAAAGGAAAAATTGAATGAGTAAACATGGAGGATTCGTAAAAGGGCATAGTTCACTTGCATGGGTTTAATACACTCAACCAAAAAGGAAAGTCCCCCATTCCAATACTGTTTTTGTCTAACATTAAAAAACTACTGAGCATCTCTCGCTCAAATAATGACTAATCAGTAAAGAAATTCCTTAGCAATCCAGCCATACTCTTTGTTTGGCCCAAAACACTGATAATGTGTACGACATTATGCAATTTAAATTGCATAATTTTGTACACATGATTGCTGTTTTGGGGCCAAACAAAGAGTATGGCTGGATTGCTAAGGAATTTCTGTACTGATCAGTCGTAATTTGAGCAAGATGTGCCCAGAAGTTTTTGAGTTAGACAACAAAGTATCAAGGGGGACTCTCTTTTTGGTTGAGTGTATCATGGCTATGTGCAATAATGCGCTTGCTCTGAGGACAAGAGAGACTGTTGAAAGAACCCCCAGGCCAAGCCCAATGACCAATCTCTTATCTGCAGCCGCTACAGTAGGATCTGGCTCTCCCGGATAGGTCCCCTAAGCCACCAGCGTGCCTGCATTCCACGTGGACAGCCTTCATCAATCTTCGTTCTCAAAGCCAAGCCATGATGTACAATATTAAAGAGTATATAGGCACATGAGTTTTTCAACAAGTGCAAACATTTAAAAAGTTTCCTAAATGTTTCAATTCTTTGGGAATTGAGGTTTGTAAGAATGTTTTTTTCCTTCATACTGCAGGAATGGCTGAACAGAACATCGTCGCGTCAGTGCAACAAGGTCGTAACTCGATTCTGCAACAAGTCGTATCTCGCCCAAATGCGCTCTGTGCAACAAGGTCGTTTCTCGGGTATCGCTACGTTCATTGATTTTGTGTGTACATCCCAGTTATTTTAAGTGACATATGACGTTTTGACAGTGAAAACTCACGTTTCACGTACATGACGTCACACACCATTTTAGGAGATACAACCGTGTTGCAAAGACACGGCGATAGGAATAAGGAAGGCAACTTCTTTTGGAGGAGGATAGGAGCAAACCAAACACTTTGAGTTCCTTCTGTAAGCTTGACTTGCACTGCATAACGTTCATCAGTTTCGACTCACCCTGGTTGGATCTGCAAATGGACGGTCTCGCAGTAGTGCAGCCCATAGATTTCCAGCCCTCGGAGTACATGGACGCTGCACATCCCAGCTCAAGCACCGGCTCCTGGCCAGCCCAATTCAGGTATTTCTTAGGCCACTGATCAGAAATCCACTCATAAGTTCCTGAGGTACTCTATAAAAAAAACCCCAAGGAAACAATAGAGAAAGGACAAACCTTGTGACGGACAATCTTCACAACTTTAAAGTCCTTGAACAAAGAGTCCGAGTCTAATTTCAAGTTATCACTGAGTTGACTGATCAGCCCATGCTCTACTAAACCCTCCAAAACATTTAACCCCCCAAAACAAGCGTTGCCTTGAGAACACGCCCCTTGTTAAGGCCTGACTACTTAGACACTTTTAGGGGAGAGAGCAGCCTTCAAATCACTCCATTGGGAGTCTACCCTGATTGGGGTTTGCATCCTCCAAATCACTCCTTTGGAAGTCTACCCTGATCGGTAGGGGGGGGGGGGGGGTGGCTACGCTTCTGATAGACATGTACTGTCTTATTATAAATTTTCAATCTCATTCACTAATGCTGTTTGATTTTTTGTTATGGCATATGTTTTGGAGGGGGGGGGGGGGCTAAACAAAATTTCTAGCCCCCTCCCTATAGAACCGCGACTAAGAATCACTCAATTGGAAGTTTACCCTAATTGGGGTTAATCCTCCAAATTATTCCATGAGAAGCTCACTAGTACATCTTGCTGATTGGCAAAAAATTACATTCACAACATAATCTCAAAATACAAAGACGACTTACAGAATCTGAACGGAGGCCGACCCACGCAGATTCGATGCCGCTATTGTACATAAGCAGTTCGGTGAAAGCATTCTCATAGCCGTCCATGACTGGAGCTAGGATACCGCCAACTCTCGTGCATGCATCCATTGCATTGGAGAAGGTACGTTCGGTCGTTTCGATCCTGAAGCATGATGGTGCCGAGCCGGAATAACCATTCGGGCACGGTGCAAAAGTCGCGGGTGGTACAGGCTGAGAATTTGGATCTGTTGCAATGAGGCAAATAAGGAGAATTTTCAATCAGTTCCAACTGGAATTATCTTTCTGCTGACCACAATATATCCTCTAAATACAGACATAACTAAGCAAAAGCTGAAATGTCATTATTCATAACTGGTTTATTTTTATCAATTAGAATTACTGTAAAAAAAAATTAACAAATGAACCTGAACTCACCCAAGTCATATTTGCAGACAGATGTATATTCTTTGCTGCAGTCGTCGTCATACCACTTGCCTGGCGCATCAGGATCAGTTAACATCTTCACACAGTTATCCTGTCACATCAATATGAATATTTTACTCAAACTGTAATCAAAAATGTTTATTTGAATTCTGATATATCAGTTTTAGCTCCAGGGATAATTAAATCTAGAGTCATACAAAAGGCAAAGCCTTAACTTTGGAGTAATTGTGTGTTATTTGTCGATAAACTAGTTTTCAGATGATAGAAATTCTTTTGCGCATGAAAGCCTCACTGCCTGATGAACTACGTTGTCCACACTCCAAGTTATTTCATGGCAGTTATTTTTAAGAAGCGTCAAATTCAAGTTGATAAACCAGTTTGTCCAGTTAGGGAAAGTTCAAGTCATAGCAAGAAACCATCAAGTTTAAGCGAAGGTCCCAGTAAACTGGTCAATTAGTTTGTTCTGATCTCCTACACTTAGTAACTGAAAGTTAGTGCCAGAAAGCCAAAGTTGATCCAAACAGATCCTCAGTTAAAAGATTATTACCAGTAAGCCTCGTGTTCAAGTTAATCTCAAGACTTGATCAAGGTTGTCCAGATCTCCTAGATATTTTAACAAAGCACGTTCTGGTTTTTGGTTCTTGGTTGGTTCTTCTCCTAAATACTCCGCGTGGGAGTTTATACAGGAGGCCAGAAACACCGAGGCAAACCCCTTCTCTTAGCGATAAGCGTCACTGGGTTCTTTTACGTGCATTGCATTACACAACACACGGGACCTACGGCTTTATGTCCCATCGGAAGGACAAAGCAATAATGGTTAAGTGCCTTGCTTAAGGGCACAAGTGTCCACCCGGTGGGCTCGAACCCACACCACTGTTGCCTCTGAAACACCAGAGCACAAGTCCGGTGCTCTTAACCGCTAGGCAATGACACTCCACACGTATGAGGTTTCTGGTATGCACGCGCGTCGCCGTAGCCATGCACGTCAGCAAAATGAACAGATCTTTTTCTCAATGTAAGATGATGTCTCAAAATCGCCAAACTCACTGGTTTGACTGGAATCCTGCTACTGCACAATTTTAACGTGTTTATAGATGGGGTTACGATCGAGAATAAGCTTTATGTGGCCTCTCTGGATTCCCATATATTTGCACTAAATTTAGTCGGGCACCATTTGCAGTCATCAGCAGACATTTGAAGAAAAAGAAAACGGTAAAAAAAAAAAAAAACGGAGACTTTTTATTTTTGGCCTTACAGACAATCGGTGTTTAGTCAGAGGGCCAACTTGAGCAATTTGGCGAGTTGTACAATGTCGACTTGTGGCCGGAGTTTACTGTAGTTGATATTAGCTACATTGTCTGGATCCCCAGTTACTCAGCGAAGGTTTACAACTGTCAACGAACCTCATCCGTGGGTAAACTAGGCTGTCCAGCTCCCCAGTTTTGGAAGTTCAAGGTGCTGCCATCAATCCAGTGGAATACCCTGACAAAGTCACTGTTAGGCATCCGGGAGGTCAGTCCAATCCAGATGCTGTCAACAGGGACCTGGCTTTGCAGTGACGCCATCAGGGCTGAAATGTAATGGTATCCCATTTAACTTTTTTTTTTTTTTCAATCAATCAATCATTCAATCAAGATCTTTAATTTTTACCAACACATAAATGTACATGCAGATACAATTATTTAACATTCAAATTATTGTGTATGGATGTAGGTCTCCAAAAAGCATTGAGCTAATCGAGTGGAAACCCAACTGTGTGAAATTAACAATTACAATTACCAGGGCAACGACAGAAGTTAAATAACATAAAAGTTGCTAAAAAGCTAGTAATAGGAATTAAAATTATGATTATTTGGTGTTACAAAAGGGTATTATTCCACCAAAAATTTGTTAATTAATTGGTTTTTATGTTTGCGGTTGAATAATGATACTTTTGATTCATTTTTAAGAGAATAATTAAGAGAATTCCACAGCTTGGGCCCTCCATGTTCAACAGTTTTTTTAGCTAAAATTGTACGAGCCCAGGTCTGATGAATGTCAGACAACGCCTAGTAAAATGACGGTGAACATCCCGATTTTTACAAAACACTGAACAGATAGTGTTAGGCAGGTTATTGTTGGAAAGCTGGCACATGAAGGTCCCAAGCTGTAGAAGGTAAATATAGTTGACCTTTAGTGGTTTGTGTTTATAAAATAAAGGATTGCTGTGGGCCCGAAAGTCAGTATGGTTAATTATTCCCAGAGCTTTTTGAAGGGCAACAATTCTATTAATATTACTCATTCCACACAGGGAGTACATGTGTGTACGTGGTCGAGAAATCAGAAGTTCACAATATTTCAGAAGATTTTTTAGTGAAGTACGTTTCCAGAGTCTTTCAAATCAACTGCAATTCAGGGGACCTTACCTTGCACAGCATAGATAGGTATGGAGGCTAGATCGCCATTGGGAAACTTGGCACACTCCGTGCGAGCAGCGTCCCAGTTGAGTGGATCCCAGTTCATTTTATAGCAATGAGTGCCAATGCGAGTTCCGTCAGACTGACAGCCCCCTTGCGGCTCTTGCGTCATCGCTGGAGTAGGCAGGCCTGGAGAGTCGGGTGCCTTCTTGCAAATGAAGGGCCGCGATAGCCCACAGTTGATGTCATTCCACTCTTCATAGGTACCTTAAAGTGAAGGAACAAGGGACTTATTTTTTGGTTTGTGATGGCAGATGTTGAGCTTTGTCAAGTAAAGAACTGGCTTTGATCATCTTCAATCTTGCTGTTAGTAAGGCAAAAAAAAATGGTCGGTGTCTGGTCAGCGAGCGCGTGGATTTTGATCGTGCACGTCAATTGTTTTTTCAAAATTTTCCGTGCTAGCTGCAACAGCGCCCTCTATTGCCGCACCGCCTCACATGTTCGTGGGCAGCTCATACCTAGTGATAGATCCGGCACGAGGTTGATGTTGAATGAATGATAGTAGACCATGAGAACGAAGTTGCTGCCAGCTGGTCTTACGGATGTTTCAGCGGATGGGAGTTCTGGGGTAGGAGCATTGTTGTCCTTTTATCCCTTTTTCTAAAGATTTCGCCTCTGGGATGCCGTTTTTTTTCTAAACATATCACTTGTGGATTACCGTTCCCTTTGTACGAGGACCCCACAAACAGCTCTGGTGTGTATGGTCCTACTGTCATATGGTCATACAGATTTCTGAGCGGGGAGCACAAGGGGGGAGGGTTTGCATTCACCCCCACCCAGTCCCCTTACCTTTGAGTTCAATGACGGCACAATCATCGTCATCACTGTCCGGTTGGCCTAGGCTCCATGATGTAGCTCTTTCATCAGAACTGGTAGGAGTGCCATCGGACCATCTGAAAATACACCAGACTCATTCATCACACGCATATAAAGAAAATAAATTACAGCACTGAAATTACATCGGAATGCACTTAACTTGTGTAAAACTATTTTGAGGTAATGGTTGACTTATACATTCATAACTACGACCAAATGATCAACATTTCAAAATGGTTTCAGCTATGCGTTCACAAAAAACGTTAGTTGCTACAATTGTATTAGCCATTAGAGTATTCAATCTAGCTTAACTAGTTCAAATATTAGGCCAAAACAAAACAAAAATGTTGTGTGTTGCTCTCACATGAAAAATATCAGGAGGGTCGGTCGGTTGGGATTTTTTTTGGGGGGGTGGGTATACACAGTAAAGATTTATATAAGCCTAACGTTTCTTCTAATTGACGAATTGACAAAGTGACAGGTTCAGTCAGCAAGACAGTTTGTACAGGGCCTTTGATGCGATAGTGAAACCAAAACATCCGACAAAACAAACTTGGGGTGCTTTGTGTTGTACTTCACGAATACTTCGGCAAAATTGCCATTTAAAGACATAGGCCTAGCTGCTCTGCTCCTAACACAGCTGTCATGGACACCGCATAGCACAGTCCATCTCGGCACAAGCGGCACGAGGTCTCGGCCTCAGTTACACGTACACGTAAATCCAACTGTGCGTTTTGTGATGAAATGCAAAAGTATGGCATCACAAAGAAACAGTTCCAGCAAGGTTCATGTTCATTTAATTTTTTTTTTACAAGTGAAACCCCCCCCCCCAGAGATTTCAAGATTTGTGAGGGCAACACAACAATATTTCTGTGGCCTTAATGACCTCCACATTTGTCATATAGCCCTTTTAGTCCCCAAATGAGGAAATCTTGGATTCTGTCCTAAACAAACCTCAACTGCTTAACCCTTACTCTCTGAGGGTAGTTTACTGCATGTCAGTTGGTTATGCCAATGCCCTCCAGCTGCAGTTTATTGGCAGATAGTTTGTCTTAACAGTGAAGGCTCCAATTGGCAGGAGTTGGAGGCCCTGGAGGGTGCCTGATACTGACCAGCTGGGGGCACTCACTTTGTTATCAGAGGACTCTCGTTGTTCTCTGTGGCATGTATTGGAGTGCCTGTCCAGTTACCCTTGAAATGACATGGCAGATATTGGAGGGCCATGCAAAAAACATAGGAGATTTTCTTGAGGCACATATTGGCATGCGTTGGAGGGTCTAGTAGGGTAAGGGATAATTGGCCATAAAGTAGTAGGTAGGAAAAACGTGCAAGTACTTACGTAAAGTCTGCGGCGTTTGGTAATCGACGGAATCCAATCCAAGGCCAGTACTCTACAATCTCTGGGAATTCATAGATGAGCTGACGAATTAAAAAATTGAAAAGGAAAGTTAGCAGCACTCTGCTGGCCTTCAGCAAAACTACATGTTCATCAAAGAAGGTCCAATTTTAAGCCAATTTATTTTTCTCAATTCATACTCCGAGTCTGAGATTGGGTGATTCTATAAATTTAGGATTCCACTTTTTGTTTCCTTCCATTCCCTGTTACATCTGACATCGATGATTGATAATTCTGATGGGCTCCCTTAATGCAGTCGTCCTCCAAGAGTGATTATGAATAGCAAATTAAACTACCTACCAAACAAATGAAAAATCGTGTGATGAAGCCATTCTTAATGATACTTGAATGGCAAATTACAAAGTACCAATGTAACAGGGACAGGAAAAAAATGACCCACTTTGGACCTTAACTTTATAGCATGACCAATCTGTATCATTAAACCATTGCTATGACGTCACACTATTGTTAAAAGTGTGGATTCGGAACTACAAATCTGTTACACTGGTCACAATGTGTGGATTCGGAACGAAGAATCTTTAGTAAAGTGTGGATTAGGAATTACGAATCCACACTTTGAACACGTCGGACAATTGTTCTCCATAATGAGCATGAATAGGACCGTCTGCATGAAAAGTTTCCTTCCAAAAATAACAAATGCATCTTCACTGTCAGATTCTCCGCCGTCACTGCAAAACCTACTTTGAGTCGGAAAGAAATCGTCGTCTGAACTATCCATGTTAGCGGAAGGAGCCTACACACAAAATTAATCTGTTGTACGGGTGTGGTGATACACATGCTAAACACACAACAATGCTTGATTTATAAGAGCCTCGAAAAACTCCCTTGAAAATTACCCTAATGGCCATGACTCGACACGAGATATGCAAGTCTTTTCATCCCCACTCACTGGACTGTTAATTAATGACAATACTTCTTTTGACGCAATGGTTTTAGTCGAAGAATGTGGATTCCTAATTTATGAATTCATTCGGCGCTTCGTACCTCGGTGATTCTTAAATTACGAATCCACACTTTCTCGTGTATTCTCCTTAATGTAATGACTAAATTTATACATAACTTTCTTCCAGGGCTACCAGGGCACAACATAAACAGAATTGGACAGTAGAGATGTAATGCACACAACCACAAGTCATGTCAATATTTAACAGGGCGTGAACACAGACAATTCTGTTATTCCGGCTTTCTGTTTGGTTTTTCCCTGACAACGATCAGAGCATACTGATCAGAAGGACGGGTTTCACAACCAACCGATTCTTTTCAGAACCACATATCTTCTCAAAAGAGATTCTTCCACTTGGTGTTACCCCAAACCCTCACTAGTTTCAAATATGACTGAACCACTTCACGCCGGAGGCCTTGTTCACACGCAAAGGTTTTGCGGTATTCGGAAAGGCTGACGGGTAAGCACGTAACAAGCGAGGCCGGAAATATCTGTGTGCCAGGCTGCTCGCAACGAGCGAGGCCAGAAATATCCCAGTGCTACCCGCAGAGAACAGCCTAAGCCCATCTGGCATGGAGGTCCGTGAAAAGAAATCCAGCACCCTGGTCCGGTCAGTGTCAAAATAATTCCGTGGTTAATCCGCATTCAAGTATTTTTGATTTTCAAAAAAAACAACACCGTGCTGGCATTACTGTGCCATCGATCCTCAAAATATTCGTACTGCGAAACTACTCAACTGAATCGGACCAAAACTTACGATGGTAGAGAGATTCCTTCGCTCAACTTCATCGTTGAGACTTGCGAGGTTGCTTCCCATTTGATTGCAAGACATCTCGGCCTCCTCCCAGCTCATCATCTCCATCGCAAAGTAGAAACAATTTTGTCCACCGAACTGCCATTCTGGTTCACCTTAAAAAAAAATAATAATAAATAAATAAATAAAAACAGATGGTCAATTCCATTGTTAAGAAGCAAAATGTAATGTCCATGACAGAGACAATTAACCATGATATCTAATTAAGGATTCAGGGAAATGATCCAAAACTCCTAGTCTGTCATCTCCTTGACCATTACTAGATGATAGATGTATAATGTTTAAAAAATATGTTTTTTTCATGGTTATTCACTGAGCTCTTTATGGTAGAATAAATCATTTGCAGCTATCCAAAAAGTAACGTACAAAATTATTGTTAAAATCTTACTTGCTTGAAGATGGTTATATACTAAACTCCCTGTGAAATTTTTCTTTCTGGCATGCTGTCATTTTGAATCAAACAATAAAAATAAAAGGCCATTTTCAAAGAAGGGAGTAATTGCAGAATACGCCGCCACTTGGAAATGCATCCCTAAAATCTCTGGCTACGTGGTTGGAATCACTGGAAAATAAACAATTCAAGTCCATTGCCGGCTACGCGGATACTGAGTGGGGGTCCTCTTGAGAACGAAGAAACACAAAATGAATGGGAGTTGCTGAAAAAATTCTAAGTCCAAACCAACTACCCTGTTGCCGGCTACGCGGATACAGAGTGGAAGTGCAGTGGAGCATGTCGTGTGTAGGCCTTGTAGCGCTGAGAATGTTTACTGAGGGCAATCAACCGTGACTCCGTAGCCGGCTACGAGGTGCATAGATCGAGTTGTATTCTGCAATTGTGCCCAAAGATGCGTAAAAGTGCGCATTTTTGGAAATTTCCGTACATTCTGTTGGTTTGTAATTCAACGAATCTGTGAAAAGGTGCACGAAGTGCAAGTATTGATACGACACACATGCATTAGCGCAGTTGCTATTGTTTGTCAATTTAATGTGTGACATTGAGCATGTTGAGTAGCTGCAATTGGCTGAATGAGAACCTGTCCTGGACGCTGATTTCGGGCACAATTCAAAACATGACTCGGTGACTTATGAATTGAAACCAAGATCCTAGAAAATTGTTTTCTCGGAATATACAGCATTCACTGAGCTCAAAGTTGATCAGGTTAGTTGTTAAGCACCCGTCTTTAGATTTTCAGCATGTTTGTTGCGTCAAACGAAAAAAATGCTTAAATGACAAATGATCTACCCTATGCCTTTTATAGTTAAAAAAAAACATTTTATTTTTAATGTCCATGAAACTGGAAATACCCAGATAATAAAACACCGGGATTCGGACACGAGATCAAAGTTTTGAACTGAATTATTTTTACTGTGCACATGGTATCAAAACTACAGAAAAGTTTTATTTTTCAAGAAAGTTAAGTGAGTACTTTACTGGATGATAACAATACCACGCCAGGTAGAGTAACAAATTTGTTTTTCAAGACAAATAACTGTTCATGAGTAGGCACTTTTAAGCAGGAAAGTTAGAAGTTGAGGTGCTAAAAGGTGCTTAATTTGATGGCTAAATTTCCATGAATTGTAAATTTTGAATTATACATAATATTCAAAACAATTATTTTTTTTAAGAGAGATTGTGCATTTTAATGGATTTTATTTCCATATGCATTAAATTTTAAGTAATTTTTTTTTTTTATTTCAATTTAATTTAGAACAGGCTGGATGGAATGTAGTAGTTTTCATGCAAATTTCTAAGTTGACCTTGCAATATGATGGTTGAATTGTTGGAACTATATTGAAGGGTCAGCACTCCCAACAATCACGAGGCAAATGTTGTAATAAATGAAATATTTTATGTGTAACACTTACATTGTGGCTCAGGTCCATCATCTGTTAAAAAAAAAATAATTAAAAGTTTAAAAAAGAGGAACAAATACAGTTGTTTTGTCATGTATTTTGTACTGTTGAAATGTCACTGCCTGAAAGGTTTACAATGTAAAAATTGGTTACAAGTGGCATGTGTCACCTTTGACCGTGGTCGATCCCAAAATGTTTTGTCTCCTTAAAAAGTCAAAGTTTGAGCACTTGTAAACAATTTGGAAACACAGAGTTTGACACAGCGTCTGACACAGAGCATCACATCAATCTAATATTATATACTGCAATAATTTAAATCATATCTTGAACAGCAAAAAAACAAACTTTGCTTTTCGAATTATTGACACAATGTAAACAAGTCGATTGCCGACTGTTGGGCCCCCCCCCCCCCAAAAAAGTCGCCGGTTTCTGGTATGCGCATGCCTCGCCGTAGCCATGCAAGTCAGCAAAATTAAAAACCCCTTCTCTTAGCGACAAGCGTTACTGGGTTCTTTAACGTGCATTACACAACACAAGGCCTTTTGGTCTTTTTTGTTTGTTATTTTTGGGGGCCATCCTTCATGATGCTGTCTTAGTTTCGCCTACTCACCCACCCCTCAAAATTAAAATAGGCTGCCAGCAGG
This sequence comes from Patiria miniata, assembly GCF_015706575.1. NCBI lineage: Eukaryota > Metazoa > Echinodermata > Asteroidea > Valvatida > Asterinidae > Patiria > Patiria miniata. The sequence goes on along the minus strand of NW_024037076.1, from coordinate 8,475,624 downwards.
CCCCTGAGAAAGGCAGCCGACCCCCCCCCCCCCCCCCCACCAGAAACAGCACTCTAGATTTGTCAGTATCTATGGGCAAAGCATGACTTACTGGCCGGCTTTTGACAAATGAAGGCATTGAGTTTGAAGCACCTCTCGTCCTTCCATGGTCCTACGCCGTCATTCCCAGCGAATAATGACACGCAGTCCGTCCCCTCCTGACCAGAGCTGGGCTCCCCTTCGTCCCAGAATATATAGTTCACCACAGAACCGTCGTCCCATTGCAACATACCTGATAACAAAGACGCAAATCATTAAAAAAAAAAAGAATTAGTGGCAAAATAAAAAACATGATATGGAACATTGGACAATCTAAAAAACAATCATTCACGACTTGTTCTGGTGGGATGCTAACCCGAGACCTACTGACTGCTGGTGCAGGTGTCTTAACTGTAAGCTGGTTAATTTACAGATTGCCGATAAAAAGCTAGGTAAATTTAAATGGCCCAAATTAATCAACCAAAACTGTGGAAGATTCGACAGGGAGAAAAATTTGAAAATGTCGAGAGGGTAAGTGGACCAGAAGTCAACTTTATTTTTCATCTAACTGTTTGTCTCATTTCCCCGTGACTGCATAAAATGATGGTACAATCGGACAGCTCTGTCCAGAATGGTCTCTTTATGTCTTTTTATGTCTGTGGCTTTTAACAAAAGCGTGTTGAAAACGTAAGCTGTTTGGATACGGTCCGTGAAATGCCTACTGATGTCCACATCCACAAGTCACGTAACTGGTTGACCTTTGGTATTTACTTGCTTGCGGATCACAAGAGGGCGGGTGGGCATTCGATTAGTCCGGCTCTCATAGCTAACCCGAGTCGACCTGGAGAAGCTACTCAAATGCACCCAATGTACCCTTGCGCAAAGAAGTTCAATTAAAGCTATAGTCCATCATTTGCAGCCATCCGAAAAGTAACTGGCGTAATTATTGTTGAAAAACATACTTGGTTGAAAGATAGTAAGGGGACTAAACTCCCTGTGAAATTATTCTTTCTGGCAAGCTGTCATTTTGAAGTAATCAACGAAAGAAGGTATTTCCAACGGTGATTCTTAAGAAGCACCGTAGGAAAATTTAAATTAGTAGTTCGTTTTGTTATTCAGCGCAGCGCGCGCAAGTATTGGAACGACGCACACGCGCGCGCGGTTGTTGTAATTCGTCGGATCAGTGCGCGACGCCGCGTATAGCTGCAATTCAAAACAATTCAAAACATGATTCAGCAACTTTTGATTTGAAATTGAGATCTTAGAATGCTGTTTTTCTCGGAATGTACAGCTGAAGCTTAGCTGAAACTTCATCAGGTTAGTTGCTCAGTATCCTTCATTGGATTTTGAACTCTTTTGTTGCTTCAAACGAACAAAATGCACAAATTACAAATGATGGACTGTAGCTTTAAAGGTAGAGTCCATCATTTGCAGTGATCCAAAAAGTAACTGACCCAATTACTTCTGAAAAGCTTACTAGGTTTATAGCAATAGCACTAAACTCCCTGTAAAATTATTCTTTCTGGCATGCTGTCATTTTGCAGAAAACAATCGAAGAATGTCATTTCCAAAATGTGTCTAAGGACTATTTGGAAATTTCTGTTTGTAATTCGTTTTTAATTTTGGCAAAGCCGCGAATGGCTGCGCAAGCCTTGACATGAAGCACACATGCGCAGGGTTGCTATTATCTGTTGGTTCAGTGCACGACATCACGTAGATGCAATCAGTTCAATAAGATCATGTCCCAGACGCTGATTTCAGTCGCAATTCAAAGAATGACTAGGCAACTTTTTAATTGAAATCGAGATCCTAGAATATTGTTTTTCTCGGAATATACAGCATTCACTGAGCTAAACTTTCATCAGGTTAGTTGTTAAGCACACTCCTTTAGATTTTTTTGCACTTTTAATGCTTCAAATGAAAAAAATGCACAAATGAAAAATGACATACTCTTCCTTTAAATAGCCCTAGCAATAGCCCTGGAAGGCTGATTTCAGTCACATCTCCTACCCTTCAGTGCCCTTCAGCGCATCTCCTACCCTTCAGTGCAAAAGTTCTACATCCCTACTCCACCATGAACCTACCCTCAGTCGACCGATGCATGCCTATCCAGATGTTTCTCTGTCCCAAGGTGACACGAGACACTTTATACAGCCAGTCATTCTGCGCAGCAGTGTGGATGCTCGCGAGTGTGGCCCCCTGGGTCTTACATAGCCGCTTCGCGTCGGCATACGAGACGAAAACAGTGTCGGTGAGATCGTCGGGCAGGCGATACGTGTTGATCAGATAACACAAGCCATCGCCTTCGTATTTTATCCAGCCTTCGTCGCAATGTGTTTCACGAGGAGCAGGGGTAACAGGTGCAGCTATACAGGGGAAAGAAAAGACATGGGTTTGACATAAAATGATGGAATTATTACATAGAAACTTTGGGTTTTAGTAAGTCACACCATGAATTTTATAACATGGATCTACGTTATCAAAGTCTTCCTTTGAGTTAAACCATAAACAAGCAGACACAAATAATAATTAGAACTGCTTTCAAAGTCATTTAGCTTACAAAACCTCAGATGTACCCTGTGTTCTCCAACCTGTAAAAATAACCTGGTGCCCTGCCAAGCTTTCTGAGGCACCTGCCAAGCTTCAAAAGCTGCCGCCAAGCTTCAAAAGTTGCCCACCATGCTTATAAAAAAAAAGAAAAAAAGAAGATAAACAAGTGCCACTACCCTCACCAGGTATTTTGCAGATGGCCGCACGTCCTTCGGTGCAATTACTCTCCAACCACTTTGAGCCTTTCTGAGCAGCGACACACATTCCGGCTTGCGGTGAGTTAGTGTCAAGCCAGTTCACATAGGTGACTGGAGTCCCATCTGTATTGGTGTATTCGCCGTCGCCCTGTGATTGACAAAGATAAGGACTAATTTATCAAAGGAAAAACGGAGGGAAAAAAATATTGGTCGAGATGTACCCAAAAGGCTCCGGACTCATTAGGAAGTTGGTATCTTCACAACATTGATATTTAGGACTTCATCACCGGCCCCCTTGATTTTCAATCCAGCCCCGATTTTTTTATATTTTATATTAATAGAAAAGTGAATGTTAAGACAAGATAAGTTTGCGGTAGCACCAGGTGAATAAATCTCCATTCTGAGTATGTGTGGTTCTCAAAAGAACCAGAACCTCACATACTCAGAAAAGAGATTTATTCACATGGTGCTACCGCAAACTTATCTTGTCTTGATATCTTTCCACCATGAAAAGTGTATGTTCCAGACAGGTTGTGCAAATTCTTAGTGCTAATGCATACATGTACGTCATCGTATAGTCGGGAAGCATGACGAGTCAATGTGGTATTGATACGACAATGCTCTAGGCACCATACAGAACTCGTGGTCGTAATGTATTGAAGTTCAAAGTTTGACATCTGTCAAGGGTAGGCCATTGTTGCATTTTTGTTAAAGGGGCACTAGGTCCTGAAATCCCCGAAAATTTTATGTTTTGGATTGTTTACTTAGCCTATTTCAAACATCTGGTTAAAAGGCTACCAACCTAATGTTCCAACCTTACGTTCCCGAGAAAAGACCAACCTTACGTTCCCGAGAAAAGACGAAAAAACCCCGCTTGTTTACGTCGGACATGACGGAGTACGAATATGTTTTTTGTGTCGTTCTCAGTGTACGCTATACACGTTGTGTGTCTCGGAGATAGCATGCGGTGACAAATCACCAATGCAAAAAATTGTGGTTTCTTCAACATCCGCAAAAGGCGAACACTTTACCCGTACGAATGATATCACAACTAGCATCCAAACAGCTCGCATTTATGGGGTTGCAAAAGTGGACCCCGAAATTCGTTCTCGCATGCATAATACAGGAATAACACAAAAACGCCAAGTTTTGAAAGGATAGTTGTGTGGATGTTTATATTCTACTTTTAAATGTTATTTCCGATTATCATCATCTCGTTCAAAGCGCGTTCTGTAGCCCAATTGGGCTGTTCCAGGACCTAGTGTCCCTTTAACAGTAACTCTAATCCGCTGTAAACTGTGAGGTTCATTACCCTTGTTAGATTCTAGACGCAAACCTTAGGTCCAGTGGCGCACCCAGGATTTGGCTGCAGGGGGGCTCTAATTTTTTTCCCAAAAATGTTGCCCAAAATTTTTGGCTGCAGAAAAAAAATGTGTTTTTTTTTTCGGGGGGCAGACTATTCTAATGTTGGTGGCACCACTAACACCCCTATTATACTACTTGAAAATAGGCCACATACATATCACCAAGGTCAAATCATGGCACTCAAATAAACAAAAACTTAACCCCCCCCCAAGAAAAATTGACAACCCGGGGTGGGGGAAGGCTCAAGCACTCAGAGGGCCCCCCTTGGGTGTGCCACTGCCTAGGTCATTTAACAGCTGACTGTAAGTCATTTCCAAGTTTGTTTTGTCTTCTTTAAGATTCATCTGACGTTGTCCCCTCAAATCAAGTGAAATTTATAAAATATAAAATATATATTCCCCTCCCAACCAATTTTTCAATTTGAGTGATGAAAACCTAAGAATCAATGTTGATTGGCCTAATCTGCACTGGGATAATTTTAATTTTTTTAGGGGGGGGGGGGGGAAGGAAAGGTCCTTCAATGCGAATGTATACTTACATCTCTATCGTTTATCCCAATCCACAAAGACGTGGGTATGTCACTGAAAACTGTCATGACATACTGCAAAAAACCCTGCTCGTATCCGTCTGCAATGGAGGCCAGACTAGATCCGTTACTCTGACACGCTGCCAAGGCGTTGTCGTATTCCAGGTTGAATGGCAACAAGGTGTAACACGACCCGTAAAAATCTTCAATGTAGCCCGGGGGGCACGAGTTTGGGGGCGGCTGTGGGGCTATCACAGGATCTGAACACAAGAGAGTCACAATAATAACTTATTATTATTATTATTTATTCATGCCATATAAAAATTTATAACACCTCACCCACAGATTCTGTATCTTGATTGGCCGAGAGCGAGTCACATGTTACTTTCTAATTTTGCTATCTTTCTGTGCACGACCAAAAGTACTATACCCGTAGCAACCAAAGTACTATACCATTAGCAACCAAAGTACTATTTCCACGGCGCGGTATTTGTGTGCAAATGGGATGCTGGTGTGCGCGTTGCGCGTATTGTTCCAAAGAGAGCGCGCCGCAGACTTGGGTTCAAACATTTCGTGAAGGGGTAGTTTGGAAGAGAGAAATACATTTTCCACCAATTTTGTATTGAAATTGAAGTTATTTTCAACAGTGTTCAGATTTAAATAATTTAAAATATTAAAATCAAGCAGAATCTGTGGGTGAAGTGTTATAAAACAAATATTGAATGCTTTATCTCGTGGTGAAGTAAAACTAGCCTACCTCGGTGATCCATGGAGCATTCTATTTTCCCTCGGCTTCGCCTCAGGAAAATAGAATGTCCATGGATCACCTCGGGAGGCTAGTTTTACTACACCACTCGAAGCATTCAATATTTGTATAATATATCACAATCTAGATGGGCATTGGGAAAACAAGGGTAATAAAAAAGCACTATGGTTGAGGACCTGTCATCCCAAAATCAGATGTGGAAATAAAAATCATTACACAGGCTAGTCACCAACAGTCAGATCATATTTCAAGTAAGCACTGTGACTAGTCAAATTCAGTCAACAGACAAAAAAATGGCAAGTGGTAGACTCAGCTGGCTGATCAATCACCTACGGTCAAGGCATAGCTGTATCAAGTTACATTAACAGTCACAGCCAGTCAATGCTGCTTTGCGTACGCTGGAGCTCTTAACTGTTGAAAACAGTCACCTGATTGATTTTGACTGAAAGGACAACTTGGCACAGAACGTATGTTTGCATAGGAGGGTTTTAATACACTGAACTCACCGATGTAGCTTTCGCACAAGTAAGGCAGCTTGGTCCCTCCGCAGCTGACGTCATCCCATAAGCCAGGTGTGATTGGATCGGCCATCATCATCCCGCAGTCATTCTTGTACTGCACGGAGGATTCAAATAAAGACTGCGACTCTTCACATTGGTTCCCTTTTTGTGATAATTGTCATACTTTCACGGATGGAGCTACAATGTGCACATGAGCATACCGGCTGCTAGCCTTAGTCCCAGACTAAGTATGGATTTTTGTTCCCCGAAACGCATCCATCAGGAAAACAAAAATCCCAAGCCAGTCTTTAACCAAGACCAATTAACAGTAATAAAAATAATAATCATAATACGTGTAAAGGTACCATTAAAGAAACATGTTATCGTAATTTCTTCGCGCGATGGGAGACATCGGTCATTAGGGAGACATTATCATGTCTCCCTAATGTCACAGCCCCCCTTCAGAGGCAAAATTTTTCTGTCGCAATTAGATTAAGTTTGTTGCTCGTGGTCTAATTAGTGAACATACCAAAATTTGAGGAACATACCAAAATTTGAGGAAAATATTGGGTTAGGGAATATTGGGTTAGGGCACATTGAAGTTTGAAAAATTTTGTGCACAATTCTATGGGGATGTCTCCCAAATGACCCATTTCCCGTAATACTACTACTACTAATAATAATTACCTTGGATTGGACATTTGGGAGACATTTCCATAGACTTGTGCACAAAATTGTTCAAACTAAAATGAGCCCAACCCCAATATTGCCTTGTCCTTTTTCCACAAATTTTGGTATGTTTACTAATTAGACCACAAGCAACAAAAATAACGTAATTGCGACGATAAAATTTTGCATCTAAAGGGGGGCTGTGACAATAGGGAGACAATAGGGAGACATTAAAATTGGTGCTCAAGGTGCTACATTGTTATTACCCTGCTCATTGGGCCAATGAAACATTCCAAAGACAATCTCAGCTCCCTGGGGAGTATATGCAGCTAAAAGCTGCTATTTCAGGGCAAAGCAGCTAAAATCAATCACAATGACCATCTCTGCCCTCACAGGTATACATGTACTTGTATGGAGAGGCAACGAGTGACGAAGTGCCTTGCCCAAAAGCACAGGCACCATAAACCCAGGCTGGACTCGAACCCACAACCTGCAGAATTACCCGCACTAGGCCACGAATTCAATGCACCAGAGCATGAGGCCACAGCACTCCAGGGCAGACCACCACTCCCTCCCCTCATAATCATACACTTTGTTATTTTCACCTCAGTTTCATCAAAGAAGTCCAAGTACCCATCTGGCTGGCCCGGTGCCCAGTTGGTAAACAGTACGCTGTCTCCGTTTGTCCATTTGAATTCTTTGTTGTTGGTGGTATCCAAAAGGCCGATCCAGACATTTTTGGCGTAGCTTTTCATGAAGTAGACCAGCATATCTTCAACCAAATAATAATGAGAAAACAAAGATCAGTATCAACATTTTTTCGAACTCGTACTCATGAGAATGTAATAAGACATTTGCGAATAGCCTATACACTTTGCGACTTAAAATTAATTTGAATAACATCTGGTACACTGACTTGCTCATGATGCTTGGCACGTTTTAACTTTGAATTCTCCAGACCAAAGACACTGTTGCTATATCACATGATTTGGGGCAAGCTCTTCCATAGTTACGTAAGAGATGCTCAGCACCAATACATTGTTCACGATGGGTGAGAATGGCACAAAGACACCAGACCATGCCAGAGCTGGGGGTTGCTAGCATAAGGCTCGCCCCGAAATCACGTGATATAGTGACAGTCTCTTTGGTCTGGAGAATTCAAAGTGAAAATGTGCCAAGCATTCGAGCACAGTTGGAAATTTCCGTTGGTAGTTCATTTCTTTATTCAGCGAAGTGCGTAAGCGTTGGTACAATGCACAAGCACCCCCGATTGCTGTTATTCGTCAGATCAGTGCGCGACATCGCGTAGCTGCAATCGGCTCAGTGAGAACATGTCTCGGACGCTGAATTCAGGCCCAATTCAAAACATGATTCAGCAACTTTTGATTTGAAAGCGAGATCCTAGAATGTTGTTTTTCTCGGAATATACAGCTGAAGATGAGCTGAAACTTCATCAGGTTAGTTGTTCAGTACCTTTCTTTAGATTTTGAACACTTTTGTTGCTTCAAATGAACATAATGCACAAATTACAAATGATGGACTATATCTGTAAAGAGCCCATTTACCAGACTCAAACTAACCCTGTAGACTGGTATAGCTGATAGCGGCAAGGTGTCCACCGACAAAATTACTCTCACAGTTACTCCGGGCCTCAGCAAATGTTACCTCCTCGGGAAAATATCCGTAGCATTTCTGGCCAAGCTTAAACCAACCCTCCTGGCACTCGCCATATGGTGGGGGAGCCGTAACTGCAAGATCACAATGTTTACAGGGAGGGGTGCAAAAGAGAGGGCGGAGAGAATGGGTGGAGACAACGAAAAGCAAAAGTACAGATGAATGAATAATATCCTCACGAGAGGAAAAATCTGGAAAATGTGTTTCAGATATCTAGTAGGGTAGTCAAGTTCACCACAAGTGCACTACCAGTCAATCACGAGCCTTCCACTCTAAAGTCAATCCAGTAGCTGTAATTCACATAAACTGTGACAACTCATTCCTTTGTTACAGTTCATCCCTTGTTACCTGTTTCAAGACTTGTGACCTGACTTGTGACCTGACTTGTGACCGGACTTGTGACCGGACTTGTGACCGGACTTGTGACCTGACTTGTGACCGGACTTGTGACCGGACTTGTGACCTGACTTGTGACCTGACTTGTGACCGGACTTGTGACCGGAGTTGTGACCTGACTTGTGACCTGACTTGTGACCGGACTTGTGACCGGACTTGTGACCGGACTTGTGACCTGACTTGTGACCGGACTTGTGACCTGGTTTGTGACCTGAAGCCCGGTTCATACTTCACGCGAAATTCATGTTGTCAACAATGGTGGACGCGCTTTGAATGTATTGTTGACGTCACAAATTTCGCTTCGCTTTCGCTTTCACGTGAAGTATTAACCGGGCTTGACATGTGATCTGACTAGTGACATGACTTGTGACCGGACTTGTGACCTGACTTGTGACCGGACTTGTGACTAGACTTGTGATGGACTTGACAACAGCATTACCTATTTCACGAGGTTTCCTTATCAATATTCCAATTTTAAACCCTGAATATGCAGTACACAGCGCTAAGTGCTAAATGCAGTACCAATTAAAAAACAAAATAACCATGTCTTTACGATTTGACAATAATGACAAAACATAAAAGTGCCACTCACTTGAAGGAAATACACAGAAGAAGGGTTTCTGGAGATCACAGTCACGACCTGACCACTCAAAGAGAGCATCCGAGGCTTGCACAGTTCCAACAACGCAGTCCTGATTAGAATCCCAACAACAAGGTTGATTGTTTGCCCAGTTAACGTAATCTATCGCACTCCCATCAGCCATTTGATACCTGTCATCTGGTGAGGAGACACGAAACATACCATCAACTTCTTATTGCCGCTGCTATATTAGATTCAAATTAGCCAATCGACCTCGACAAGCTCAGAGGTCGAGTGGAAGACAGTAAGACACCCATATTACTAGGGAGTGTGGCCTAGTGGTTAGGGTTTGTGACTTATGATCAGAGGTCAGGGTCTCAAATTCATGCTGCTGGTCACATGTTGTGTCCTTGGACACACCACTTTACCCTTACTTGTCTCTGCAGCTTCTCTCTGTCTGGGATATATGTAGGAGTTACTCATAACCACTAAAACTGTATAGCGCCCTCTGGAGTTTGTTGCTATGTTAACCAGACTTGCAGTTGCAAGAGAGTTCTAGAATACACAGTTGTTAGTCAGAATCCTGACTGGATATGTGTCGTCTTTCCAAGCCTCAATCTTAGATAAGAACCACATAACACTCTCCACCCAGGAGTACAAATGGGTATTGACATTAGCTGTAGGGAGCAACCTGCAATGGACTGGCATCCCATCCGGGGGGGGGGGGAATAGAAATATCCCACTTGTTTTATGCCAAGAAAACCAGAGATAAACGCTGGCCTGATGATGTTGGGCCATATTGGCTCTCGACAGACTTTCCAATTTGTTTCTTTACTATGTGCAGGAGGTCGTAAGTTGCTTCTGACAGGCTCTTGCACAAAATCTCCCTTTGAAAAAAATTCCATCTGGTGTGGTTATTTTAAGATTAATGGCAGTTCTATAGATTTATAAAAAAAAGGCACTGCTGGAAGACAATACTGGCACACAAAACACCATGCTGGCACACACTACATGCATATTTAGTTCTCCAAGTAAACACACATGTTATGTGTGACCAAAATAATTGAAGTATTAAGCTGAGGGTTGGGCAAGGGGACCCTACCCATTCAGATTTTTTTTCCCCCCATGTTTTTTTTTTCTCACTTTTATTCAAATGAAGAAATTAAGTGAAAAATGTAGTTTTCCACTTTCACATAATTTGAAATCTAAACACTGCCCTCTCATATTCAAAGATCGAGGCCCGCTTTATTATTCTAAATCTACTTTTACTCCCCGTAAGAAAGCACAAAACGGTCACCTGCACTTCCACTGCTATGGGTTCTATGAGATATGAGGTTTGTACTGTGAAGTTAGCAATGAGTAAAGTTGCAGTTACATCACGCGACACATCTTTTTGTGAGTTTGTGAGGTTCTGAAAAGAACCAGGAAATACCATTAAAGAGGTTGTGGAATGCTCGAAGACATTTCGGTCATTTTTTCGGTTATATGTAGCCTAAGGTGTGATAAAATTTAAAAAACGACTATTGTGTCTGTCATGAAATGAGTACAAAAGGTACTTTTGAGAGCTGTTTTTCAGGTCCTGTTTCGACCCGAATGTGCGATTTGTGTAACAGTCGTCGTTGGGGGCAGCAAACAAAGCATAGTAAATCGTGACGAAATAAACAGGACTCGTTTATACTACGCTGCATCGGGAGTCCTGTTTATTACGATTTACTATGTTTTGTTTGCTGCCCCCAACGACGACTTTTACACAAATCGCACGTTCGGGTCGAAACAGGACCTGAAAACAGCTCTTAAAAGTACCTTTTGTACTCATTTCATGACGGACACAATAGTCGTTTTTATTTCATCACACCTTAGGCTACATATACCCGAAAATTGACGTAAATGTTTTCGAGCATTCCACAACCTCTTTAACAACTTTCGCACAGTATGCTCTATTCATCGTAGGGAGACTGTACTAGGAGGCTGACTATACATAAACATATACGTCCAGGTAATGTTTTTGTTTTGAGAAGTTTTCATTTTGGAATTTTACAACAAAAATGATACATATATATATGTTTATGTACAAACTTGCGATTGACTTGTGGTAGACAGGACTTCAACACTGGAAATATCTGAAGCATATTTCTCTTCCGAGAATGTTTAATGTTCATTCACGTTTTCTGACCCCCCCCCTTTCTTTCACTCAGTCTCCAGACGATGGGCGGAGCAACCGATTGTGCTTACCCTCATTTCTCCTCATTGCGAGCCAGAATTCTGTACCAACGGCCATTTCGTATTCAGCCCAGTTGATTGGCATCTCCCTGTGCGGAGCATACAGGGAAGCGAAGGGGTACCTGGCGGTGCATTCTTGCAGTGCTGCCGTCCAATTCATGCCTTCGCTGACGTACTGGACGCAAAACTCATAGAGGCCTATGAAACTCCAGCCTGCTGGGCATTCACCTTCCTGTGGACGTTCGGGGCCCGCATCTGAGATAGGAGAGTTTTCCAATTGTTTTCTAATTAGTAATGGAAACTGTTAGATTGAATCAGACAAGTACCCGTTCTCATATAGTCTGTTTTTTTTTTTTGATAACAGAGCCTCTATCCTTTTCGCTGAAACTGTGAGCAGTAGGCCTATAAGCACAGCACAGAGTCGGTTAAGTTAAGGTTTTTCTAAGGCAAATAGTCGTAACGAGTATCTAAATTTTGTGACTCAAGTCAAAGCGAGTCGTTTTATGACAGTGACCAGAGTCAAGTAGGTTGTCTTATCAAGTCGAGTCATTTTGACTACAGTTGAGTTGAGTAAAGTCATTCTACGGCAGCGGCTCAAGTCGAGTTGGATCATTCTTAGGCCGTGCCTCAAGTGAGTAGAGTTATTTTTAGGCAGTGACTCAAGTCAATTGTGTCATTCTTGAGCAGTGACTTGAAACAAGTTGAGTCCAGTCATTTTAAGACAGAGACTTGAGCGAGTCATTCTCAGGCAGTGACTCGAGTCGAGTTGTGTCATTCTTATTGTGTCATTCTTAAGCAGTGACTTGAATCAAGTTGAGTCATTCTTAGGCGGTGACTTGGGTCAATTGAGTCCAGTCGATATAACACAGTGGCTCGAGGCGATTGAAGTCATTCTAAGACAGTGACATGTGTCACTCTTCAGGCTGGTTCATACCTCATGCAACAGAATTTAGTGGACTTCATTTAGGGTAATGGCAAAGGTCACATTGAAATTGCAATTGTTGAGGTATGTCAGGAAATCTGCTCCACTGCGTGAAGCCTGAACCAGCAAAGACATTTGCCGATAATGGTTCGACTAAGCTTAAAGGGCACAAGGTCCTGAAATCCCTGAAAATTTTATGTTTTGGATTGTTTACTTGGCCTATTTCATACATCTGGTTGAAAGGAAACCAACCTAATGCCTCACTGCTCCCGAAAAAAAACAAAAAAAACCCTGCTTGTTTACATCGGACATGACGGAGAACAAATACGTTTTTCGTGTTGTTTTTAGTGTACGATATACACATTGTGTGTCTCTGGAACAGCTGTGACCAATCACCAATGCAAAAAAAAAATGGTTTCTTCAAGGTCCGCAAAAGGCGAACACATCACGAATGAAATCACAACTAGCATCCCAAATAGCTCGAATTTATAGGGTTGCAAAAGTGGACCCCGAAATTCCTTCAGTTATACAGGAATGACACAAAAACGCCCAGTTTGAAAGGATAGTTGTGTGGATGTTTATATCCTACTTTTAAATGTTATTTCCGATTAACATCATCTCATTTAAAGCGCGTTTTGTAGCCCAATTGGGCTGTTCCAGGACCTAGTGTCCATTTAAGTCGAGTGACCAGGATCCTACCTAATGAGATGGAGCAGATGGCTGTCATGTTCCCTTCGCAATCCTCAGTGGTCCACATGTCACCGTCTGTAGACACGCAGGATTTGGTATCGGAAGGTTGTGGTTCCCTTGCATCCCAGTTGGTATAAACGACGAGTTGAGATCTATCAATCCAGGTGAACGCCTGTAGGGGACAACAAAAACAAAGAAAACTTGCGGAGAATCAAACAGTTTGCTCTTGGAACGACTCTGGAGTGGTGTTACATGGGTGCGAAGCATCCACCTCAATCATCTACTGATTAGTTGTGAAGCGTGTGTCCTCAGGCAATCCAGTTTACCAAGACTAAATAGGGCAGAGGTACTTGTTTTTGAAATGCCGTTTGCACCTATGCAGTATGTCCCCCAAAAAGTGTCCGTCTGACTATTTTTTAAACTAACTACAAAACCATGGAGTCAATTTTGACATCTTTTAATTGTGCAGTTACTCTTTATCCTTGGCCTTAACCCCTATTGCATCGCTGTAGCCATGCACGTCGGCAAATTTAAGAATCCTGCTGCTGTACAAGTTTGACATGTTTTTAGATGGGGTTACAATCGAGAATAAGCTTTATGTGGCGTCTCTGGGCTCCTGTATATTTTGCACTAAATTTAGGGCACCATTTGCAGATGGTATTATAATTTTGTAATTGTGCATCTGGGAGCCAGACTGAGGGAGTAATGGTCGTGTATCTGGAACCTGTAATAAACGCTTTTTAATTAGCGCAATATGTAAGGGTGCAGACTAAATGACCAGCCTGGCAGCACATGCACGGTGTCGATTTATGGTCTGACGTTACCATTTTCTCTGATTTTTGTCTTGACTATCCAAATTTCCCAAAGAATGTTCGTGTCTGTCGAGATCGTAAGTGGGTGCAGAATTCTTAAGTCTTATGGCTTATATTATATAAGTCTTATATTTTTTTGTCTTACTGAGGTCACCTCAAGCTCCACCCAGAAGGATATTTTTGAGAGTTTTAGGGGGATCAAAACGTCATCTGCAACATCAGCCGGCATTTGAAGAAGAAAAGAAACCCACGTCGCTGCACCACTTTTGGGGCAAGCTCCATACCTGAAACCGAAGACTTTTTGTTTTGCCTTACAAACATTATAAGCCAATTAAAATTACACACTGGCTTTTCACAGTGCACTCTGGTGTGCGGTCACAAAGCGCAGTCTTCCTGTCATACACATCATCCATTCGTTTTGAGCCTAACCCATTGAATTTAACCGTAACTTTCACTCTCACGACTTTCAGAATATCTTTTCTTACCCCTCGGGTGCTCTTCAGCCCAATCCATGACGTTGTTTCGCCCGCACCCAGCAACAACAGACGGATGGCATTGTTATGATACGCGTTGCTCACTGTCGCCAGATGTGCATTAGTTCCGGTTGCCCGGCACGCTTCTTCAGCATCAGCTGATGACATTCCGCTGCTGGTGATTTTGAAGCAAGCCCCGTCATAAACAAAATAGTCGGCATCACTGCCACCTATTGGACATGATGGCTGTACCGGATCAGTATCGTCTGAAGTCAGAAAATAAGAATGGAAGTTTAAAAATGATTTATTTTGGCATGTCTTCTCTCTTCTCTTTATATTATTTAACCAGTTAACGCCAGAGGTGTGCGTAAACACGCACCGGCTGTTTTTATACACATGCACGGTCGACTGGTTAAGACGCTAAGATGGCTTTGACTGGCCTCCGGGTGACGTCTAACCATGCTAATCCCTTGTGCCTTTTGTACACTCACACAAAGTCTGTGAAGTCTGTGGAGTCGGGATGTGTGCTGAACTTGAAATGGCCGTGGTGCAAGGCCTATTGTACAATTGACGCTCCAGTGCACACCCGGAGTATTGAAACTATTTTGCGGTTTTGGAAAGAAATATCGTACAAATACTGATGAAATGACTTTTGCGAATCAGTATTTGTGGCATTTGCCTGGACATCAGAAGTTGGCTGGAAAATTTTGCTTTAATTTTCGACAAAAATTATCCCGGCATTAAGTGGTCAACACAGAATAATCACTTCCCTTCCAAAACTCAGCCAAACTGGCCCTTAGCAGACACGTTATCTTTAGGCAACATTAAATCCTCGATCCTGATTGGAGGATCCATGGCAACAAACTGTGGAGCAAGATGCATGTGCCATTCCTGCTGCACGCACGTGTAATAGGTTAACCACTGTGCATCAAGTTTGCTTGAAGATTAATTGGTTGAATCTCATTCGCGCTCGTGGAACACAGGAAATGCAGTGCGTCTATGTCCCTTCGGCCTTAAGGCGCACAGATGCACTGCATTATTCCATGTTGCACTGTCATGCTTGTTGGATAACTAACATAGTCAGAGTTGATGACAAATAAGTAAGTTTTAGACCAAAGTACTGTATGTCTATCACGGACAAAATGAAAAATGTATGCTTAACGAACGATCACTTTCCATTGTTTTGTACATACCTGTAGGAGCTACTTCGCAGAGGAAATAGGGCGTGCTTGCTTCATCACATAGGAATGTTTTCCACAAACCCGGTGTTCGATCATCAGGAACTAGCCGAACACACTGCATGAGAAAAAGGAAGGTTCTGTGTTGCCTGAGGTTTTGCCTGCCACTGTCACATCAATACCCCAAGGCCCATTCTGGACACCGAGCTACTGCAATGCCACACTCAATTTATTGAGGCGATTCAAAATACAGTGCGCCACCAAGATTTTGCCATGGAGAGTTTATTTTTCCCAATTCATTGAAATGGTTGAAAAATTCGCAGCGCGGGCTATTTGAAACTGTTTTTCCAGTCAGTAGTTTCATAAGCGTATGATTCGAGTATCTGTTTTCCTTTTCTTTTCTTTTTATCGACACGGTGTTTTTTGTAAGGCAGCCGAACGCTATGCCCCAATCTATAACAAATTAGCTCAAGTAGTCTACTGACACACATTTAAATGGGCCGTGTGTTGTGTTGACTGTAAATTTGAGAAATGGTCACTCCATGGCAAACACTTGGTGGCGCACTGCATTGTGAATTGCCCGAATTGTACGTTTTGAATTTAGCATGGCGATGGCATGACAATGAAGGAATTCTGTATTTAGAGGAGCATCGGTCCCATTCATTGTGCACATAAATGCACAGTCGGGGCCAAGGCTTTGTGTTTGCCATAACCAGAATTTGTATTAACAGTGTTTGTACTAACGAGAGTTGACTGTGTAATGTGCCATGAGGGTCTCACCTGGTAGATACCAGCGCTATAGTGTTCATTATATTACTAAATGTACCATTAGGGAGACGCGTTATTGTAATTCCTTCAATAATAGGGAGACACCGGTCATTAGGGAGACACATAACTGTCTCCCTAATGTCACAGCCCCCATTTAGAGGCAAAATTTTGGTGTCGCAATTAAGTTATATTTGTTGCTCGTGGTCTAATAAGTAAGCATACCGAAATGCGTGGAAAAAGGACAAGGAAATAGTGGGTTAGGGCACATTTCAGTTTGAAAAATTTTGCACAAGTCTATGGGTAGGTCTCCCAAATGACCCATTCCCGGTAATAATATTTATAGTATATCACAGAAATATGTACACAGTGCTTACCCGCTGCCCCGCAGGTATATTATCGTCTGGTTGATTTAGATCCCAATTGTTGTAACCAGAGGTATTAGTATCATCTGGCCATCTGTATTCGCCATCAACGGCTGTGTCACTCAGTCCCATCCATACGCCATCAGACTGAGACGCAGTCTTCAGAAACACATTCAGGTACACTACAAACAGTAGAGAAGGGTTTCACGGTTCAGAGATTGGCAACAACCCAACAACAAATTCACAAATCTGAAAGCTACAGTCCATCATTTGCAGTAACTGAAGTAATTATTGTTGAAAAACATAATTATTAGGTTGAACGATAGTAAGGGGACTAAACTCCCTGTGAAATTATTCTTTATGGCACGCTGTCATTTTGACGAAATCAACAATTTAAGGTCTTTCCAACGTTGGAAATTTCGGTTAGTTCATTTTCTTTTATTCGGCGAAGCACGTGCAAGCATTGACATGATGCACACGTGCGCCCTTGCTATAATTCTTCAGATCAGTGCGTGACATCGGCTCAGTCTGAACGTGTCTCGGACACTGAATTCAGGCCAAATTCAAAACATGATTCAGCAACTTCTGATTTGAAAGCGAGCTCTTAGAATGTTGTTTTTCTCCAAATATACAGCTGAAGCTGAGCTGAAACTTCATCAGGTTAGTTAATTTGTTCAGAACCCTCTTTAGATTTTGAGAACTTTTGTTACTTCAAACGAACAAAATGCACAAATTACAAATGATGGACTGTACCTTTAAGTGCATGGCCGATTTCTTATCTTATCGATATTCTTTTACTCTTCATTTTGTTACGTTAAATAACTTTGTTTTATCTTCCCACTGAAATCTTTTAAAAAGAAATCACCACTTTCAAGGACAAAATTAGGGCTTTCTATGACCACTTCACACACCACACTAGCCAGTCTTCACACTGAGACAATGGGAGACTTTTGAGACGAGGGTGGCAGCAAACATACCGGTCCTTTTGCCATTGTTTGCGTCACATTGAGCATGCGGGCTTTGTCTTAAACGTGACGTAAACAACTGAAAAAGGAGCGGTATGTTTGCTGCCACCAACGTCTCAAAAGTCTCCCATTAGGATGCCACTTCCTTTCACTACCTTCGAGTTTGACACAAGACCAGAAAAGGACCACAGTTGGTGCACAGACCATGGAAAGATAGAAACGTACATGGAGGAGAAAGTATAATAAACTGCAATGCAAGCTGGAAGCTTATACTGCCTTTCTCAAATATTATGCATGATCACGTGCGGGTTTCTGACTGGTACAAGACTTTTTTCTTGGAATACCAACTTTCAAGGCCTCCTTGTAAAATAACAAAATTCAATTCAATGAGCTTTTCAAGACTTTACTGGATGGATTTAAAATTCTAGGATTTTCAAGGAATTTTTACATGACCTTGGGGACCCTGCTTATCTCTTAACAACATTACAATGAATGTTATATAAATACTTGAAATATTTTTTAAATATTGGATGGCTTTGAGGTGAAAACAAGAATATATTGCACGAGCTATGACAATATTGCACGAGTCGAAGATGAGTGCAGTATTGTCATAGCAAGTGCAATATTATACAAATATTGAATGCTTCGAGTGGTGTAGTAAAACTAGCCTCCCGAGGTGATGCATGGACCATTCTATTTTCCCGAGGCGAAGCCGAGGGAAAATAGAATGGTCCATGGATCACCGAGGGAGGCTAGTTTTACTTCACCACGAGATAAAGCATTCAATATTTGTTTTATAACACTTCACCCACAGATTCTGCTTGATTTTAATATTTTAAATTATTTAAATCTGAACACAGTTGAAATAAACTTCAATTTCAATACAAAATTGGTGGAAAATGTATTTCTCTCTTAAAAACTACCCCTTCACGAAATGTTTGAACCCAAGTCTGCGGCACGCTCTCTTTAGAATAATACGTCCGCGCTACGCACAATGCGCACACCAGCATGCATTTGCACACAAATACCGTGCCGTGGAAATAGTACTTTGGTTGCTAATGGTATAGTACTTTGGTTGCTATGCGCATAGTACTTTTGGCTGTGCACAGAAAGATAGCAAAATTAGAAAGTAACATGTGACTCGCTCTCGGCCAATCAAGACACAGAATCTGTGGGTGAGGTGTTATAATACGCTCTGTTGACTGGTTGACAACTGTGAGTTTCTACGCTCTTAATCGTGCAGAAACCAGCAAAAGTGCCTGGATGAGGGCGCACTGAACAATATCAAAAGTAATATTGTCCGCAATCCGGGTACTTTAACTGATAATGTTGCCGTCATCCGAGCACATTTTACGAAAGCATACAATATGCTGATTTATTTGTTCTGCTTGATGCCTGACATGCCTAGGTACATTATTGAAGTGGTCTAATAAATATTGTAGTTATTGCAGTCAAGACATCATTTCCCTTGTAATTACTAAAACATTGGTTACCTTTCTGTTTTTTTGACCCAAATATAGTGTACAGATTTAAGGAAACTGAGCATTACAAGTCCACTTAACAGCACAACATATTACCTTGGTCATTAAGATCTTGGATAGAGGCAAGAGTGGCTCCATCTTGGGCGCACTGGGTGGATGCTTCTTGCCATGTTACCCTGGTTTGTGCAGCCTCAGTAGGTTTCAAGGCAAAGCATTTTGATGTACCAGAGAACTGTGAGTAACCGTCTGGGCACGTTCCCTGCACCTGAACTGCAATTAAAAGATGGATATTTGTGAAAAAGAAGACCAAAAAAGAAGAAAAAAAGTTGCACTGGGATTGGGAGCAGAAATCCCAGATAGGACATTGGGCAAAACTAGGACACTGTGATTTGATGAAATAGTATGGTAGATAGGTGATGGAATTGTGCCTTTGATGAGACAAGCATGGCATTTGGCACACATTCAGAGTATGTCATGAGAAAGATATTTGGCTAAAAGGCCATCACAGATTTGTTCTTTGACAAAAATATAAGTAGAACAACAACCAATGGCGGCCATTTTGAAAAATTTGAAAATTGCTTGATATTCTACCAATATTTTTAGTTTGGGTTTGTTTTTCTTTCTTTTTTATCATTATCAATTTGGTTTTTTTTTTAATTATTTAATCTTAACTCTCTATTTAAGTTTTGTGTGTTTTTTCCAGACAGTGATCCTATTTACGTGTTTGAACTAAGACGTTTAAATTAGCTGATGATTTAAATACCAACATTGGATTAAATTTTCAAATTGGCTCAAAAACCAAAATGTGATATCTCTTTTTATCACTTGATGACCATTACTAAAACACGTTGTTTTTTTATTGGTGGGGGGGGGGGTTAATCTTTAGATCTTGATTAGGAAACTGAATACTTGTAGTCAACCAACTGGGTTTACAGACGCACTAATCTTAACCACTTACAGTACAAAAGTAAACAAAAACTCATTCAGCTGTATCATTTTTTTGCAATAATTTGAATGAGGCTAAGGTTTTGTTTACTTTTTATGATTATTTTGTGGTCACACCCCTTGGACTTTTCCCTCGGCGAGTCAATTAGATCCACGCCTAGATTGCTCAGGCCAAGTTTGCAAATGTGGCCACGAGACTTGTGGATGTTCTTATAAAGAAAACAGAACCACAGAGCATTACAACTCATCTTATCGTAAGATTTCTGAAGTTGCATTCGTTGAAGTCGAATTTTTCGTGTTTCATCATGAAAATTAGATTCCTTTTTTCAATTGGTTATTTTTTTTAGCAATACGTTTTTCTTTTTCAAATGAGCCATCGACCCCCCCAAAAATGGCCCGCATTAATAGTCACTGAATTAGTACTTTCCAAATTTGGCATTACTTGCGGCCTGACAATAGTTCTGTTCTCACGGGGTAGGCTGGTTCCCGCCCCATAATCAGTATATTGATAATTTACGGACCGGGAACCAGTCTGCTCACAAGGATTGCAGACCCCTCTAAAAAAAAGAAGGGAAAAAAAGGAGTATTTTTTTATTGGAATAAAACATACAAGTTGAAAGTTATAATGAGAATAAAGTGGAATTTATTGAAGAGCACTGGGAAAACGACTTTAATTTTCAAGGGTTTAAAGCCAAAACAATTTAACATTATGAATTAAGTTTTTGCTTTAAGGGAATATACATCATTTGCTTTTGCTGTAATTTTCAGAAATGGATGGAATTGGGGGGTTGGAAATTTATAGCAAATATAGTTACACTTACTTTTTTGAGGTTTTGGGTTCGAAAATGCTATAAAAACCAAGAAAAACAATCATTTTCCTGTAGTCTGGTTCCCTGACTCCATATAAGAAGAAACAGAGCAGTTTACATACATTGGGGAATTGTAAGGTCAGGGAACCAGTCTAGCTGGCTCGTACCCGTTCATAGGTTTGTAATCAATTGCAAACAAGTGCGATGGTCAATTGGGGCCAGTATTTGAAAAAAGGCCAGTTTTTTCCAACGCTGATCGACTGATCAGCGTTGGAAATTGATACAAAAATATCACTTTTCTTGAAAATGACAGTATACCAAGTGCCATGATTTTACAGGATGCTTTACACTGTCATTCACTATCAGTCCAGCAAGGTATTTCAAAATGATTTGGTAGTTTTATTTTTTGATGTTTGCAAATGTTGTATTTTCCCTTTAAGTTAGCCACTGTTGACCAATTTCAAGAACACATATGTAGGCAAATGATTTTGAATTCTCTTTATTTTTTTAAATGATCTTGAAATAGTTGAAAAGATACTCTGCCACAGAAGTGAATGTATACTGGAGAGAAAAGGCAGAAAGAACCCATATCTTCAACGTATTAACATGTTATTCTGTGTAGTTTAAATGCAACTCAAAGAAAGTCTTATAGAGAGACCAGACATTTAAAAGATTTAAAAAAAAAACACCTGCCCCTCCCAAAAAAAGAAAATGCTCAAGCAGTGTTCTTCAAAAATATTATAGTTCCCGTCCTCATCAGCTGCTTTTTTTATTCAAAGACTATTTTGGGGCTAAAATACAATGTCAATAACTTTAAGTTCAGCAAGACCTACGGAAAGAAAACAAATTTCCACAAACTATAATTGGAAAGAATGTTGCAACCTGATGCCACTTTTTTTTCTTCATATTCTTCATATATCATCTCAATGAAGTACATTCATTGCAAAAATTATGAGAAGACATGAATCTGGGACTGAGAAACATTTCCCATTTTGTTAGGAAACACTTAGACAATTTTCTTGACTCTCCATAGACCTTGTACACAACAGCTGAAGTGGCGTCGGGTTGCAACATTCTTTCCCTTAAACATTTTAAATGCATAAATATTTGTAGCAATAGGCAAAACAGTTTCCCAGTAATAATGCCTTGTTATGTATAATTCCTGTGACTGTTTCTGGTTGAGTTATACTTCACAATTAAATTTTCTAAGCAATATTTTCTGCTGGGCAGCTCTGTGTACAAGAATGTTTGGCCGGAATGTCCCATGCAGTTTTAGTATCGTCCTGAGAAAAAAAAACCCAACCTCAGATAATTCTGAGTAATTTTTACAATTTGTGAACTTACCAATGGTGCACAGGAGCAAAATGACACTTAGTCGTAGCATCGTCTCAAGAAAGCATCACAGAAATAGCCCACTATATGGAAACGGCACTCATCACCGGCAGCAAAACCCAGATGTGATTCTAATTTCCGCACCAAGTTGGCTCGCTCGGTTCTTTTCTTTTGTCTTTCCTTGTTTAGCGATGCCTGGCACTGGTGTACTCCCTAATGGCCGAGGACAAAGTTTTCCTGATAGCACTTTGCTGAAAAAGAGGGTTAAAAACGCACAACAGAAAACTTGGGAGGTAGATTAATCATTGACATGATGACTGATAAAAAATGGAAATTACCGCCCAAATGGTACAAAGTACTGTCGGTAATTGCAGGATAATCACCCAAAAATGTTGAAACAAGAATTTGGGTACTGGAACTAATGTCCGGAAACTTTAAAATAGCAGAAGTACTGTACAGTTATGAAACCTTATCGAGGCAGTTTGACTAGGCGGATTGGAAACACTATTCATAGGGATGCGAGTGGTCTTATGAGTAAAATTGTATAAAAGGATATTCAACTCACAAACTTTCCTCCCTATTCCAAATGTTCTAAAAAGTATTCTTGTAATCCTTCTTTAATTTCTCCAATCCGAGTCACAACATGCAAGGCTTTCAGATTTAAAGTCCAAGTAAAAAGAAGTAGTTGCATCTAAAAACCTCGAGTAGCTTTGAAAAATACTGAAGCAAACAGCATGAGACCGTCTAATGACTGCACTGGTTTTTGGGACAGGTTAAACGTATTTAAATATAAAAAGGCTAATTTGTATACTCTTACCTTTAACCACTCATTTTCATCACATCACTGCATTTAATGTTCTCAGTTGCCTGAAACGCATACAGCTATCTTCGACAACAGACATTTCAGGTTTAAGTTATGAAAATTAATAGGATTGCTGCAAACTGCTTACTGAGTGGGTTGACCTAAATATACAAATCTAAAAAATGAATGCGGCCCGACGTTGAGAACTTAACAAGTTCTTCCATAGAGGCTAAATGGCGAAGGTACAAGCAACAAACGGGGTGAGTCCCTACATGTTTGTTTCTTGTATCTTCGTCATTTAGCCTCTGAAGAACAATTTGTTAAGTTTGCAATGTCAAGCCGCATAAATTTGTTTAGGTTTAAATTATCTGAAGATATTATACAGTTCTCGACACAAAAACAAATTTTGAAAAGCATAAAGGTGGAAAGAGTCAGAATAATCAAACTTATAAAACAAAATTTAACAAATTTGTCAGATTTCTGAAATTCATTTTTCTGAGGTCATCACAGCCTTGATAAAATGTGACATATTCTGCCATGGAACAAAGCACTTCCGGTCAACTTCTAAGCGAGACAAATATCAATTTACAAGACTGGCGTACAGATCTTTTGCGTTGGAGCCATCTTAGATTCTTGTGCTTTTAACACATGGGTAGACCTAATGTACATTTATTGATACTGAATTAAAAATAACAAAAAACCCAGCAAGGGCTGCAGAATGCAAAGGCTCTATTGAGACAAATAGCAATAAAACATACTTCTGAAAACACAACAGCGTTTCCTTTGGACATTTAATAGAACTGCCAAAACTTAAAATATACAACCATAAATACCAGCATGCAAAGGTCTTTAAATCAACTCCATAATGAACTAATGAATCCTATGAAATCTAAGACATGATTAAAAATAAATTGAACCTTTTGTAATTCCACTGTTGTTATTCAGTAACATTTCTATTTTAAAAAAGTGTACTTCTCCAAAAGTATATGATAAATTTCAATTATTTTCCAGGAGTTTTATATGTTGGCAGTATTTCTGCATTTTACAGCCAATGCAAAATTTGATGAGAATCTGGCTTGAATGTCTTCCAAAATTGAGATAAAACCAGTAGGAATGACCCCACACTTAAAAAAGTTGTCAAAGTTAATGTATTCTATTTAGCCATTTCAATTTACCATAATTTAACGAAAATTCAAGAAAATAAATTTCTAAACAAATCCCAAATGCAAAGACAGTTATGAATCTGTAAATGACAATGACCGTGTTTTACATAACTAAAACTCTTTTTTTTTTGGTAAGAAGAAACAAATTACTTCTCACATGAAACTTATCACAACTTTTACAGGAGTGTAAATACATTTTGCAAAAATCTGAAAATGAAATGTATAAGGTGCTTTTTACCCAAATAAATGGCAAGAATTATGGACCATACCCCAAAATAATTGAAAACCAAAATGTGTCAGGTTTTTGAGACAACAATCGGTTAGAGAATTTCACCCAAAGGCTTTTAAGTAATTTTTAGTATTTTTTTTTTTTTTTAATTTTGACAAAGCACATGCGCATAAGAAACTTCACAGACAGTACACACGACGAATATTTTGCTCTTGTATTATCGAGTTTGATTCATTGTTATCATTTTTTTGTTTTTGTTACCATCAACTTCGATCATTATGATGCATACAATTTTGGCTTTTGTTTGTATTTATTTATCAAACACGTTCACTATAATATAAATAAACTACATTCTTCCTTCAATTTCGGTTTTATGAAACTACGCAGCCACAAGGACATCTGTCATTTTGAAAATATTTTAAATTGGACAGCAAGGATTGAATGTTCCATGCAATTTCTTGCAAATTAATACAAGATTCGGAAGCATGTCAATACATTTACTGTGACCGCTATACATAGAAATAACTGTAATTAAGGTTGTTTTGATGGAACCGAAGTTCCAGCTTAGTGTCCTCTGACTGAGTCACTGACTGACCTCAGACTGACCGACTGACTCCCCGACTGACTGACCGAGTCACCGAGAGTAAATAATGACCGACACCAAGACTTTTTGAACTCAGCTGAACAGGTAAACCCTAATCTTGTTTCCCTGTTTTTATAACAACGTGTGACAGAGTTAACTCCTGATGCGTTGCCTCAATGACCCAATTCACCCACAAATTACAGGACTGTATAACAAACAGGAGGGCCGCTTTACAAGATCTAATCCAAACAAACTACTTGACAGATAAGATCATCAGTACCCATTGATTTCAACTACATGATCTTGTCTTGTTTGGGCAGAAGTGGACAAGTAGTTCAAAGTCCGAGTCTCTATTCTAAAGTTGGCCATCCAGATATCTGTATTGAATGACTTCTACTTAGATTACCATCACAGCACTAATTTGTCTTTGACTGAAATGGAAGGCTGATAAGATCACCCACAGGCAGCAATATGAACATAATATTTTAACAATAATTCAGTACTAATCTAAATTGACCTATCGCGGTAGAATCGCGTCAATGCAGCTTGTGAAATATTGTCCAATTACATGATGTACAAATAAACGCGGAACGCGCAAATTCTGAGACAACCAAACAAAACTAAACGTACAACAGTTCCATAGGGTTGTCTAAGGGGCGTGGCTAACTCGCAAACGGCGATAGGTCAATTGCCATACATGGATGAAAATTTACATTAAATGTAATAATTTAAAACTGGATGATTGCATTTTTCTGTATTTATTAAAAGTCAATGGCATCTGGTTCATAGAAGCATCAACAAATAAGGAAATTCCTAGCTGTACCAGACTTTCTACACTTTTTGTTTCATTTGTTTCTCATGACAAACATGGGAAGTAAACGATGCAGAAACTAGCTCATCTAAGTAAAACTTTAATGCCTGGTTCATTGTGCTGTGCCTTTCAGTATTTTCAATAGCTACGTAGTAGGGCAAACCATTGTGTTAATGCCAGTGAATTGTCATTGGCTGATATTATCTCATGCATATTTATGAGCCTGGGTATGATTCATTATGCATATTCATGACCCGGGATATTCCATTTATTATGCATCTATTCGTGAAACAGGCCCTAACAGGGTACTCCAATTATTATTCATATAGGTATTTCATTTATCTCGATCGGATACGTTGTCCTAAAAAGCAAGCAAAGTGCCATTGGCTGACTGTGCCTCATGCATATTCATGAGTTGGGCTATTCCATTTATCTAGATAGGTCATCCTCCTCAGCGTCTGCAGTCACTGCCTTGATGTCAGCTAGCGTGCGGACAAACCGAGACCACTCGTCGTGTCTGGGTGTGGCAAGACTCTGTCGGGGAAAATAAAACAAGAAACACTTATCTAGTGACTTTATTTAAAGGTAGAGTATATCATTTGCAGTTATCCAAAAAGTAACTGAGGAAATAATCGTTGAAATGCATACTTGGTTTAAAGATAGTAACGGCACTAAAACTCCCTGTAAAAAAATACTTTCTGGCATGCTGTCATTTTTGGAATTTTCATTTTCAATTCAGCGAAGCCGTAAATGGGTGCACGCAAATGTAGACACGATGCACACAGGCGCGTGGTTGCTATAATTCTTCGGTTCAGTGGGTGACATGTGTCCCAGACGCTGATTGCTTGCGCATTTCAAATCATGACTCGGCAAACCAAGATCCTACAATATTGTTTTCTTGGAATATACAGCATTCACTGAGCTAAAACTTCATCAGGTTAGTTGTTAAGCACCCTTCTTTCGGAAAATGCCTCCATAATTGCCTATTGATTTATTGTCCTTTCTTTCTTATCCATAAGATCTACATGTATAATCTTAATGATAGTATTTATTACTTCACTTTGTTAGATTGTTTTATAAAAGTTGCGGCATTATGGATATAAATGTTGATCGAATTGAATTGAATTGAATTGATTTGGAACACTTTTGTTGCTTCAAAGGAAAAAATTCACAAATGACAAATGATCTTCACTACCTTCAACCCCTGTGCCTCAAAAACCACAGGAGCACTCAATGATTTGTATGTATCCTTCAGTGAATACTTAATAAATACAATCTTATAAACTGTAGTTCAGGTGCTTGTGTAATGGGTTCACAATCAATAAAAAGAAACCTCACAGTAGCTCTCAAAATAATTGAACAGAATATAAAAGCATCAATTTTTGAGGTCAAACCTCTGTGGTATGAAAACATGCTCGACTGTTGTTAGTTTGATCACAGAGCAAGGACCCAAGGAGTCGTACTCCAAGACTTCAAAAGTAAAATGATGGTCGCCGCGCTCGAAAGCTACAATAGAAAGCACCTGGCGCCAGCTTGCTCAGTCGCTCACTACGCTAATCTCGACACAATAGAGATCCGCGCTCACTAATGCCAGAAAAAGGAGTTTGCATGGCTTCGTAGACAGTACCATGGTAAATACGCATGCGCAGTTGTCATACATCGCTAAAAATGAATGATTTTGAAGTGTTTGTTCGCAGTTGGATGATACTGTATATAAATGTGGTCAACATCACTGGAACAATCATTTCATGAAGAACAAAATGCTCTGTACCTTTAGAGTGAAAACTTGTGAAATTTTCCAAAAAAACACATTTCATCAATGATATATTGCCAATTAAAATGTCTGAAAATACATGAAAACTTATCTGAAAGAAATCCAATTTATCTCCAAATTACAGGGACAGATAACGCTTTTAAGCACCAACAACTGCACATTGCTAACTTGAGTTCATAACTCACATCTAACAACTGCGCAGTTGTAAAAACCTATCTTGTCGTAAAATATATTTTTCAAAAAAGAGCAGCGACGTGACATGACTTATTATGCAGCATATAGGGAGGTTGTTGGTTACCAACTAAAAAGGCGGCGACGATCATCGTGTTCAAAGGCCGCTGGCATTCACGCTTTGAATGGTCGAGGCTTGCGGTCACAGTGCTGTAGCTATAGACATTCCCGAGGGATTGGTATGTTAATGATCAAAATGTAAATCGCCCAAGAGTTCTGACTCCTTGGGTCCTTGCTCTATGGTTTGATATGTTAGTAGAAACCGACTTAAAAGCAGTACCTGTGGACCGAGGCATTGGACATTGGTTGCTCTTGGGAGTGTGCTAAGGCTGCTACAGGGCGTTTTGTGAAACAGGACGAGGCAGCCTAGTAAAGCTGGTCCCAAAGTGCACAATTCCATTGATTGAAAATGGCTATTTAGCGGAAATCATTTTAAGCACGTTAGCCTACACGATGGGCCGTATTTTGCCCATTCGTTAGAGTTATCGGAAAATCCTGTTTCAAACTCTTGGGCCAAGGTGACTTAACCCTTTCAACTCAGCCCTGTGTAAAATTGATTGCCGGCAATCAAAATTTTCCCAAAAAAATCTCATGAAACAAGAATTGTATTTTGTAGCAATGCATTTACATACATTTTTGGCCATAAATCAACAAAAAAGGATTAAAACAACCCAAAATGTTTTGTTTTTAAAATGGCTGCTATTGAGACGGGGGGGGGGGGGGGGGGGGGGGGGGGGGGGGGGGGGGGGGGGGGGGGGGGGGTCATACTTGGATCTTTCATTCAAAATGTTTTATTGCCTAGCTCAAAAAATTTCAGATGGTACATAAGTTACCCAGACATGATAAAGAATACTACTGAAAAGAGTGCAAGAATTTAACTTAGTCAAAAAAACCCTCCAAATTAGGGCTGAGTTTAAAGGGGTTAAGCAAGCCTAATTCACCATTGACGGGGAGTCAGTCAGTCAGTCAGGTTCAAAGAGGACTTCACGCTGCCCTCTGGAACCAACAAACACCACAACAAGAGTCACGGCCATTCCAATGGGCTCCACCCAGTGCTACCCTGTGGGTAGATCTCCATTTGCCGCTCTGCATGTTCCAGCCGCGTGTGTTTTGCGCCAGCGCATGAAAGTTGGACTTTTCACACACAAAAAATCACAGCTGTGATTGGTCAAAACGTCATGGGGCAGGGCTTAAGGGTGAACCCTAGTATAAAAACAGGTGTTCAGGCTGACAGACAAATTGTCATCAACATGTCATCTTTCCTTTTCTTTTCAAGTTTTGGTGGGTTGACCATTGACTTTTTTGGGGAGAAATTCTCACCCGAAGAACACCATCCTTAAAACAAATGGTGCTTTCCAAACTGGAAAAGCAGACATTTTGAAAAAGGATCCCTCCACAACATGGCTAAATAGCGTCACTTTCGGACCCAATTGCATCCAAAGTGCTCAGAATTGGAAGCCCCAAGTCCAGGCCAGAGGTTCATTGCCATATCTCTTCAATTCCCCAATTCCATAGCTCTCGGAACTCTCTAATATAAAACAATTGGAGTGTTTAACTTCTAGCTCGGCGAACGGATTTTGGGCCTAATTACTGGGGCGTACCCTTAATGACTCAATCTTTTCTATCAATAGAAGTTATAAAGAAGACCTAGGACCAAAAAAGGGGCATTCTGAGGAATTTCATGAATTCAGGTAGTGATAAATCAGTCAAAAATAAAGTGAGTTGAAAAATTAAAAAAAAATAATTTGTACAGAAATGGAGATAATGGACCCTCTGTATTTGATCATAAGCCCTGCCCACGTCACATTTTTCACGTTCATGAGTAGACAACAGAGCGCCCTCTACGTGCAGTAGACTGGTTCTTTATTGTCATGTCTGGTGCCTTACCTCCCCCACATCGTAGACAAAGACCCTTCCCTCCGCGTCTCCGGCTGCTATCTGCTGGCCGTTATGAGACCAACGCACACGGTTTGCTGCTGGCTGACCATCCAGAGTCACACTGGCCGTTGGCACCTGTCAACGACGCAACAAAATTAAGAAAGTCATCAAAGAACAATCACAATGGACGATAAAGATGAAAACTTGGATTGATGAGCCTGTACTTCTGAACTAAGTCTTGCGATGTTACAACAATTGATCTTAGGCCAAAAAAAAAAAACACTCGGTTTCTGGTCCTGGTCAGACCAAAGTTTCGGGATTGATGCGGCGACGCGTTTTTTGGTTTTTCTTCTTTTTCTTTTTTTTAAGCTTGGATTGTACAGACAAGGTGGGGTACTATTTTTGCTTTTTTTGTGTCCTCATGTACATTGGTGTCCTCCATAATTTGCCTTGGTGCCCTCGATCATTTGCCTTGGTGCAATTTCCCCATTCCTTGGTGCTCCTTGGTACAAACATTTGAGGTGCGGCAATAGAGGGCACTGTTGGAGCTACCGCAGAAAATTTTGAAAAAAAAAAGGATTGACGTGCATGATTAAAATTGACGTGCGCGCTGACCAGAGACCGACAATTTTTGTTTTTTGGCCTTATATCTAATTATTCCATTACATATTTTGCAAAAATACAATGCCGTTACTGCAGTATTTAACAATTGTTGACTGCCGTGATGTGGGATATGACGTTTTGAACACCCGAGGGGCGCATATTCGCCTCGGGTGCTATGCGGCCCGAGGGTGTTCAAAATGTTATATCCCACATCACAGCAGTCAACAATTGTTTTGTGATACCTCTGTCTTAGATTCTTTGGCTTTTGATTGTCAACTCACATGCATGTCGGTTGCTCGCAAACAGCTGATCGTCTGCTAGTTCGCTGCTCCCACTCATGTGTGAAAATATGGTGAAAATAGCGTGGGTACCAACGATACAAGCATTTCACACCGTACGTAACATACGTACAAAGTCATAGCACACTCCCTGTGGGATATCATGTACGTGATATCCCACAGGGCCGTGTGCCGTGACTTTTTATAAACCCAACACATGATCGTTCAAGGCCAACGAAAATACAGTGTTCAAGACAGAGGTATAACAAGATTAGGTGGCACGCCCCATCATACATACACCTACAAGTCTTAAATTTTGCTTGTTTTTTTTGTTTCACTGGCTTAAGAGGAATGCAGTCACGTGGCTATCAATTGTAGACACGTAGAAAGTGTGTTTGGTTATACTGGCCAACACACTAAGTTTTCCAGGGTTGTCGTCTGCATATCCTCAATACAAGTTATAACGTTCTAAGAATATTTCAAGTTTGAAATTAAGGGATAGTTTTCACCGTATATGGGACATTCTCACACTCATCAGTATTCACAATACTAATGATTAATAAGGGAATAAATGTGTGCATGGCCGGTTTTAAACACTCTGTTTAAGATGGGGAGAAGCAATGAGTGACAGAGTGCTTTGCCAAGGGCACACACACCATAACCCCAGGCTGGTCTCGAACCCACAGCCTGCAGAATTACCCGCAGACCACCAAATTCAATGCTCCAGACCACAAGGCCATGGCACTCTACCTAACATGACAATAAAAATAATGTTTGTTTTACCTCCGTCTCATTATTGAGATTCCACAGGTCCAGCTTGCCCATGCCATCCACGGTAGCAAACAAGGCAGGGTGGACCGGGGACCACTGCACATCATACACGTAGTCACTGTTGTCCTCAAACGAGTACAGCGGCTTGGATTGCTACGGAGAACAAAAAATCAAAACAAAAAACAATAAAGGTGGTGTACCTTGAGATGACGAGGTTAAAATTACTGTTGGTCACCACACATTTTCTGACCTTTTTAACCCTAACTCCCTAGCATGATTTACTAGGAACCATACCCATCCTGACAAATTCCAACCATATGGGAAACTGCACACACGTATTTCTGACTTTGATTCTGGGGGTGTTCCAACCCAATGTAAAAGACTGTCAGTTTAGGGGTACTGTACCCATCCTGACAGATTCCAACAAAACATGTTGTTGGGGTTTGATGGGTTGAGTTCTGTTAGGGTTCATAAGTATTTACCAACAAAAAGGGATGGTCTAAGTCAAATTGTTTTGACAACAAGAGTTTTCTATCCGAAGCCGTGTTTCAATGCTAGCTCTTATTTCGTTATAATGGAATTTCTGTCGGGGTGATTTAAATTCAATAGTGGGTTTTGCCCTTCACCGACGTATTTTATGAACACTGTATACTCAGTGTTGTCTGGCATGCAAAAAAACAAAATCACAAGCTTACTCGAGCAGATCTCGAACCAAAGACCTTCCGTTTGCTCGTTCTTGGCCGTTTCAAGTCTAACGTTGAAGCAGGTACCTCAAACAAACTACTTATAATTTATTTGTATTGCCTGATGAGTTATGTGGATTTCACTTGACATAATAGTGACTTGAGTTTCAATTGACTAGCTTATACGGCTACATAGGTCATTCTTTAAATCAAGGGTCCAAAGTGGTATATTTTTCCTGTCCCTGTTACCTTGGTACTTTGTAATTTATTATTCAAGAATCATTAAGAATGACTTCAAATTATTATAATTTTTTTTTTGGTTGGTAGTTTGCTAAATCGTAATAACACTTGGAAGACGACTGCATTAACCCTAACCGCCCCAAATCCTTCAAAATCGTCTTTGCCAAAGTGGAGGAATTTGGAGGATTGCGGTTACATGGCAAAAGTGTGTTATTGATTTCGTAGGATGCATTTTGTCAAGGTCTTGGGCCAGACCTTGTGTTGTTTTTGCTCAGCCATGCATAAATATAGGCCTGGATTATGCTTGAAATCCTCCGCACTGCTCCAGGATGTCACTGGCCAAGCCTCAACATACTGACAGTCACCGCCACAGGATTTTGCAGGATTCAAGCAGTGCTCATCCCTCCACAGACCATATTCAGGAAATAATGGAGGAATTTGCAGGATTGAGGCTGCATGCTGTTTTTCCATGAGGCCAATTGGAGGATTTTGCAGGATTGAGGCTACATCCTAGCAAAAAAGGCCTAGGGAGTTAGGGTTAAGGACGCAAAATTCCATCTTATAATAGTTTATACGGTACCCGCTGCTATGTACATCAGATTTGAACCAGCCAACCGATCCCGTTAGCTCGGCAGTCGAGTGGTAAGACGTCTGCACTAGAAAGCAGGAGGTCACTGGTTCGAGTCCCACCTGAGTGATTTTTTTCCAACTTTCACTCGGGAGGTAACACACTGAGTATACAGTGTTTAAATGTCGGTGAAGGGCAAAACCTAATTTGATTTATATCATCCCAACGCAAAATTCCATCTTAAAAGGAGAGCATCATAATTATAAAATCATGGATGTCAGATGTAACAGGGACAGGAAAAAAAGTGGACTTCACATTTACAGAATGACCGACATAAGACTGATGAACAGTAACGAGGAAATATGCCTTCATCACAGTTCATTTGAATAGCTTGTGACTTGGCTTGGGACTGGAGGCCTTGTGATGGACTCGTGAGGGTTCAACAACAACCCCAGACTACTCACTTTAAGGCTCCATAGTTTGATGGTCCAATCAAACGACGAGGACAGGAAGAGATGAGAGAAGTCCAACTGTCCTTGGACGTGATGGCAGTCAATGCCTGTCACTGGACCCTGGTGTGCCTCATACGCTTCGTTAATACCGGCCTTACTGTGGGAGAAAATCAATCACAAAATACCTACGTTAATCATCCTAGTCTTCTGCACTTCACAACCCTTTCAACTTTTGCAAAACCATATTTGTCCATGGGATTAACACTAAGCATCATTGATATATCGATACTACTCAATAATTCGATATTATTTTGATATCTATATTGCCGACAGCAATTGTTTAATCATATTTAAATGTTTGACACTGAGGAATGATATCGAAAATATCGAAAATGAGTCAGTTTATCGTCAAAATAAATCTCCCGTTTGTGTTTTTACTTTGTGTTTAACATTTGCTCTATTATGAAATAAACGCGGGGGCAACTTGTGCTTGCGACTCAAAATAAAAACATTGCGAAATGCCAAGCAGCATCACCATTGTGTTCTACGTTTGCTGGAATTAGCGGTCTCCCCAATGTAAAACCTCAAAAGAAACCGCCCGTTCTGGACAAACTGTCAGTGCTGAGATTTGTTTTAAAAAGTTTGAGCAATATGCACCAGAGAAAGCTGTGGAAAATTGGGACTTAAGATTGTTTTTTTTTGATACTTAAATCAAAGTGTCATCCTTATGGGTCTTTAACTTTTACATGGGATAATCAATATATCGAATATTCTTGATACTGGATTTCCGATATATTGATTATTGAAAATTCTGATATCGCCAGTGCTTAGTTAATAATAATAATAATTAATTCTTATATAGCGCATTACATCATTGACACAATCTCAATGCGCTTTACAAAGTTAATAAAACAAATGTCATTAAATACACTAAAAAAGCTCATTAAAAATATTAATACATCACCAATCTATTGATTTAAATACCAAGTAAAACTCATTAAAAATACATTAAAACCACAATCAGTCAATCATCATGAATGTTATTTAAAAACCTGACGGAAGTAATACGTTTTTAGTGCCGACTTAAAAGATAAAAAAGAAGGTGCGTTCCGAATAAAATAAGGAAGCTTATTCCATATACTGGGTGCTGCTACTGAAAAGGCACGCATGCCATAATGATTTTGATTGAAACGGGGCTGGACTAAGCGTGTTTCATTGGAGGAGCGAGTGGCTATAGAACTTTCCCGAACTGTCAACAAATCCAACAAATAACCAGGTGCGTGTTTATGTAAGATTTTATAAACCAAGATAAGGATCTTGAACTCAATACGCTGTGCCACTGGAATCCAGTGAAGACTTTGGAGAACAGGGGTAATGTGCTGATATTTCTTAGTATGGGTAATAAGACGAGCGGCTGAGTTTTGGACTAATTGTAGCCTATGGATTAAATAGTCAGGAAGGCCATAAAGCAGGCTATTGCAATAATCCAGTCGTGACGTAATGAAGGCATGAATAAGTCGTTCAGTAGTGGTGCGATCTAAAACATTGCCAATTTTGCTAATGCGGTGCAAAGCAAAATATCCCGATTGGCACGTTTTAGAGACATGAGTAGCCATATTACAGTGATTATCAAAATACACACCGAGATTCCTAATGACTGTGCTAGGAGTAATATCATTATTTCCAACGTGCAAACCTGACAAAAGGTCACATTTACGAAACGAGGAATGAAAATGAATCACCTCAGTCTTCGAATCATTGAAACTAAGCTTGTTCAAAAACATCCATTGTCTAATTTCCTTAACACATGCTTCAAGATGAGTCTTTGAATTATTACCATTCTTACAGGATACGTACAGCTGGGTGTCATCAGCATACAACATAAAATTGATGTCATGTTTCTTGAAAATATCATCTAACGGTGCAAGGTATAATGTGAACAAAATTGGCCCAAGTACACTTCCCTGTGGCACACCAAAAAGCAAAGGATTCAACTCTGACTTTGCTGACCCAATGCAAATCCTTTGGGTACGACCCACTAAATAGGAAGTGAACCACTGAAGCGCTAAATCTGTAATCCCATACCTGTTTTTCAATCTATGAAGTAAAATGGACTGATCAATGGTATCGAAAGCGGCAGTCAAGTCAAGCATAACTAAAATAACCTCTTTCCGATTGTCAAGTGAAATCAAAATATCATTTTGAACTTTCAACAGTGCTGACTCAGTACTGTGATACTGCCGATAAGCTGACTGAAATTTGGATAACAATGAGAATCGGACCAAATATGCATGAAGCTGGTGAGCAGTTATTTTCTCGATTAATTTACCAACAAAAGGAACATTTGACACAGGCCTGTAATTACACAATTCATTTGGATCCAATCCAGACTTTTTAAACAGAGGTCTTATGATAGCCGTTTTTAATTCTGATGGAAAAACGCCCGAAACAAAAGATTTGTTCACAATCGATAATAAATGCGTTGAAACATAAGGAAGACCAGCTTTCAAAAAGTGAGTCGGGATCGGATCCAAAACACACGATTTAGAGTTCATTGATTTCATGAATTTGATCAGAACCTTTTCGTTAATTGTACTAAAATGCATGAATGAGTGACCAAGTTCAGTAGATACACATGGAATATCACCAGGAACGTGCATCAGTTGCCCTCGAAGACGATTTATTTTGCTATTAAAAAAGTCTAGAAACTGTTCGGCTAATTTTTGATCGTTGTCGTGTTGAGGCAAATTCTTTGCTGCAGCTGCTTTGTTGCCAATCATGTCATCTATTACAGAAAATAGTTTTCTCTGGTCGCAGTTCTGGATTTTATGCCGGTAATACAACTCCTTTATTTGTTTTACAAGTCGATTGTGTCCTAACCGCTTGGCTTAGTTAGCACCCACACTTCAAATTCCTTTGAAGTAATCTTCTGTGGAGTATGGATAATACTTCAAATCCCTGCACAATTCTTTTGTATGGTTAAGCTCAGGGCAAGCAGGTAGATTTGGTCACGCTTCACTGCTCTCAACAGTGCAGCCTTTTTTAATGCGGTGACTCTCTTTTTTTGTGAGAAAGTGGTGATTCTGAAATGTTGAGTCGTGGTTCTGAAACGTCAAGATCCATTCCCATCACCAGTTCTTTTCAGAAACAACATTTTTTCACGAAAGAGATATTTTTTTATGGTGTACCCGCAAGCTAATTTCATTAGTTTAACATTGTTTTGTACTTAAACTTCCAAGAAGCATAATTCTCCGTGAAAAGTAATAGTGGCTTGGCTGTGCCTGACTGTGCAATCCTCCAAAAATCTGATGGATTTTGAAGGATTTGGGAGGTTTAGAGTCAACTCTAATTTGTTAATATCATCTTCAATTCTTCACCCAGGCTACTATTCTAGTTGTATTACCTTCCATGTCTGCATGCCGTGTAGACAGACCCATCCTCGCTGCCAACCACAAAGTTATTGACGTCATTGCTGGGGAATGTCATGCTAGTCACAGCCACTGACTTGGACTGTTTGTAGTGTAGCTCCATACTATCCTGTTATGGTGAAAAAATCACCAAAAGAGCAGATTGAGGACAGTGTTATTTTAAGGACGAATTAAAGACAAATGCATTTGTTGAACAGATGTATAGTTGGGGGGTTTTCAGAGTTTTCGAAAAAGCATGGAAGGTAGACTATTTATTTTGGATTTGGCAAGACTGGTAGTGCAAGCAATATTATTACAACTCATGCATATTCATAAGACAAATGAACTTCTCCTATTGGTCTATGTTCCAAGAGTAGTAAAAAAAAAGTACTTTTAGCAAACTTTCTGACGCATGATGCGCATATTCCGATCCGGTACGTAGTACTATTAACTGATACCCTAGGGTTAGCTCCTCGACTTCTAACTATGCCAATGCAGGTTATGTTGTTAGGGGAACAATCCTGAAGCCTTCTGTTAAGCCTCATGAGGATCGTGATATTTGTGTTCTTGGGCAAGAGATTTTACTACAATTGCCTCTCTCTGCATCCAGGAATATAAATAAGTACCTGCTTGTAGAGACGACATTGTACTGATCTTAACTGCTGCATTAAAAATGATCTCATAGCTTGATGAACAGGGGTATTAATCGTGAAACACTTTTAGATATTTGCAATAAGCGTCACATAGTCACATGATTATTATTTTTACGAGATTAACCTGAGGTTGTGAGAGCATATCCAGACTCCAGGAACACATCTTGCCATCGGTTGATACGCTGATCAAGTTGTGTGCATTCTGGGTGCCCACAACATTCACGCAGTACACTGGGTGCTGTGGACGAAACGATCACAACAAAAACCAGTCATACTCTAGACAAAGAGCTATAGTTCTGAGAAAAAGAAAATAGCTGAAAAACTATTATTTTTTACAAGGTCTTGTTGTTCCCTTTAAAGATATAGTCCATCATTTGTAATTTGTGCATTTTGTTCGTTTAAAGCAACAAAAGTGCTCAAAATCTAAAGAAGGGTACTAAACAACTAACCTGATGAAGTTTCAGCTCAGCTTCGGCTGTATTTTCCGAGAAAAACAGCATTCTAGGATCTCAGTTTCAAATCAAAAGTTGCTGAATCATTTTATGAATTTGGCCTGAATTCAGCGTCCGAGAGACGTTCTCACTGAGCCGATTGCAGCTTCGCGATGTCGCGCACTGATCCGACGAATTATAACAACCGCACGTGCGTGTGTGTCGTGCCAATGCTTGCGCGCGCTTCGCCAAATAACAAAACGAACTATTAATTTAAATTTCCTATGGTGCGTCTTAAGAAGCACCGTTGGAAAGGCCTTCTTTCGTTAATTTCTTCAAAATGACAGCTTCCCATAAGGAATAATTTCACAGGGAGTTTAGTCCCCTTACTATCTTTCAACCAAGTGTGCTTTTCAACAATAATTACGCCAGTTACTTTTCGGATAGTTGCAAATGATGGACTATAGCTTTTATTTGATACCACATTTGAGGTTATGGTGCTTGTAATTTTGAATCGGAATTACCCACTTGTATTTCAGCGGATTAGCGCAGCATCCCTTGGGAGTGTGTGGCTTCTCATCCCTAACTATAGGAATGTCCATGCAATAAATGTATGGGCATTTTCTTGTGATTGGTGAAGTTTTTCGTAGGGTATAGTAGAGCAACAAGAACAAGGCAGATAACCCACCTAGCCAGTAATCACAGCGCATGGAAGAAGATGGCAACTGTCCAGTTACAATCAGTGTTAATTTTACATCATTGTACACTATTTTTCCCATTGATTTGATGAATGTTTACTTTGGCTTTTAAATTCGGTTTTTCAAATTGTGGTTGCCTGCAAATTGCAGCCCAACGATGACGACAATAATGTAGTAGTAAAGCATGGGTTAAAAAGAACAAAGCATGGTATAGAACTCACTGTATGTGCGGCTGCTGACAGCGGCGACCGCTGGACCGGAGTGCGCTTGGTGCTACGGTTATCCCACAAGACAATCTGACCGGAGTAGGTTCCTCCAATCACAAGGTTTGGATGGAAGCGGGCGAACGCCGCCGACATCACTGCAGACTACAGACAGAACACAAGGACACTAACATGATCCAATGCACACCCACAGTACTTCAGTACAATTAGGTTCTGGACAAGTTGCGGACGTTTTGTATCGGGTTTGACTTGCAGAATTCTGAACAACTTTCCTGCAATCTTCCCGCAATGAAGTTATCAGTTTGTTGAGTCAAGCAGTTGCTAATGCAAATGTCCCCGGAACATGTCCAGGACA
Source organism: Patiria miniata (assembly GCF_015706575.1). NCBI lineage: Eukaryota > Metazoa > Echinodermata > Asteroidea > Valvatida > Asterinidae > Patiria > Patiria miniata. Next base: position 8,436,592 of record NW_024037076.1, on the reverse strand, counting down.
AATGCCAAGCTTCTTTCGGACCACGTGAATGATTCTACCCGCAACTTGTCCAGAACTCGTCCCGGGTGTGATTTGAGACAGGCCCTTATGGAATGTTGCATTGAGTGGTGGTCATTCTAAAATCATGGCCTTTTCTCTAATTTTACAAATAATAACCGCTTATGTACAGGGTGATTTTTAGGAGAATTTGAGGAAAAACCTGCATTAGATTTTGCTCTACAACATAATGTCTTAAGCACTGTATACTCAGTGCTGTCAGTAAGCTTGTGACATCAGGTTGGCACAGTGGTTACTGTCCTCGCCTTCTACCGCTGTGACCCGGGTTCAATTCCTGCCCGGCCACATGTGGATTGGGTTTTCAGTCCCTGCTTGATTCCGAGTAGTCTATGTAATAGACCTATGGCGAATGACATGGGTCTATGATATGTGAGCAGATTCGCTGATTAATTAGGCAAGACCCCGCCTCTTGACCTCCTAGATTTTGACCAATCAGCGGGCGCTTTCTATATCGGGTCTTCGGTCATTCACCTGTTGCGTGTTATAGACAATGGATTAAAAAAGCCCTGCGTCACGCGCTCTGTATATCATGTTACGGAATAACGCGCCCGGCTGTTGTTGCAATACAAAACACTGCATTCGAATTGACCAACCAAATGTTAAGTCCTGATTTGGGAATGAAATGACGTCACGATTAAGTAAAGTCGACTCTGATTGGCTGAGGCGCGAGATCGCATAAATCTGCATGCTTTGATATATCAGACGTTAGACAGGTGTCTGGGCTCCGTGGATAAAGGGTGATACTCAGACTAGATTCCGAGGGTTTCCCCAGAATACTCTTCTGGGGTTTTCCTCCCACCTCTAGAACTGTAATTTCTTCTCATTGTCTTCTCTCCACAGATTTCTTCAGGCTTGCGAGCTACAGTGCCTAGGGCGCTTTTGAGGAATCCTTGGTTTCATTATCAGAAATAATAATAATAACAAAAATAAACACTTTGCAAGCTACCTCGGGTGAGACTCGAACCCACCACGTCCTGCTCACTAGTACAGGTGTCTTACCACTCACCCACCCAGCTTGCCGAGGTCGGCTGGCCGGTGATGAGGAGTTCCTGACAGCATTTCTTACCTGAAAGTGGAAGACAAACTCTGGAGAAGCCTCCTTGAATTTCATGTTCCACACCAGGGCCACGCCATCGGGTTCATGGGGAGATTCTTCATTGTTGTTGTAGGATCCTACCACCAGTTCTGGGAACTACAAAGGAAATAACATTTGAGAGAAAATTCATAGATACAGTTTACCCATTCCTATTGGTCGACAGCCGTCAAGTGGCCGGTCTTAAACGGATGATAAAGATATGGCTGGCTGGTCTTAAACACTTTTCCAGTGTCACATGAAATTTCGACTCCCATGAAATCTGGTGCCTTTTAACTTCTCATTGGTTGAACGTTCACGTTCCTCACAAAGGTATGCGCAATACTACCAGTGAATCAGTATGTCATAGCCCGAAATTCACACTACACCAGCCCACGTGCGTTCTGCGCGACATCGCGCGACGTGGCAGTACCTGAGATGACCAATCCAGTGAGGTGACGGTGCGGTGACGAGACCAGCGCTCATCAAAGAACTGATAGTTAAGGGATAACTTGGCTCCTGCATCCTTGTCCCTGTATGAAGAAACAAGAAAATACCACACAGGGATAATATCCACACAATTAGAGATGTGTTTTGTGCATGAGTCATGTAAATAAAAGAAGGAACAATAATTGAAGGTAGAGTATATCATTTGCAGCTATCCAAAAAGTAACCGATGAAATTACTGTTGAAATTATTCTTCCCGGCATGCTGTCATTTTGAAGAAAATAATAAAAGAAAGTCATTTCCAAAGATGTGTCTAAAGGCGCATTTTTTGAAATGTTTTGGAAGCCGTGAATGGGTGCGGTTGCTATAATTTGTTGGTTTAGTGCGTGACATCCCGTAGTTGCAATCGGCTGAATGAGAACGTGTCCCGGACGCTGATTTCGGGCGCAATTCAAACATGACCCGGCACCTTTTGAATTGAAATCGAGATCCTAGAATATTGTTTTCTCAGGAATATACAGCATTCGCTGAGCTAAATCTACATCAGGTTAGTTGTTAAGCACTTTTGCTCAAAAAAACAATGCACAAATGACAAATGATATACTCTACCTTTAACCCCCCTCTCTGGCTGGCAATTTCAACAAGGCCAGCCCAGCAGTCAAAATAAATCAAGTGACTGTTTTTGACAGTTGAGTGCTCCCTGCCCATATGAAGCAAGATTGACTGGCCGCAACCGTTTATTGATGTATTTATTACATACAGCTATGCTTTGACTGTAGGAGATTGATAAGCCAGCTGTATCTGCCAGTTACTTGCTTTCGTCTGTGGATGGAATAGGACTAGTCACAGTGCCTACAGAAATATGATTTGACTATTGGTGACTAGCCTGTGTATAAAGGCATGGCAGGGAAGTGAAATGAATTTCTGACTGTCTGTGACTGATCAAACAAAAGGAGGTTAATCAATTTTATACAACACATGAATAAATCCCCATCATCTGATTGGTGGGTTGTTGATCACGTGTGTGGCATGCGCCTGAGTGTCGCACCACTTCAGTAATGATGGCTGAATGATTTGTCTAGACACTCACCCTTCGCCATCCTCGTCCCCTTTGCCTCGGTAGTCAATGAAGATGTTCTTGTCTTCCGTCAACGCTCTCTCCACCACCTTGGTGCTCTGACTGAAGAAGTTCAAGAACTCCTCTGATGCCAGGATCTGATCGATCTCTTCCTCGGTCAGTTCTTGTACTATAAAAGTAAAAAAATATTCAAAAATCAAATTTGGAACATCTGCTCAAAGCGGTTTGAAATGTTTGAACATTTTTAAACAAGCTTGATTGGAAATATCGTGTTAAAAAAAATCAGTATTTTGACCCCAGTGACCTCATGATGACCTCTGACCCCAGTTTGGTCATGTGACATGTTGGGGCTGGGCTACTGGTACTCTTGACAAAGCTTGGTTGAAATCGGTCAAAATATGTGATGCAATCAAGCTAAATGAGTCGTTTGTCAACCCTGGTCAATTTTTGTTTATTACAGATTTGAAAAGAGCACAATCTCAGCATTACTCATGTGAAAACCGCATGCTGGTACCATCTTTAGTTCAAAAATTATGGAAGTCGGAACACCAAGAGATGTGATGAAGTGATGTGATAAAGTGGTCCTATTTTGGCCTGTATCTCCAAATGAAAATTCCCGACAAACGACTCATGTAGCTTGATCGCATCACAAATGTAGGAGCAATAGACAATGTCAACGTTTGTTACTAACTATCAGAGAGACATGATGATTTGTGGAGCTGCTATCCCTCAGCTGAACATAACAAGTTTGAGAAATTCAAGATGTCAGAAACAATTCAAGATTGTGGGGTGGAGTTTTATCTGGACAGACCATTTTACTGACATTCTTGAACATGCTTCTGCAAATATTGACATACCTTTTATCATATTATTTTAAAATGCCACCAGATAACTGTATGTCAGCGTGTTGGAATGGACCCCACAAACAAAATTAAATGTAGAGTCACATCCTCAGAATATGTGAATGTTTGGAATGTTCAAACCTTTTGGTTCTTCTTCTTTCTCTTCTTCGGCCGGTGGTGCCTCAGGAACCGGAGTGACCGTAGCCGGTGCTTGACTCAATGGCATCTCCTCATCGTCATCTGTCACACAAACCATTACAATCATTACAACTCATTCCTTGACTTCATGAAACTTCATACAAAAAACCCTTTGAAGTTTTAAGGAGATCTATGACAGCTACAATGTTCTTTCAAAACATCCCCCCCCCAAAAAAAATCCTCTATCCCACAAAAAAACCTACAAATCGGCAGGCGGATTTTGCAGACTTGGGAAGAGTAAAGGTCGAGGGAATGCTGCTAAAGGGATATGTAGATATTGTACACATACACCGTTACTCACAAACAGCTTAATGAAGTGAAGCATTTCAGGTTATGGCAAACACAACTTTGCTTGTCCTCACCGATGCATCAACGGAGGCTGGTAACCTCTAATTTCTCTCAGCTCTTGAGACTTTAGGGACCGTTAGAAATGGTGCTTGTATCTAGGATATGACTGCAGCTCAGACAAGTTGCTCGCTACATCGCCATTTTGCGTGGTTATCTCATCTGGCACACTATGGGCAGTATGCATTTCATATCATATTGGTAAGATGTATGCGAGTTTGGTTAAATTACCACACAAAATGGTGATATAACCAGCTATTTTTTGTCTCTCGTACACGCACATTTCTAATGGTCCCTATTGCGTTTGACCTGCTCCCCAGGATCAACTCTGCCTCGTGCACACGTAAAGTGTGCATTGAACGCACACACATTGATCATATTGGTAAGCTACCCAGAATGCTTTGCGAATCATGCGTTTCCTTCACAGAATTTCTTGAGAGACGTATTGTGACCAGCATCCTTGCATATCATTCTAAATGACCAAATTATATACATCCAGCACCAACACTTTAACACACTTTGGATGAAATGAATCATGCCACAGACAATTTAAATTTAATGGAACCAAATAATTTCTGACAACTTGCCTCACATTCTAACTTAAAAGAAAACACGAAAACAAAGTGCTCTGGAATGCATGTGAACAAAAATGCCTTTGCAAATGCCTTTTTTTTTCAAATCTGCATACTGCATTTCAAAGCATATAGAACTGTATTAAATTACTAGAGCGCTAACTCCTCAGTCTTACACTCAGAGATGTATTGAATCCTTCCTGCGTGCAGACATTTTGAACTCATGTGCGTGTTTGTAGAAAATAATACAATTTAAATAGATGGAGTGAATTTTGAAAGTGTACTCTAAGTGCAACGCTCAAGAACAACATACGCAAACAACTTAGTGCCATGACCGTTAAAACACATCACGGTAAAAAAACATCTGCAGCGGATGCGCGCACGCATTGCGTTGTTTGCGCAGCGTAAAATGAAATGCTCATTTACTGATTGTGCTTTTCGGTCTCGGGCGTATCTGCTTCGATAACGCACCTGTATAAAATACAAATGTAGATATGCAAAAAGCCGTACAAAATCTAGAGTTTTCCATAGGTTTGTGCACAAACATGGATGCGCCCAGCAGGCATCACTTTGTGCATCGAGTCAGTGCTCTAGTAATTTAATACAGCTCTATGATACTGCATCATCTGACATCATGGACAAATCCACCTCAGATGGATGAAAACCCTTTCGATGTTCACTAGGATAACATTCAGTTCACTCTGAAATGCACAAAAGCATCAACAAACATGCAGATCATGCTCCTATTTCACTTTTTTATTTAACCCTAACCACCCCAACCCTTCAAAATCCAACTGCATGTTTTGTTGGAATCTGTTGGAGTGAGTACTGCACTGGTGAACTGATTATGCTTTACATGGGGTTTAGGCATAGCACCATAATCAGAGTCCAACAGTTTGGGTGTTGAGTTTACCATATGGTGTTGGATTTTGCAAGAGTGGTGACGGTTCCTAGTACATCACTCAAGGGTTAGGGTTATGAGAATAAACTTAATTATGTGTATTCTTTGCAATGCAATCCTCCTTGCAAGCTCTCACGAGTGGTCAGAAAGCCCCATCATGCACAGTGTCTATAGGTCAGGGCCGTAGCCTATGTGCATGTATTCAACCACATCCTGCAAAACCAGGTTTGTATGGACCATAGACATATAATAAAACCTAGACACGACATTTGCTATTGCGCCTGTGAGCACAATGCTGCGCGTATAGAATAACATAAGAAGTATGCGCGTAAATCGAAGCCATGCATTACATTCGCGCATCGCGTAATTAAGCCGCGTGACGCAGTCCGTTTTGCTCACAGAATTCACAACGTAAAAGCAGATAATGTCGTGTCTAGGTTTTACTATATGTCTATGGTATGGACTAACTCGGCGAACAAAATTAGAAGCCATTTTTTTTAATGTGCAACCAGGCTCGGGCTCAGGTAGTACGCACGCACTCCGGGCTCCTTCCACCAACAGGGTTGCCAAAATGCGCGCGCGCCTCGTCTTTAAGAACGCATGTGGCATGCGTGCAAACATGGTTCCACCACTACAAAAAATGGCTTCTAATTGTTTGACGAATTAGTGTATATTTATCCTTTATTTTGAGCTTATGGTAGCTAAAGGTGAAAAGCGGCAAATTCTCTTGAATCCTTAAATCTTGAATCCTTAAATAGTGGATTGCATTTCTGACCCTTATATTTTGCACACTTCAAAAAATAATTGCACACTTCAAAAAAAAAAAGGCACTGAAAGTTAAGTCCTATTTTAGTTCATTAAATTAACTCCATCACCAAATCAAAACTCCATCTCCAAAACTAGGGGTGTGCATTTACGGGTAGTACTGGAACAGGGTACCCGATTGAAAGAAACACGAGTATCAGGGTACCCGTAAAAGAAACCCAACCTGAAATTCAAATCTCAGAAGTTGCTGTTTTAGATTGTTAAAAAAATGTCCACATGATAATACTGCCACATCGCTGCATCAATGCAGCAAGATACAAGTGTGTACAATGAGCTTTACAGCTTTACTGTGTAAATTGCAATTTTCATGAGCGTTATAATTGTGAAATATGCTTTGTTTTCCCATGTAGCCTGGTTTTCATTTTTAAAATCCTCAACAAATGACATTCGTCGAAACTTTTTTTTTTTTTTTATTGTCAGAGAAGTTACCCCCTGGTACTTTGTAAGTTGTAAAGTTTGTTTCGGGTACCCGATTCCATAATCTGGAACCAGTTCCTGACATGAACGGTCGGGTACTCGGGTACCCGGTTCCGACGCACAGCCGTATCCAAAACCAAATCAAAGTTTGCACCAAAATGAAAAACCTTCATTCACCAATTTCCTTCAATCATAACACTTTAGAAGCAAGCTTCTTCCCAGTCCCAAAAAAGGACAAAATAAAATGAAATAAAATAAATCACTTGTGTCATCACGCACAACAATCTCATATTCAACTACAACAACATGCAGAGTGCATCATGCGATTCCAGTCGGACCATTATACCTTCACTGTCTGATCGATCTGTGGCAAGCCAAGTGTGTGGGCATAGCATTGGTGACCACAAAAGAGAAATATCCAAAGCAAAATCACAAGAGACGAAAAAATAAATTAAATACACTGGAAGAGAAAGAACTTCACACACACATTTTGTTTCCGTAAATAAATACAATATCGACTGGTAGATACAATAGTAGAATGACATCATGCACAGTGGATGTATTTACAAATTTAAGAAAGAAGTTCAGATATTTTGTTTGAACTTTATGCATTTGACATTTGCAACAAAGGATGCACACATTTTTAAGCATATTCATTGCAGCGTATCGTTTGTAGCAGCTTGAGATATGCGTGCCGCTTTTCTGGTGCAGCTTTTGAGGAAAACTTGATGCTTTTGAGCCATGTGCTTTAATTGTATTTAGTGCAATGGCAGCTTAGATTTTTCAAAGAAATTCCACAACTTGTGAACTTAAATTTCACATCCCAAATTTCTTGGGAAATAAATAGACATGTGTTAAATACAGTGTTAAAAACCAGTTTTGTCCAAACAGCCGCCAAATTTCACCCATCAGTGATAAAAGGTTGTTTAGTAGCAATCACGAGGCACAAAAAAATTCACTGCACATTCACAGAGGCCCCTTAAACTGGTGGACACATTTTTGCAAGTCATTGTAGAGAGCAACCCCTCCATGGAGGTTATTATAATTCACAGCTGGCCCAAGCTTCCACCACGTTACGGTTGTGCGAGCGTTCGGTGATTCTGTACCAGATTTGTTTAGTCACAAGTCCATCATAAGTCCAATCACAAGTCTAATCACAGGGATGCTCTTGTGGCAGATTATTGAAACATTTAATACGGCAGATAGGTGATGGGATTGTGCCTTTGATGATACAAGCATGGCATTTGGCACACAGTCAGAGTATGTCATGAGAAAGAGATTTCTCATGAGGACTTGTGAGGAACTGTGAAGGACTCGACAGCACTAGTAACACCAACTGTAACTTCTCACTAGTTGAACCCATGCGATTCCGGCAAATTTCGCTGTGAATGTTTTGCGCTGTGAAATTGGCTTTTCGTCTTCATTTTTAAGAGAAACTGGCCTTACGATGTGTACCCACCTTCCTTGTCCTGCGTCTCTGTCGGTGTCTGAGTCTCCTTTGCGTATGTCACTACCTCCTTGGGTGGGAAGCCCATGATGGTAGGCTTGGACCGTCCCAGTTTGAGCTTATGTCTTGGGCTGGCACTGCAAAGGGATAATTGAGACTTTCGATATTGCACTTAGTTGGTTTCTCTTTGTGGTTTACTTGAGAAATTCGTAATAGAAAGCCGTATCCTCTCTGAGTGATCCCCGTTTGCTATATCCCAGGTTTGCAATATTGCTAATGTTCCTAGCATCATGACTTTGGGTATGATTCCTGGCTACATGGCTTCTGACTAGCACTCCTTGAACAAAGACATTGACAAAATGGTTATAGCTAATATAGGTCTGGATATCCGGTGGTCACAGGTGCAAACCCCGCTTCAGTCAATTTCTTTGTTCAATTTTTTAAAAACAAATTATAATGTACCTAGTCAGTTTCCCGTCGAGGTTTATTTGAAAAATATGTAATAATAATAATAATAATTTGGGAGGCTAATCATCCTTACTCGCAGCTGGAATGCTAAATTGCAAAGGACGCGGCTACAACGTTGTCGGGCCGCTGGCACGTAAAGGCGCCTATGGCTGCCGGCCACATCGACCCATATATGACCACGGAGCACAGCCTGAGATCGAAAGTGTTTGATTTTTCCGGAGGGAGGAAAACCGGAGGGCCCGGAGAAAAACCCTCGTGGCACAGGAGAGAACCAACACACAACTCTACTCACATGCGATCCGCGGCCAGGATTCGAACCGTGGTCACCTTGGTGAGAGGCGAGCGCTTTACGCACAAGCCACCAATGCCAGTCACCCAAAACACACATTTCAGACTGGCATGCTAGAGTCACTCCAAACCAAATGATGATTAAGATTTGAATTCAGCACTTGAACAATTTGACATAATATCATTGCATAATATCAAACCTGGACAACATAGTACCTGGCGATATATGGTGTCGTATCTGGTGTACTGGAGTCCTGACTTCCTCCATCACTTACAGATGATTTGGAAGGAGAGGGTGGCGACCCAGCTATACAAGATAAGATAAACAAAACATTATTAGATACAATCTAATGTACTTTAACTTTGAATGTGAAATAACAGTTATATAATCAAAACCCTGTAAGTTTCTGGCCCATTGCTCTGTCTAAACATCCCCCTTATCCTACCCCTCCCCCCCCCCCCCCCCCACGCACAAAAAAAGCCAATATGGGATTGGGAGATTGTCTAACCAACCGCAGCCAACATCTAAGATTTGACGAGCTGTGGCACTTACCTGATTGAGGCAAGCCTAACTCTTGTAGGAGGGCGTCTGCATCCTGTCGTTTCCTCTCCAGGTTCTTATCACCCGCCCCCGCTGCATCCGCTACTGCCTTGGTGGCATCATTAGCCTGGCAATTCATGGCAAAACAAAGAACATAGAATACCATAAATGCATAAATCTAGCAATGGAGCGCTGTGGTCCAATGGTTATGGTGTTTGACTGACTCATGTGTGTGATGGTAGGCGGGTTTGAACCCGACAGTAGAACATGGTGATGGTGTTCTTGGGTAAGATAGTTTACTACAATATACTCCATACAGAGAGTGGATATCAGTGATCTCGAGTTACTGTTGGAAGCTGGTCTCGCTGTCTGATGAACACGGGTAATGATGAAGCATTTTAAGACTTTGGTATAAAGCGCTATAAAAGCACAATGTTATTAACAAAGGGGACATGTAAAACATTTGCAAACATAAAAAAACAAAATTTCCAAATTATCACGAAATAACTTACTGGACTGTTAGTGAATGACAGTCTAAAGCATCCTGTAAAATCATGGCAGCTGGTGTGCTGACATTTTCAAGAAAAGTGGTATTATTGTATCAACTGGCCTTTTTCAAATACTGCTCCCAATTGATCACTATTTACTTAGTCCGTGTTTTCTTTGCAATTGATTACACACCTGTGAACGGGTGCAAACCAGCTAGACTGATTCCCGGACCCGATAATTACCCGACGTCTATAAATTGCCCCGGTTCATATTAAGTGGGGCCAGGGAACCAGACTACAAGATCATGATTGTTTTTCTTGGTTTTTCCAGCATCGACATGTGCAAACCCAAAACTTCAAAACGTAAGTGTCACAATATTTGCTATAAAATAATAACCATCCCAAATACATCCATTTCTAAAAATGACAGCTAAAGCAAATGTTGTACATTTCCTTTAACCCTCATTCCCCTCAGCATTTTTGCTGGGAATCTTTCTGAACTCTTAAAAATCCATCACTGTGCAGGAACCCTGTGATACACTCGTTATACTGAAGAATCCAATTATGCACTGATTATGGATGCCAGCAGGTGGGTCGAGGGTACGCGTACTGAGTCATGTACCAGTAGCTGAATCATGAGTGGAAATACTGTGGGGAGGGGAACATTGAAAATTCCCCTCCTTATGCCCCTTACAACAAACCAAATCAAGCTCGAAATAATCTCTGAAGCTGCGGGCCAATGCATTTGTGTTCATGCATGTGTGACGTGATTGTGCCATGTATGAGTAGTGTTTTCAGTACAAACATCAGGTTTTGGACCCCAATGACCCAATTTTCCAGGACTGCATATATTGGTTGGCGGTCAGTGGCGACCCATTAGGGCCTGAGGGACAAGGTAATTTACAGCCATGCAAGGCTGTTGGTGATGTTTGTTACTAACCAACGAACCAATTAACGGAGAAACACGACCATTTGTTGAGCTGCTCAGCCAAAGCTAAAAGTGTATGTTAGAAGGTGTAAATGTATGTACATATATGTAGATGTATCTTTTTTAGTGTGACAACACATTTAGTTTTGTCAACACTTAAATGTACCTACAATGTATGGCACATTCCTAAAACATTGTTTGATCTTGGGCAAGTTTTAACTCCTATGATAATTTGCTATTACAGCCTGTTGCACATTTCACTTGATTGTGCCAGAAGAACCTACAATTTGAACATTTTCTGTACGTTTTAAAATTGTGTGGAAAATGTTTAGCTTGCACTTTGCAGAGACAATATTTGTACTACAGCAAAATGGGCTGATGTTTGAGCAGGAATGGATCGGACAAAGCACGTTACATGGTCATGACAACAACTTCAGACAAAATTACCACCTCAAGTTTATTTAAAGTGGCATTCCACTGCTGATTTTGCAGCTCTTTCTGTGTGAAAACAAAACAACAGAAAAACAAAGCACAAGAAAATTCAATACAACACTTAACATGTATTTTCTTATCAGCTCTATCGTACTTTAAAACCTTAACCATCAAGGGTATTTTGGCCAGAAACCCTTCCAAACACAGCAACAAACAAGTGTGTATTTGCCTGCAATTAGGGACCCCCTATTGTCCCTCTTTTGTTTGTACTTTTTAACTTTTTAGGAAGACCTCCCGTATGTTTTGTACAGGATTGCCAAATTGGGGACCTTCGGGAATTGGGGACCCTGTCGTTCAACGTCCCCTATTGAATGCAGAAACAAACTCAAGCAAAATTTGCTTAAGTGACAAGCCTGACCAGTGTAGCAAGATCCAGCAAGTCAAAAGTCCCAAGGCCAAACTGCTTCAGAATCTGTGGTCACTGAATGCAGCAGGATACAACTGTGGCATAGTTCAATCACGGATCTCCACACAAGGATAAACGACTTCCAAAAGTTCTGGTTAGAGGCGTGATAACGGCCTGTGCGCATATAGAACATACAATGCGCGGGCCGAGACTAGAATTTCTGTCAAGTCTTGCGTGATTGGGTTTCATGTAGGGGGCGCGCGCCGAGTCTCGCGCATTGTATGTTCTATGCGCACACAGGCCGTTATCACGTATCTAAGTTCTAACCAAACCGTTTCGTACACTTTGTACACAAGCTCAGATGAGTCGTTTATGCTTGTGTAGAGGATCCGTCGTTCAATGGGATTAGCTCTCATTGATTCAGTACTGGATGTTTGTTTATGCTTGGCTTTCATTCCTAGAGGGCTTCCGTGCCTCACACGATGAAATGAAAGCCGCACTGTGGTTGGTCAAGAGAATCAAAAATAAAGCGTCCTCAGTCGACGACAAACGATGACAGACGGCCGAGTGCGAGACTCCAATGATCCTGGTGAATGCAAGTCTGGTAAATTTCACTTTTTTGTTTGACATTTGAGGGATTTCAACCCACCCTAGAGGTACCGGTTCTAATCCACATCAAGATAATACTTGTGAAATATTGAGGTCAAAAATTTCATGACAGAAGAGTTTGGATGTCAAAAAAATTGAGAATTTTTGTCTACATCACTTTCAATTGGTCTTTCTGTAAGGTTGTAAAAAGCCTTACAGTTCTGGAAGTAGGGTCAAGAGGGCTGGACTTGATGTACATGTTCAGTAACCATTTTTTTTTCCAACCAAAACACAAACAGACAAAGTAAACACACACCAATCACCAAGATGGGCTATGGGACAAGGTCGGCAAAAGTAATTTTGTATGTGGAACATCTACATGTACTAAGGGTTTGAATTCAGTACAGTATTTTTGACAGATTTTTTCTGATAAATCTTACCTCGCGCATGGATGGCAGTTCTTACCTCGAGCATGAAAGTTTGTTTCTAGTTTCTTACCTCCTTCTTCTTTTTTTCTTCTTCTTTGCGTTTCTTCTCCTCTCGTATTTGCTGAAGCCGCAGCTTCTTGCGTTCAAGCTCTGCTTTTCGGTCAGACATCACTCACGTACGAACATGAAGATTACCAACTCTAGATGTACAAGCCTGGCAGAATAGGTCACCAAAAGTATTACTTAAAATGCGAATCGTTTATGGAGTTTGTCAGTTGCTACACTGGCGTCAGGATGCTACATTCTTACCATCACTAATGCTGGACACAGCGACACATGCTAATTTTCCTGATTATGAAATCTAGACTGTGTTTGTTACACGCACCAGCGTGTTAATATCACATCCTCCGATGCGAACTGGTTAATTGTTTCCAACAAATTTGTAGCCGGTGCCTAGGCATGCTAGGCCTGTACAGGAAGGTTATGGCTCGTTTGGACTTTGGACACAAGTTAGTATTGATCAGAAAAACAGCAGAAAAAAAAAATGGAAAACCCATCTAACTGTCTAACGTTAGACCTAAGTGTAAGTGTTAGTACTCCTTCATTTTTTTCAAAACGCCTGTGCGAGAAACTGACTTATTATTATTTTTTACTTGGCCTTACCTTAGACGTCTTAACCAAATTAGGGTCAGTAGAATGTGCCTATCAAATGTTCCCCCCCCCCACCTCCGCGCTACCCCAGGTCTGATGTCGGGATTTGGTCATGTTTTTCATGCCCCAGGGTGGGGATTTTGGTCACTCAAATTACATTGTTAACATTGGGGTACTGATGGAAAGGCAATCACTAGTGCACTCCACATATGTAAGTCGAAGCATGGTCGGGGATTGTCACTTAAATTCTGCCCGAGGGGTGGGGATTTTGTCATTTAAAAAGTGACAATCGGTAATCCCCACGTCTTTGGTGGGGCAGCCCGGGAGGGGAGGGGTGGGGGAAACAATTAATAGGCACATAATTAAGAAAACCTGAGGTGCATGCAGAGGTGGGGGAGCGACAAAACTTTCTCAAAAACAAAAAACTGAGGCGTCCTCAACTACACAAACCCCCGAAAAACGGCGATCGTGTAGTGTAGGGCCCCTGTTTTGTTTTGATCAAATTTAGAGTCAAAAATGTTTTTATTGCTCAAATTAAAATCACCTTTACAATCAAAAGCAGACTTTTCTCCATTCTAAGGACACCCGTTTTGCAATTTTGAAGAGTTTTTTTTGGGGGGGGGTAGAAATCACGATTTCCCTGCGCGGTTTGTACCTTGTGTCCGTGCGTGCTCACGGTACATCGCGCTGTGATTGATTGCCATCTTTATTTTCGGGTTGCGTGTTGTCGCCGCGCAGTCATCATCATCTTACCATGACCATGTCTTACCCCAAATTTCCCCCCAAAAATCAAAACCCTGCCTTTCTATCAATGACATAGGCCTAACTGTTTATTGAGATAAAATGTCGCCAACTAGTTTGGTCAGTCTAATATTGGATTTTGTTCCTATAGGAACCAGGCCCTACACTACACGATCGCCAAACGGTAATCCTTACTTTTAGGACACCTCTGTTTTTTTTACGAGTTCTGTTCAAAACCGACTTTTGCAGATGACTGTCCAGTACCAAAGTGACTTTTGCAGGCTAAAGCAATCTTTTTTCTTCATATAAACTCATGTTAGTTGTAATTTTGAAAGCACTTTTAAAGAAAATGTGACTTTCCTACCTTTTTTTCGCAGTCAGACGTGCATGTTGTAGTTCTCACAACACAGTGAAAGCCCTACATAATGAAAGCTCGATGCTGATTGGCTGCTAAAAAAATAAATAAGAAGTTAATTTTTTTATCAGCCAATCAGCATCGAGCTTTCATCGCATCGAGCTTTCACGTTTGCCATCTTGGTTTTTGAGTGTGTTTTCTGGTTGTCATCGTCTTCTTTTACCCCTGAATTTCCCTCATAAATCAAAACCCTGCCCTCTTTCCACAAAATTAAACCTGCTGATATTCAAGAAGGTGTCATTGCCAATTGTTTAGATGTGCCAAGAAATATCAGAATGTCACTTTTGAGTGTCATTTAGCCAACTGTTATGGTGAGTCTTTCCCTTCCTATATAGGAACGGGGTCCTAAAAGTAAGGATTACCGCCAAACAAACTGCATACATGTAGCCTTTGCGTCGACACGAGTACGACTACTAAGACCATGGAGCTATAAACACAAGGCCTAAGTAGTAGCATGGAGCTATGTGTTTATAGCTCCATGGTAGTAGTAGTAGTACATGTACTAGGCCTAAACTTCTGAAAATTGAGCAGAAATTTTAAAAATGACAATTAACATCAAGATCATGATCACTGAATTCTAAATAGCTGGCAATGGATTCTTAAGATTGATGCAGACATAAAATTGCATTGAAATCAAAATTAAAATTCTGTAATTTACAGAATCGCTTAATAATCGAGCATTATTTATCGCGAAAAATAAAGTACCCACCCTTCTCAAACGACAGCAGCTGCACGGGATCAATATAAATGATTGTTCACGTAGATCACATACATTACGGGATGAGAATACCTACGGTGGCCATGAGTAGGCGTAATTTATTTTCGCCCTTTTCAAAACTATTGCAGTAGCGTATGTGCTATTTCATCAAGCTGTGATCAAACATTTTTGAAAATCCCCAATAAACATGAAAAGCAAAACCTACGAAGAGTATACCAAAAAGAAATTGGAATTAACAGTATCGATACACGCAACCAGCCCAGCCGAGAAAATTGCATTCACGGCCACCGTGTACAGTGTCCAACCTGTATCGCATGTATTCTACAAATAGAGACAAAACCAACTGGTATTGTACGCCCCAACTATCGCATCGGTCCCAACTATAGTTGGGACTGTCCCAACTATAGTGCGGCAGTTGGGTCGGCCCAACTATGGTTGGGACTGGAGTTGCGCCGGAAGCTTCATGCTTGATAGATCTTTCGTCGCTTTGCTCACGAAGTGACAAAAACCTAAAAAATTGACAAAAGTTCATTCTGAGATAATCGCATTTGAAGTTATTCCTTTTTTCAAAAGACATTTTCGACCACTTTGCAGTAACAGAATTCGGAAATTTTTGCATTGTCCGATAGGATATGATTTGCTCTTTGTTAATTCATAGTTGTTTGTTAAAAATAGTTCGTAATTAAACAGTAATTCATTAATAAAACTTTTTTGCACTTCGTGAAAACATCAAAACTTTGGGTCCCATATTTTGCCTATTACTTTGTACACAGTTTTTGTCACTTCGTGGGATTTTTTTCGACGCAACAAACTTGTTACTTTTGCGCGCGCGCGTCTGTTCTTTTTCAACATCGTTCGCGCGCGCGTGTATGCTCCCATCCTTCCGCGTGTAGACCATTGTATAATTTCTGGCCCTGCTCACGAAGTGACTTTTTGTCACTTCGTGAGAACATTTTACACATTTTTACACTTGGTGAAAATGAAAATCACCGATTTCAGGCTTTTTGTCAATTGTTTGTTTGCAATAATTAAGCAAGTAAACAATATTTTGCCTTGAAACTTGGTCAAATTGTTCCTTGAGACAACTATAATAAAATGGCTAGTAAAACTCAAAATCGAATAATTATCGATTTTCGAGGTTTTTGTCACTTCGTGAGCAAAGCGATGTTCCGCAGCGCTGGCACCGTGTATTCGTCGTGCATGCATGCCGCAAGGCTGGCCGGTCACGTGGTACTGCCTAGCTAGATGAGTTGCAGCTGC
Organism: Patiria miniata; assembly: GCF_015706575.1. Taxonomy (NCBI): domain Eukaryota; kingdom Metazoa; phylum Echinodermata; class Asteroidea; order Valvatida; family Asterinidae; genus Patiria; species Patiria miniata. The sequence continues at coordinate 8,420,039 of NW_024037076.1, read as the reverse complement.
CGGGTTTTATTGTCCAGCAACATTTTGCAAAACCCAAAGATTGCAATGGCCGGCCAACTATATATGGGCCCCACCCATAGCTAATGTCAAAGGTCCCAAGTAAAGTTGGACATGTAACAGAGCTGTAAGGAATGTTTTATACTATAGTCGTACATCAATGTAAACTATAGTTGGGACCGCCAAATAAAAATATTGCGGTGGCCCAACTACAGATGGTCCCCACCAATAGATAATTTCATTGGTCCCAAGTAAAGTCAGATGTGTATTAGAGTTGTAGGGAATGTTTGATAATTGTACAAAAATGTACAGTTTGTACACTATAGTTGGGACCGCAAAATAAAAAGATTGGGGTGGCCCAACTATAGATTCGCCCCATCAATAGCTAATTTCAGTGGTCCCCAGTAAAGTCAGACGTGTATCAGAGCTGTAGGGAACGTTTTATAGTTGTACATCAATGTAAACTTTAGTTGGGACACCGCAAAATAAAAAGATCGGAGTGGCCCAACTATAGATGGGCCAGCCCAACAGTGGATCTTACAGTTGGGACCGTCCCAACTATAGTTGGGACAGGCCCAACTATAGTTGGGCCAGCCCAACTGTGGAACTACAGTTGGGACAGGCCCAACTATAGTTGGGACCGATGCGATAGTTGGGGCGTAACCAGTATTAAAAAAATAAATCCTCGCTCGGCATTAATATGGTGGCCTTCGACGGACATTGATCCTGAGTGATTGACCAGTGCGATAAATCTCTACTGTGGCAAGCGCCATATGAACCAGCGTTGACGCAACTTAGTCCTCTCCCGTCCAAAAGTCAAAACAAGTCAAAAATCATACATTTCCAACGATTTTTTTTCAACAATGATACTTCATGTTTTTCGAAACACCCATATGTAGCTTTATTATGGTAGTGTCCATGTCGTACACAACTCCTTACATGGAGATCGGCGGCGTGTCGCGCGTAATGCGAGATGTCGCGCAGAATACAGCTGTGCCGGTGTCATATGAAACTCTGACTCGTATGAAAATCGGACTCTTTTCCCCTTTTATTGGTTAAACCCTCTCACGTGACCGGTCCCTCTCCTAATTATCTATGCATGAGCATGTGCAATACCAATGAGTATTTCATAAAACCTTAATTCATGCTACACCGGTGTGGTGTGAATTAATAGGACTATGAAATACTATGACTCACTGGTAGTATTGGGCATGACTTTAAGTGCATTGTGGACGCTCAACCAATAAAACGGTTACAAAAGACACCGGATTTCAAAGGAGTCCAAATTTCATGTGACACAGTGGAAAAGTGTTTAAGACCAGCCAGCCAGTCTTTATCAACCGTTTTAAAACTGGCCACGTGACGGGCTCTCGACAAATATAATGGGTAATACCTAAGACAGTTTACCCATTCCTGTATTGGTCGAGAACCCGTCCTGTGGCCGGTATTAAACAGTTGATAAAGACATGGCCGGCTGCAGGTGTGGATCCAAAACGCTATTTTTTTGGGGGGGGGGGGTGGGGGGGGGCGCCAAAAAAATGTGGTCCTTTTCCCAAAAAAGTGGGTCCAGAAAATTACTGCGTGGGGTTCGGGGCCCGGATATTAGATGCTCTGTGGTGCGATCTGGGGCAATTTCTGACCACTTTGCATGACCAAGTTCTTTTCAGGAAAAGATGGTGGTGTACGCATTTCCTGACTTTATTGCGACGTCACTTAAAACAAAAAAATCGGGGTTTTTTTTTGGGGGGGGGTCGAGGTGGGGGGGGGGGGGGGTCATGGCCCCGTTGGCCCCCCCCCCATCCGCCCTTGGCTAGCTGGTCTTTAAGACTTAAACACTTTTGCAGTGTCACATGAAATTGGACTCCTATGAAATCCTGTGCCAGCACCGTTTTATTGGTTGTGCATTTATCACAATCCTCGCGTAGGCATGCGCAATACTACCAATGAGGCTGTATTTCATAGTACGTAAGTTGTTTACCAGAGCCAGTGTATAGCATAGAGGGGTGTTTTGTTGAACGAAATTGTCGGAAATTTATAATTGTGACTTTTTGTTTTACTCCTGTGGACCGAAACATTTTGATTTGTTTTTGACCGAAAAGGAATTTATGAATGCGTGTCGCCCACCTTGAACACAATCTTTCTGGGTTTTTTTCTTCAGTCTCCCCCCCCCCTTTTGATAATGGCGGTTCATTACCATTTACCAGTTGTAGCTACCTTATAATGATCTGCAACGGTTATAGATGGCAACATGGGTGAAATAATTCACTCTTCTCCCACTGTATGAGACTATTCCCCCGATCCCCTAGTCTGAGTATCACCCGTTATCCACGGAGCCAAGTTTCCTGAATATCACCCGTTATCCACGGAGCCAAGTCTCCTGTATAACGTCTGATAAATTTTTTTGTCTAACCATGCAGATTATATACAAGCCGCGCGCCAGCCAATCGGAGTCGACTTTACTAAATTGTAACGTCACTTCTTTCCCAAAATCAGGACTAATGGTTTGATTGGTCAATTCGAATGCAGTGTTTTGTAATACAACATTAGCCGGGCGCATATCGCGTAACATGACACAGAGCGCATGACACAGTTTTTGTTATCCATGTCTATGACGCGCTACGGGTGAATGACCGAAGACCGGATATAGAAAGCGCTCGCTGATTGGTCAAAATCTGGAGGTCAAGATGCGGTTGTCTGGCACAATTAATCAGCGAATCTGTTCAAATGTTACAGACATAGTACACTCACCCCCTGTCACAATGCACCTTTGAAATTTAATTCTTAATCGGAGGGTGGACTTTGGCTACTGAATCGAGCCAAACTTGAAAGTTTCTTCCGATGTGAGGGTAGTTAGACCATACATGTACTATGATTAAAAAAAAATTTGGTATAAACTTTTTCTTTCTTACTTATTATATTAGGATATGATCACTTATCTACTTACTGAAATGAAAATGTTTAAAAAAAAAAAAACCTGACCACTCATATTATAGCAACGGAGAGGGCAAACATTTTATGCTGTTATGTTGACATTCCTGATCCTTGGTGCTGCAGTGTTGTGAGATAAAGATCATTGCAAGCAAGCAAATTCTCCACGACTTCTGATAAGCGCCACAGCGTCTTTTGTATTCCGAAAAAACACTGTGACGTTGGTTTCTTTATGGCCATGACCCTTATTTGCAAAACACTAGAGCCGAAACTCCGTGGTCCTTTATACTTCTTTGGTGTCTATTTTATTTGCTCATTCTACCAAGTTGTGAATATAAAGGTAGTCGTACACGGAACTAAACTCCATTTTTATTGCGCATCAAAAAGCAATACCAATTTGTAGTTTACGGGAAATTTATACACGGACATCAACGAGTTTATTTTGCGAGCGACCTGTCCCAGACATGAAGCTTGTTCTTCGTTTGACGACTTTGTCACAGGTAAGAATTTTGAGATCTTTTCGATTTGGTCATAATGGTTTCGAGTTAACCAAAACGACTAAGCGTACTAATCGTCAGCGCTAGCGGACTCTGCAGTGTACAACCATAGAGCAAACAACTGGTTGGCTCTACATACGCACCTCACCAGAAGAGATTTATTATTGACTGACTTGGCCTATAGGTCTATTCGTCAATATTGATCCTTCAACTTAATCTGGAAATACAACGGTGGACAATTTTGGTCGAAGTGTTTGAGATTGCAATGATCATGGAGGAATCCATGCAATGATGGTCGAATAAGAAGGGCATGAATATAAATATATTCACCTTGCTGATTTATCACAATGGCCTATCGCTCCCTACAGGGCCTATAGGGAACCATGCTTATGTAAGGGTATTTCCTTTTTAGAAAAGGAACAAAGTTAACAAAGGAACTGGTATTACATGAACTATCTTGGTTCCTCTGTTACCTATCTTACTTCATAGATCAGAATACAATGGAGGCTCAGTAATGACGTGTATGTTTATGACTTCGAATTTTCAGCATATTCGCAAAGTAGTAAACCACTTAGGCCTATATATGACTGATTTAGCAGTATAAAGATCCTATATAAATGCAAGGATCAAGTACCTCGTAGCGAAATTCAACAAATTTGTCATGTGGGTGACAATAACCGCGGGGGGGGGGGGGTATAACAATGAAGGTTAACAAAGTTGACCTGGATATGGTAATTCTATTATGCTATATCTTTTAGTGAAAATCATGATTATGTATTACTTATACTCTTATGCGACGACAAAGATGAAAACAATTTCCTCCAAATTTGCGATCTAACTTTTGACATGATAAAATAATGCGAGACATTAAAATAAGGGCTCACATATGGCGACTCACGACCAATTATACGAATTCAGGGGCGTAGCATGGTCATTTTTATGGGGGGGATATTTTGAAAGGGCACTTGCACATCCGTTGTGAAATGTAGACAGGGTTCTTTCCTCCGGACACTTAGCCTCCGTAAAATACAAAAGTCGGGGCCTCGGGGGGGGGGGGGGGGATAATGGTACCATCTGTCGGTGGGGGCACTGTTCAAAACCGACATTTATGCGCACAAAGGGCCAATATATGGTGCTTCTCAGGGCGATACATGTGCGAAATTCTGAAAAAGGCACCCAAAACGCCAAATGCCACAAAAAAAGGCACCACTGCTTTATTGAAAAGGGCACTTGTTAAAAAAAGGCCACTTCGTAAAAAAGGCCACTCTTTACAAATTATTTGGGGGGGGGGGGTAAGCCCGTTAAAAAAAAGGGAATTTGAATGGAAAAAGGCAGTCTTTACAATATATTGGGGGGTAAATACCCCCCTTACACCCCCCCCCCCCACCCGCTGGCTACGCCTATGGAATTCATTGAAACTGAATTAGTTTGCACTGAAACCTGCAGGGCCCAATTTCATTGAGCTGCTTAAGCAGAAAATTTGCTTAAGCACAAAAAAACATTGCTTAGTAAAATTAGGTTACCGGCCAAAACTCCATGTGATGTACATTGCTTGTGACTGGTATTTAGCTGTTGTTTACTTAGCATAACAATCGCATGGAGTTTTGGCCGGTAACCTGAATTGATTAAGCATGACGTTTTCGTGCTTAAGCAAATTGTGTGCTTAAGCAGCTCTATGAAATTGGCCCCTGTATTTGTACCTTGCAATTGAACACTTCACGACAAGCATTAACGCTCATTAGGTACTTATGGGTGTTAATGCTCGACACAAATTGTTCGCAATATGCAAAGATCAGTTTCAGTGTAACTTGAGCTACTTTCGAAAACGAAATTCGTGCCACATCTTGTCTGCATAGCGCTTCTTCCGTGTTTACACTGGCCTTCAAAAGTATTCGATCTATTTTTACTGACAGCTGAATTCATTCGTTGATAAAATGAAAGAAAACAACCCAAGACAGTGGTTTTGTTTTTAAAAAGAGCGAAAATATAACTGCAGGAATGTGTCAAAAGACTTGTTTGCTAATGATGAATATGATTGGCTTTACAGATGTTATTTGCGGGGGGGGGGGGGGAATAGATATATGGATTTTATAATTATATGAAATATAAATATTGGCAAAATAGGGAAAATGACCCAGATCATATTTGTAGGCTATTGGCCTGAACTCTTTAATCAAGTCATGTTCATTGTTTAGGTCATTATTCCTTTATGATCTTGTTTGAATTGGGCAGGTATTCCTTTTGGTATGGGCGACTGCTTCTGTCCAGTTCAAGTTTGTATCTTTCTACAATTCCGACCATAATGATTATGACGGTGGTTGTTGCGATGACTTCTTTGGTGGCTGCGATGACTTCTGTGATAACTACTTCTTTGTGTGTATCGACGGCGACGATACAGGGTACGTTAGATAGTCGGCATCATTCAAGTGTCAATATAACATATAATTGTTCTATTTCGGGTCAGTGTCCGATATACGCGATGTGCGCGCGCACGTACTACCGGGTGTCAGTTGGTGATACGTGGTTTTCACGAACTAACTCCCACTTGCGCAGACATGTCAGTTCGTGGTGTTGGTGACGATTTTCTGACTTAAAAAAATACAGCCATTTCTATGATAATTTTTTTAAAGTCTTTCATGCTGATGCGATTTTCCATATTCACAAGCAAGAGCTAGAGTGACATCATCTAGAAGCATCAGTTTTACAGCATCTTCAGTGTTTGTGTTCCAAAGTATAAGTATTTGTTCGTGTGTGTTGGGGGCCGGGATCGTGGTCGATTCTCTGTTTGTTTGTTGACTTAGTACATGACGGCCCATTTAAAGAATTTATCATGGGAAATGCACCTCTGTGTCCCTTTAACCTTATTTTCAATAGTTTCATGTTTAGTTTTGGAGACAATTAAACTGTGTTCTTTGAACACTGTCAAGTCCCTGTGGCACTTCCTTCGACATGGCAGATACAAGAACAGCGAAACTTATTTTCAATATTTTGGGTGTTTTTGGGGACATTTTCAATGGTATTTTGGTGCCTTTTGTGTTTTTATGCTAAGGCGAATTTCCATATTCATGAGCAAAACTGTAATGTCGTTCCCAAATGTTACAGCTATTTCAGCACAAAAAGTTGCTATATGCCCTGTAATTTTTTTTTTTTTTTTCGCTGTCGTACATTTACATTTCTTTGGTGATTCCTTAATTGAGTCAGTACATTGCAGTTAACCTATCGGGAAACCTTTCTCACAAATATTTTCAATGAACACATTTTGGGTTCACAGTTTGATCAGAAAGCCCTTAAAATGAACAGTGTCTTCTTGAAATGACATCACAGCAACAGCGTCCTCAGTTGTCCGGAAAACATGGAACATTTTAAATGTTTCTTTTCAATACAATTAAGCAACAAGGGAGGCGAAAAAGTGTTCATACATACAGAAAGTTGAACAAAATTCATAGCATAGGCCATTTAAATTGCGCAATTTTATGTTCAATAATTTCAGTGCACATGTTGGGGTTCATAATTGTGAAGATATCGTAAGTGTAGAGTGCGTGCCTACACTGACATCACAGCGATGCCTTTTTTTGTCAGGAAACGGCACGGAGATACAAACAGGATAATTAAAACTATACTAGTGTTGCGACGCTGTACCTTGAAAATTGACCCCACTTTTAAGGAAATCAGTGACGTCTTGACTCAAGGCTAGATAGATATAAATGAACAATATAAAATATGGAAATGAATATGTAATAAGTGCAGAGTGAAGTTCACCTTCTGAGAAGTTAGTTTGAAGTGGGCTAAACTAAGTGTCGGTTTTGTTACAAACAAAAGAACAAAAGCTCGTTGTGTGTTGGCCGCCTTTCGAGGATAGTTGTGATACCTCGTAGACCTTTTTTGAATTATATATTTCTTTAGGCCTATTGGTTTCATGTTTAGTTTTAAGACCTCTTCAAATATCTAATTGTGTTTAATCATTCTCTTTGAACACTTTCAAGTCCCTTGGGTACATCCTGCGACATGGCAGCTATCACAACAGCGAAACTGCACGAGGATAACGACAACTTCAACTTCCCCTCCACCATACCCAACCTGATAGCGAACCCGTACACCATACGTGTCGACTCCTGGTCGGTAAGCTATTCAGAGTGGCACTATGGGACACTATATTTAGCATATTATACAGGGTGACCCAACAAAAAAATACAACCCTAAAACATTTGACTTTAATAACAATAAAGTGATTGGTGATTTTTTATGTTTTTGGTATCAGACTAAAGCTGAGAGTTGTTCTTTCAAATACTGAACAAAATCATGAAAATAACACTTTGGATCGCTGAGAAAATGCCAATTATGTAAAAGTAGTTATTTTCATCCTGTACACAAACAATTACCACCTTAATGATTTTTCAAGGTACCTAGTGCATGTCCTAATCCTTACAATCAACAGCCCATATTATGACAAGAGTACAAATGAATTTGATGGAAATACCTCTTAAGACCGTTGGTTTCTGTACAAATGTGACTGTAACTTCTTGGACAGCCCCTTCACCCATTTTGGAAACATCTCAGTCCTGTGGTAGGCCTGACGGACCTGACCCCTGTGAAAAATATCTGATTCGTGACTGGGCTCAATTTTATGGGTGCAGGGAGTATATGTTTTGTGTATCTGATTAAAGCTGAGAGCTTTTTTCTTCAAATACTGAGACAAAAATCATGAAAATAGCACGTTGGGTTGCTGAGAAAATGCCAATTATGTCAAAGTAGTCATTTTTCATCCTGAACACAAGTACTTCAAACAGTGAAACATTTTACTGTAACCCTATTGTATTTTGTCATATTTATGATGCTGAAAGGGTTTAAAATAGGACTAAAAAGGATGAAATACCTGTTCAGGTGGAACATTAAACAATGAATCGTAATTTGCTTTTTCCTTATGAAAAGAAATGTATGTTTTTTTTTTCTCAAGCGGGCTTATATATTTTGCAAATTAGACAAATAAACAGGCCGGCTTCGGAAACGCCCATCCCGAAATCCACCCTTTACACTGCCACTACTCCCCACTGCCGCTGATCTTTGTTCAACAGTTGTGTTCATTTCGTTTTACATCAAATCCTGGTTGGAAGCGTATTGCCTACTGTCTATGATTCTGGGGCTGATGTGTTGCTGCCGGTCTGCGTACAGCTGGCAGTATAAGTCTATATAATGAAGTGGCTTCAGCCGCTCCCATGAGTGCATGTTTTTTTTTTCAATCCGACTTTAAGTGTTCGTATTTTCGATTGTTTGACAGGGCAGCATGGAAGTCTTCGTTCGAGTCTGGGATCTGGATACCCAGAATAATGATGACGAGATTGATCGTGATAGAAGGACCATTTACAAAGCGGCTGCACGGAGTCTATCGGGCGCGACGTGGCAGCAGTATAGGCTGGGCTCACGGTCACAGTACGTCACTAGGACATGAATGACAAAAAAGGAAAGATTTATCTACCAACATCTTTCCGAATTGTATGTTTCAACAAATCAATACCATGCAAAAACAAACAAACAAACACCCCAACAAACAAACAAACAAACAAACACACAAAACAAAAACAGCTCCAGGCGGCACATGAATAATCATTTCACTCACAAGACCAATATGAAATGTCAGGGAAGAATCAAAGTCAGACATTTAGTCTTCAATAACTAGGCCTGCCTCTAATTGCAAAATATGTATTTCCTGGGTGTGCACTCTAAAACTTTTTCTCCGAATGCATGGCTTGAAAAAGTCAACGTTTGACAGTTCTTTTTCGCAGACTTAACTACTTAATTGGAGATTGTAATTTTTGTAACCAACTCTTAATGTGTCTTCTTTCTTTCTCGTTTTACGTTTTTTTTTTTTAACTAGGATCGACTTCAGTTTTCAAGTGAGGGTGTATTGCGACAGTTATTACTATGGCTCCGACTGCAGTGTGCACTGTATTCCCAGGGATGACCAGTATGGACATTACCGATGTGACTCAAATTCGGGAGCCAAAATTTGCTACAGTGGCTGGGAAGGTACATCCAGTGTTTCTATAGTCTGTTTTTTTCGCAGCTAAATGGGCGACACACAAACTTTTTTTCAAACGTCAGACGAATTGCGGACCCTTCCGGCTCGCGAAACCTTTTTTTTCCAACCGACATCCCATCTTTTCTTATCTTCTGATTGGTCCATTACATGCATATCTAATGCCTTGTTCTCTACAAGACAAACCCAAGATAGGCTTAACGTCTTGTGGGAAGTGTTCCTTCCTCACTTTAGTTATTTAAAAGGTAAAAATGAGAAGAAGTGAAAAACGCTCTCTGAGATTCGAACTCGGATCACTGGTTAGAAGTCAGGACTAGTCTTCCAACCAGTCCACGAATCAGCTGCCAATCGTCGGTGATTTAAACACCATTATTCATTGTTATATAACTTCTTCTCTAAAGCCCTGGACATATCATGAATATGCATAACGCAGAGAGAGCGCCCTCTTTTGATATTGTCCGATCTTGTTTGGAAAAAAAAAATCGCTTCCGGCTCAGCTTGCAAAGACGTTAAAAGGATAGCCTTTTGATAATTTATCATAACGGGAATAGGGACAACATTTAGTGATTTCGATGTTGTTTTTGTTCACAAGTATGACTATATGAATTTTGTCATACCATTACATCAATGGCTCTAAGTCTTAGGCGTTAGAGCACGGCCTTTAATTGTAAACTCTCATCAGCATTTTGTCTCCGTCTTCTTGCTTTGCAGGATCCAATTGCGAGCTCGATAAAAACGAGTGCCTGTCTTATCCTTGTGCTAATGGCGCATGCGTCAACGGGGCCGATCAATTCAGCTGCTTCTGCTCAGATGGCTGGACTGGTAAGCGAGTACATTTTAACGATTTATTGTGTAAACAGTTGAGGGCGCTACATATCCTACCCTCTTGGCTTCGTTTTATCGTACCCCAGCCTTGCAAACAGGGTGATGGGGGCTGATTAGCTTCACAGAATCTTGTGAAGGAAGTGCAGACGGCATTCTGGGTAACTTATGATGACCTTCGCATGTACTGTATGCAGCTAGCACGCGTCACGAACATGGGCGTCGCCAGGATTTTTTCTAGAGGGGGGCAAAAAAAAACTTTTGCCAAAAAATGCTTGTATTTCTCAACACATTCTCGATTTATCAGTTTTAGAGGGGGGCAGGGACATTTTGCCCCCCCCCCCAACTCATTAAATTTACACCACTTTGTCTTCGCGCCTCTTTTTTTTTTTTTTCTTTTCTTTTCTTTTTTTTTTTCTTTTTTTTTTTTTTTTTTTGCTTTTCCAGGGGGGGGGGGGGCAAGTGCCCCCCTTGCCTCCCCCTCGCGACGCCCATGGTCACGAATGATAAACAGCTTTAGCGAGTTTGTGTGCTGCATTCTACGTCATAGCCCCATAAATGTGGCCTATTTACTGGACTGCCTCCGTAAACATAGGCCACACATCCACATGTACAAAAATCGTGTCGACTTTGCCAAATTTTGATTTTCACATTTAGGCTTAGTTTGTAGGATTTTTTTGCTTTAGAAGCATACTCACCCTCTTTATAGGCTAATCAGAAAGTGCTGCCTTTTTCAGATGTTTATTTTTCGTGAAATTTCCAGATTCATTTTTACACGTTTGCGTATCAAAATTTCAACATGAAATTTCACAAAAATTAGACATCTGAAAAAGGCAGCACTTTCTGACTAGCCTATAAAGAGGGTGGGTATGCTTCTAAAGCAAAAAAATCCTACAAAGTAAGCCTAAATGTGAAAATCAAAATTGGGTAAAGTCGACACGATTTTTGTACATGTGGATGTGTGGCCTATGTTTACGGAGGCAGTCCAGTAAATAGGCCACATCTATGGGGCTATCTACGTCATAGGTCACGCAAAATCTATCCAATCAGGGCTCAAAAAGATTGGCCGTTCCCAGCGTCCTGTTTGCAGGTCGGGAGTACGAGCGAACCTCATGGCATGCGGCAAGAACTGACCCATTATTACCTCCGCGAAGGAGGTTATGTTTTCATTGGTTGGTTTGTCTGTTAACAAGGTAACTATTGTTAACAAGATAACTCTTGTTAATATACTCAAAAAGTTATGGACGGATTTGCATGAACATTTTTGAGGGCGTGCATGGTCCTTGGTACCAGTAGAAGTCCATTAGATTTTGGAAGTGATCCGGATCTGGGTCTGGATCCAGGATTTGTTTTGAGGATTCTGCCCCATTTATGCGAGTATTTCTTTTGGGTGTATATGATGACAAAGCATGTCCATAGATGGCGCCCTCCAACACTCGCGGTCATCGCGCCTTGGTCGTATCCCATCCAGGTATTTCTCACGCCCCACCGAAGGGACCCATTGGCACATGGCGGGGAATTGTTTAGCCTTGGTGGAGGTTTGCGCTCTCTGTGCGCTTTCTAGTTTTTTGCTGCTCTAACCATTCTACATAGATCTGCTATACTGCTACCGGGCCGCTAGCAGAATGTTTAAAATGCCACGTGTCCATTGTTAACATACCCCTGTCTGATCGGCTTCACCAAAAGTTGCCTTCCTTACCACTTTAGAATTTTTCTAGGGAGCACTTTTTCTGCACTTTTCTACTTCTCTTAAAGTGTATGAAAACTATTTAACCCCCTTTTTGGTTAATTTTTATTCAGAGGTGCCCCTCTTTAAAGATATAAAAAATTGTCCATGCTTTTCCAGATAACTGAGGGCGCTGTTGCTCTGTAGTCATTTCAGGAAGAAACTGTTCAGTTATTGATGTGAATCCAAAATTCTGCTCATTGAAACCATTTGTGAGAAAGGTTTGCTCATTGGCTTACTGCTATGTACTGACACAACTAATCGCCAAAGAAAAGGAAATTTACAACGGCAAAATATCGAAACCCTTGCAATTTTTTTTTGCTGAAATAGCTGTTACAAAGTGGTGTCTGCCTGAAATGACATCACACTTTTACTCATGAATATGGAAATTGGCAAAAGCATAAAAACCAGAAAAGGCACCAAAATACCCTTGAAAATAAAGTTAAATGGGGCACGAAGGTGCAAGAACTGCATGAAAAAATACTACATAGACTGAGATTTTTTCCCCCCACTTGGCACATGATTCCTTTTATCGTATCCCTTGTAACTTCTCACATTCTACAAGGACTTCTTAGGTAAGCTTTACCATGTTTATATATAAAAAAAAAAATCGTCAATGTGTTCCACAGGAACGACATGCAACATCGACGTGGACGACTGCGCATCCACGCCGTGCAAAAATGGCGGGACTTGCCACGATCACGTGGCATTCTTCACCTGCGCATGTCCCCCTGGTTTTGTGTACGCGGATGTGTTCTGTGAGTACGACGACTGCGCTGGTCAGCCGTGTCAGAACGGAGCCACGTGTAATGATCTGATTGAACAGTTCCAGTGTGTGTGTCCTCTGGGTTATTTTGGAGATCTGTGCGAGGTAAGAACGGAATCATGTTCCTTTGTTATTGCGCATGTCGTCTTTTTTCTTCATTTACGCCAAGCAAATTCACGTATTCAGAGGTTTCGGCAACACTTATATAAATGAAGCAACTGTTGCTGTTTGTTGACTTTACCATATTCTTGTTGGTCGGCCAACAAGCAATTTGCTGTAGGCTATGTTCTTGGTGATATCAGATCAGATCAGTCAGATCAGATCAGATCAGATCAGATCAGATCAGATCAGATCAGATCAGATGTTCATGCACTCCATTGCACAACAGTTGACTGAATGTCGCATTATCAAAGGTTCTGTGCATAACATGACATAGGCCTACAGCTGTCAGTCCCCTATTCTTCACTATTAATAATAATGAGGTTTGCTTCTTGCTAATGAGTAATTTCTTTTGTTTACAGGTCGACATCGATTTCTGCATCAACCAAACCTGCGCCAATAACGGCACGTGCGTTGACCGAGTGGACGGGTTTCACTGTCTGTGCGAGACGGGCTACGAGGGCTTCTTGTGTGACGTGGACACAGACGAATGTAGTTCCAGTCCGTGCCTTCACAATGGGACGTGTCATGATCTCATTGGGAAATATCAGTAAGTTCGATCGAATCCCAAGCAAATTTACGCGTGAATTAGGCCTATTATATGCAGTGTAATGAAACCGGCATTATTGATTTCGTTCAATACTAGGCCTATTTGATCAATAAATAGAACAATAACATTTTGGAATTTATTGTGGCCATGGTCATTGATTGCTAGGGGGACACTCCCCTACTTTTTTTTCTGTGAACATCGGACTGGCTATATTAACTTTTAATTTTAAATGGTCGTCACGTTATTGACTTGATTTGTAATTGTCCCGGTGGAAGAGCACCAGTTGCAGCCGTATAAACGAGTGTGGGATTATCACGTGGTTGGAAGTTCATTCAAAATGTAGACCTACTGGTGGAAACTGAACTTCTACATCAAAAAAGTTCCATGACCACTATACCATTGAACATTTTGAACAGCGCTTGACCTTCGATTTATCGAAGAACTGAATGGTTTCTCCCTAAAGGTGTGCATGTCAAGAAGGATATGAGGGAACACACTGCGATCTGGAGACGGACGAGTGCCTGAGCTCCCCGTGTAGAAATAACGCAACTTGTGAGGACGAGTTCGCTGGATACCACTGTCACTGTGTCGACGGGTACGATGGTGACACGTGCGAGATGGACATAGACGAATGTGCCTCGAACCCATGCTATGCCAATGAGACCTGCGTGGACGAGATCAACGGTTTCTGGTAAGTGTGGCGCCGTGTATGATTGGGCAAGCATTTGTGAACAATTTCAACCAAGTTTGTCCGTTAGAAGTTCATTAATTCTCTAGTCGTTTGGCAGCGGTGGGTCACAACCAAATTTAGGAGGGTCGCGAATTTGTGACTATCTGGTTAGCGTCGTCAGCTCACTTCTCTTGTCTATTTTCCAACTGGACAGAACGATGGCTTTAAACTCTTAAAATTTAAGAAGTAATTATGTCTTTTCTCCTTATGTCAGGTGTCTGAGGTTGAATCTGTGTGATTACGATCCGTGTATGAACAACGCCACTTGCGTGGACGATTACCCGGGGTTCATCTGCGAATGCGCGGCAGGTTACGGCGGGAAGACGTGCGACCAAGACATCGACGAGTGTGCCAGCTCGCCGTGTCTACGGGGCACATGCACCGATCACCTGGACGGGTACACCTGCCTCTGCCCGCCGGGCTACGGCGGAGAAAAGTGCCACAGTGAAACCAACGAGTGCAACAGCTCACCCTGTCTGAACGGGACTTGCTGGGATCTCATCAACGGCTACGTTTGCAACTGCACCGCGGGGTATGAAGGCGTGCTGTGTCAGAACGAAATAGATGAGTGTGCTAGCTCGCCGTGTCTACACCAGGGCACCTGCACCGATTACCTGAACGGGTACACCTGCCTCTGTCCGCCGGGATACGGCGGAGAAACGTGCCACAGTGAAACCAACGAGTGCAACAGCTCACCCTGCCTGAACGGGACTTGCTGGGATCTCATCAACGGCTACGTTTGCAACTGCACGGCGGGGTATGAAGGCGTGCTGTGTCAGAGCGAAATAGATGAGTGTGCTAGCTCGCCTTGTGAGCATGGAACGTGTGTGGATGAGTTGAATGCCTACAGGTGAGCAGTCATGCACTCTAACAACTGTGTTTAGCAATTAAACACAATCTTAATGCACTCAAACAAAAAAAGAAAGTCCCCCTTCCAATATTGTTTTTGTCTTACTGAGCACCTCTCACTCAAATAACGACTAATTAGTACAGAAATTCCTTAGCAATCCAGCCATACTCCTTATTTGACCAAAAACAGTTAACGAATTTATGCAATGTATGACCAATGATACCGAGAACAGTTGCACTTTTGTGCAAGTTGTGGTTCACACTCACCTTGCACGTATACAAATGGGCAAATTTTTTTCGGTACCATTTGTCATAAACTGAATAATTTTGTACACATTATCACGATTTTGGGCCAAACAAAGAGTAGGGCTGGATTGCTAAGGAATTTCTGTACTGATCAGTCGTAATTTGAGCAAGACATGCCCAGTAGTTTTTGAGTTACAAAAAAAAAATATATAAAGGGGGGACTTTCTTTTTTGTTGTTGAGTGTATCAGTTGTGTTCAATTCCTAAACATCAGTATTCAATTGCTTAATAAACATGTTTACAAACTACTAATACATGTAGCAAGACATAGGCCTTAACACCCTTTGCATGACATTCATCTTAGGGATGCATGAGCTTTAGTCCCACAGGCATGCACACACTTTAAAAAAGCATTAGTCAGATTTGACAAGAAAGCAAATTTGACCATTCATGGTCAGCTGGGTGCAACTGAAAATCAGTCAATCTGACTTGATTTTTCCATTGACTTTGGAAAAATAGCTGTGCAAGCAATTGAAATCTGTGTCGATTGTAACTCCTTTTTCTAGTCATAGTATGAAACTTTGCATGTTCGACTATAATTTTCAATAACGAGGAAAGCCAGTCGATATTTTTTACTAAGCTCATGCACAGACCATTTTGTGCATTCAAACTTGACACTGAATTCAAAATAAGCAAAATATATTTCCAAGATGGCTACTGCATACAGTGGATCAGTCTTCACTGGCATTTACCTCAGCATTATAATTGGTTTCTACAGATGTGAATGTGATGTGTTTTACGAGGGCACTCAGTGTGACACGGTGATAGATAAGCCATGCGCCCTCAAAGACCCACCGTGTCAGAATGGTACATGTGAAAACACCAACAGCGCTAACGATTACAATTATAAATGCACCTGTGATGACGGCTTCTATGGAACAAATTGCGACATAGGTAAGAAAAGATCAAAATGGAATTAGTACTTAAATGAACAAAACATTCTCAATTCAACATTGTCTATGCAAAGCCTTTATAATTATGAAAGTAGGGCCTACATTTACCACATTTTAATGGAGCTTGATATTTTCTATTGGGAAAAAAATCCAGAATATAAAACCAAACAGGTTTTCGAAATAAAAAGTCCCATGATGTGTTTTGTTATCTACTTTAGATACCTGACATTGTTTTTGGTGAAGTGGTGTCCCCAATCTCACAGACTCGAATCAAGTCCGATCTGACAATATTTTCTGTCGTTCATTAGTTGTGATACCAAAATGTAGTTGGTTGGATAAAACTCAGCGCAGAAGCGGAATCGATCGAACGCAAAATTCGGAATCGGGCCGAGTATAGTTGTGCTCCGAATTCGCACACGTTGAGCACATTTGAAGGCCGGCATTTTTTTCACAAGTACTTTAATTGTTGCATTTTCAAAATCAAAATCAGAGCTTAGTATAGTGCCTTAAATTTAATTTATCATCTATTTGGGGGCAATCGTTTCACGAAATTTAAAAAATAAAAAATTCCCGTATTTCTTTTGTTTTTGTCACGTGTCTAAGATTCAAAACTGTACGGTGCCGTCGTCTTCGTGACAGGAAAGCTGGAAGATAAGTCTGCATTTGAGACCAAATTGGCCAATCTGCTGCAGAAACTCTACGCACCTCAATCGCGCGTGCGCAGAGACACCGGAGAAACTGTGTCGGTGAAAGTAGTTCTGACAGAGGACTATGTCAAATCTACCGATAGGTATGTATAATATTTCACAGTTTTCTTGCAAGTTTTACTTGACACAGAAATTGAAATGAAATTATCAGTTAATGGTGCAAACATAATTCTGCTCAATTGTTGGATACTGTAGTTAATAATCTCGTAATTAGTTTACCGAAAGATTATCAACGCATTTTCCGTGTGAGAAAAGCCCTGTTGACAATTTAGTTCAAAACAATCTTCAAGCTATCTATCTAAAAACAGAAACAAAAAATATTTCCAAATGTTTATATGCCTTTTAATTTTATTGGCATAACATGCATTAAGGGCGGCACTCCATACAATCGCGCAAAGGCAATCCTACTACATAAAGCGATTAGTGAATCCGTCGGTTACTATTGACCATGAAGTGATCTATAAAATCCATGCATCTCAAAATATTAACCTTCTATTCACCCCAGCTCACCTCTGACTAAAGTGACCTTTCTAGCTTGGACTGAGTCGGGTTACTTACAGAAGGACACCATTGAGGCTTGGATTGATGGGGCGTCAACGGATCTTCCTGCCCAGTACGGCCTCGATATCTACAAGGGATCTGCGGAGCCATTCACCGGGAACCCGTCAGAGGTAGGATTTCTCCCCTTAACTGGAAGAAACTTTGAATAGTGGAAATTTTTGAGGATCAATCATGGCACAATGCGAAGTCAGGAGAGTTCTACCTGGAGACCTTATAACTGGCAGCTCTTCTACAGCACATCTCCCAAAAGTGTTCACCTTAATATTTTTGAAAGAACAACAAAACTACGAAGTAAATTTTGAAAATTATTGATTGTGCAGATACTCCTAATCCTTGGCCTCAACCCCTAAGAGTTTTAATTAATTTCCCTCATGCCTCACTAAACAATGGTTAATTGATTACAACAACATTTTTTGACATGTGACCAAGTTCTTTGACTTACTCAATTTCAGTGACTTGTTATTATGTAAGCTGTGAAAACTCTTTCATGTTGTGAAAAAGGGCTGCGGTTTGGGGATTGGAAGACAGAGGCTTAGTTTCCTTTTTGCGCTACTCCTTCTGTCAGGAGGACTTTCCCTTCTCACTCCTTCCTCGCATCTTGACCTCCCTCTTCGATTTCCTGCCTCCTTTCATCCTTCTGTCATTTCTGTTCCACGAGTTGAGGTAGTTACTTAACGTCTTCCCGCTCACTGATTCCCTGTGGAACTCATTGCCCACCCTCTTTCCCCTTCCAACTTTTACATCTCAATTTGAAGGAAAGTCAACTGGTAATTCATTTCATTTTGTCTTTAAATTTATGTTTTCTGTTTTCTTTTGTAGCTCCCACCTATAGTGGCCTGTAGCAATCTTGTTAAATAATGACTTCGTGTTTTAAAAATGTTAAACTGATCGAGAGCTGATGGACAAATGCCAATAGAAGGAAGATGTCACTAACAGTAATGGTTGAAGATGGTAGTGAAAATGGTGATACATAGCAGTGACGATGGTGATAATGTTGAATTGATAATGGTGAAAAAAAGATGATGGTGGTCAGATAAGTAAATTATCGTGACAATTCAATTATGGTGATGGAATATTACAGACGGTAAAGCCAGGTATATGCTGTTTCTTTACAGAACTGGATCGGTTCCAACTGGTACATCATTCTAGTCGTTGTCGTTGTTGTGGCTTCGGTTGTTGCGGTCGGGGTCATCTCCTACCGAAAAGGATAGTAAGTAATAATGCTCGAAATTAAAGTCGAATCAGGACGTCATAGGTCCAGGGAAAAAAGGAGAAAATATTTGTCTGCAATTGCATTTGCAAAGGATGTCGATGGGTGCTGGTAGGCCTATATCAAAGCAGTTTTCAGATATATCATCAATGTAACGATCAGTTTTATATTAATTTTTTTGCAGGCCATCAAATTGTAAATCTTACGATTTCATTAACATATGCCTACTTATGAAATTATTAAGTTCAAACTCCAAAAGGAAAATAGCAATGACCAGTTTACCAATAAATTGAGAAATAGTAGGGTATTCCGATAAATAGTTCTTATTTTTCTCAAGATATGATGTTGAACTAAAGTAATATTTTCTACTTTTTTCACTTTCACGACTTCCCAAAATGAGAACAAACCGATACCAATTAAAGTTCAAAGCAAGCATCTGCTGCGCGTAGTTTTCGCTAGAATTCTATTTTAAAAAAATGCATTATCTAAGCTTCCAAGGCATGTTCCAGTAACAGCGCTTTATACCTCATAAAAATTGCACCGTTAGAAATGAGATTGAAGTAGAAATCAGTCTTAACTACACCCGGCTGACGATATGTTTTCAGTTGATAGTTGCACCTGTGAGGATAGAGATGGCTATTGTGATTAAATTAGCTTCCTTGCGCCTAACAGGCATAGTTCCCAGGGAGCTGACTGGAGATGGTATTTGGAATGTTTAATTGGTCCAATGATCAGGGGTAATAATAATGTATAAAGCGCATTGATCTTAGTTAAAAGCGCTATTTAAAAGCCCGTTTTTGTGATAATTCACCTGGCCGCAAGTGTGACATGTTGAGTTTATCTGACCAAAAGTTATATCGGAGTATAGGTCTACCTGAGATGTATGTTTTTGCTCTTACAGCATCAATCGAGCCAAGGATGCTGCGATCAAGTACCAAGGCCGCGACCGGGGCCAATCGGCCCTGCCGCTGGATCTGGAGACACCTTACAATACCCGCATCGGGGAGGGGGACATCGCCTACAGTACCCGCATCAGGGATGACGCCCCTACTCTGCCCAAAAGACCCGCCCGTCCCAACATGGTGGAGTCCTTCAACCCCGCGTACATATCGAGCTGTGAGCAGCCTGACCTCTGTGGGTCTGCCGCCGCCTGTGCCGACGACTCAGGCTTCTTCGTTGCCTTAGATGGGGGCAAGGAGAAGGCAGACAACCACTACGCCGATATTCCCGCGCTTAAGGCCGAAGCTATTGCTAAGGAGAACCCGTACAATGAAATAGGACATTCGTCAGTGGCGTAAATCCATTCTGGCGAGTGGGGCGGATGGGGGATGACCATACGGCCAAATCCTAAAATTGCCCGGCGGTGGGAATTCTAAAGGGGGGGGGGGGGGTTGACACTATGCAACATTCACGAAACAAAATGATGTTTATGTAATGGAAACATGCGTTTATACGTCCCTTAAACCCCGGCCAACCTCAATCCTCCAAAATCCCCCTGGCGGTTTTGGAAGATTGCGGATGAATGGTGTTTGCAGTCGAGTATTGAGGATGAATGCATTTTGAGCGGCAGGACTGTCTGACAATTTTGAAGGGTTAAGGCGCTGGGTATCCTTTATTTGAGCATGAGTGTAAACTTTTGGAGGATTGAGGATGGTTCCTAGCAAAATGGGCCTAGGGGTTATTAAAGGGCATTAAAAGCTTGTTCTCCGCGTTTTTGTTGCAAAACTATTTTATTAATTTGGACAATTGGGAAGATTTTTTGGGGTTTCTCATCTTCAAAAACGGGGGGGGGGGGGGGGGAGGAGGCGGGAGGGGGAATGATTCAACACCCCAGCCCCCGGTCAGAAAGTGTGGGGGATGCATCCTCCCATCCCCCGGGATTTATGCAATTTCAGTGCCAAATTAAAAAAAAACAATTAGTACCAACTGTGATGTTGGACATGATGTTTTTCACATCACTGAACGCGCCGTGTGTCTCGAAGTTTTAAAAAAAATTAACGTCCATGATCACAGTAATGTAAAATGGTTTTGTGCCATAAACCAAATAGCTATTGAAAGTTGTCGGTTACTTTGTAAGAAATGAATGATCGTCATGTTATCTCTGATTACTGTACTGCACCTTTTTGACGCAAATACTGTGCCAGACGGTATTTGAGCGATGTTGAATTATGCATATATTTAAATACTATGTAATGTACAAACCTGACACGTGACCTTTCTTGATTAATACAAACACAGTATCCAAGTCCTGATTTAACAAAGTAAAAGCGGACCTGGGATCAGCTATTTAAGGGGCACCTTCCAAACTATGGCGAGGTATTTGTATTTCATACCTCCTTTGTACATTGCTTTCACTATGTCCGTATTGCACAAACTTAATTGCAGCTGCTGTATAATTTTAATGTACTATTAAAGTTTTTGCTTTACAGGGCGAGTAAAAAAAAACGAAACCCAAATGTCGGGACTATTGTTTGAGTGAAGTTCTGCATGTAGCACAAATCTAGGATATGAAAACCCAGTTCATAACAGCTTTCTTCTAGTACAAGAATCATTCAAACCACTCAAAGACATGTACTTTTCAAGTTACGGAATTTTAAACACAACCGCCGTTTAAAGTTCTGTCCACGAATCACAAGAAGGTAAGTGTTCTTTCAGCGAAACGAAACCAAATCGCATAGAGATGTGCGTGAAATGTTTTCGTTTTGCTGAAAGAACACACACCTTTTTTGTGATCCGTGGACAGAACTTTAAAACGGTGGTTGTGTTTAACATTCGGTAACTTGAAAAGTACACGAGTGATTTGAATGATTCTTGTACTAAACAAAAGCTTATGAATTGGCCTTTTATATCCTAAACTTTGAAAGTGCTACATGCAGACCTTCACTAAAACAATATTCCCGACATTTGGGTTTCGCTTTTTTTTTTACTCACCCTGTATAGTTTAGCAATGTAAGTAATTAACACATGAGCAACCGATGAACATACATACACAGAAAAACCGCTTTATAGAGCATTGATGATATTTTAATACAGAGTAATCATTGGTTCATGCACACACAGAAATGTATGTCCCTTTAGGCGTACAAATTAAGAAGTAAACACAAAATAGGTATAGATTAGCTTGCAGAATAATTTGCATTATATATTCCAAATTGTGTAAACTTTCATTCATTATACTCGAGGCATAGACGGATTAGATCACGTGATCACGATACACACACGAGCCCCCCTTCAATGGCGAAAGCATTGTGTGAGCTATTATACAAAGCTATACCGCCCCATGACGGATTATCTGAGCAATAGCTAGCGCAATGCTGTCGCCATTTTAAGGGGCCTTCGTGATATAATTGATAACACAGATTGGCCTATAATATGTGTATATATAGAGATTTATATTGTTAAATTTTATTTTGGTTTTTTTGTTTGTTTGTTATTTGTTTCCATGCGAGTTGTATCAAAACCCTTCTTTGTAAATTTCGTTGAAAATAGGATATTGTCGACCTCATTATATTTAGGTGTCTTTTTTTCACACGAAAAACTGCTTTATCTCAGCGTTGAACTGTATCCCTTTACAAGGTTTTCAATCATCCTGGGTTTTGATCAAAAAACGTGTATTGGCTAAATTAAGCCATTAAAGAAGTAATTCATAATTATTTCAAAAGTGACTTCGCCTTACAATTTCGCTTTAAAAAAAATCGGAATGAAGTCACACTGAATACCATACGAAGCCTATCAGATACAAATCGGATTAGGCAGGATACCTCAGTATAGAATTTCGTTTTTGTAGTTTGTACCCAAATTTAAACTTTTTTGTACTCGCAAGTTGTTTTTGAATTAGTGTTTTTGATGATGAAATAAACCAAAAAGAGATTCTACAGATATATGAAAACTACAATTTGTCAATATGATTATATGCAGTATTTATTATCCATGCCTATATGTTTAACACAACTGCTAAATTCACCTTTAATCAATACATAAATTTGTTGGAAGTGTTCATGAATTTACAGGAGAATTTACTGCGCCTTGATGTATCACAAAACATAGTACACGCGACTTTTGGTGTATTGTGACGCACAAAATTCCAGTCCCCGTAGAAGAAAATGAATGGAAGTCTTGATAAATAAGACTGGAGACATCCGCTATTCAAACCAGATGTCTTTTTTATTCCCCCATTTTACCATCACAATCATTTGTCTAAAATCCCATCACTCTACGGCAAGAGGCTTTTTGGCGAAAGACCAACGATTTTCAGAAAAAAATTGCTTCTCAACCCAAAACATGATTTTTCGCAAAGTCAACATCCTTCGTCTCTGGAGGAACATGATTATTATCAAAGTAATTGCAGACACTTTAACGAAAAACGTGAGACAAGCTTGATGAAGTCTTTGACAGTATATCGCTGTGTTAAGGAATAAAACCAACATTTGTGCGGAAATCAAGAATACAAAATGTTCGGGAACTGTTAAAATTCTAAAGCTTTAATATGAAAGCGCTACAGACAAGTTGCCTATACGTACCATAAATCTAATAGCTATTTATTAAACAGTATTTATCGTACTTTGCACTGTGTTATTCCCTTATATAAGTCATCGAAACGTCCAATGTACAGGGCGAGTAAAACAGAAAGTGACCGAATTAGAAAAGAACATTTCAAAAAATGTGTGGCTCGCTCCATTTCATAAAATAAACATAGGGGTACAGTACAAGATATAGTTTAGTAACTCTGGAACGTTCACGTAATTTGCATATAGTCCTACGTTGTGTCTCTTTTAATCAAAATGATCACACAATCAGTTGTCCACCGCTGATCATTTATTAGCGTCCTGCGAATTGATAAATACCGTTATAAGTACAATGAAACATGAACGTTTCCCACTTTCGTGAATGAATGAGAGGTTGCAAAGGAAACAGACAAAATTCGCCATCAATATTTTAGGGGTAGGAGCTGACTTGTTCCTCATAATTAAAACACGTGGGAGCAAAAAGAATATTTCAGTCTTGACTCAATGATTAAAATCTGAAATGTATTTGAATGCCTGTTTGAAAACTGTAATTCTTACTCAGCTCAAAAGCTTCTACTGGCATATCATAGACAGCCACAAAAATATGATCTTTCAGTAAAACATGGGTAATTTCTGCTAGCATATATCAATTTCAATTATTATTATTTATTTTTTTAGAAGAGTGGAAGAACATTCTCTTTTAAGACATTCTTCATTGGTGCATCAAAATAAATCCAAGTCACTTTCTTTTTGACTAGCCCTGTACAGGCCCGGATTAAGTGCTTCGTAGGCCCTAGGTACCAGTGTTCCGAAGAACGGAGAAGGCAGGGGAAAGGCATGGGCATCGCCAGAATTTTTTCCGGGGGGGAAGCATTTTTTCCCCAAAATTCCTTATTTTTTTCATTATATTCTCAATTTTATCATTTTTATTTAGCCTGAGCAGGGGAGCATTTGTCCTACCCCCCCCCCATCAAATAAACAGCAACATGGCTTCGCACCTCTTGTTCCTTTCTTTTTCTTTTCCCCCCTTTTTACCGCTTTCCGGGGGGGGGTGCCCCCCCCCCTCGCGACGTCCATGGGAAGAGGAAATAAGAACAAAGCGGAGAATGTAAACAATAAACACCGCTGCTCAAAACTCCGCGAAGCTAAAATCCGGTTCTGAAACCCATGTCAAAAGATTGTACATTCTGTCATGTCGGCACAGGAAGTCGCTTCATATACGGGGGTTGACAGCTACGGCTGTGCCTATAGAAAGATATAAAAATAAGAAAAATTCCACAATAGGATTTAAAGACCCCCCCCCGCAGTCTGGGATCAGGGAACAGGCCCGAACAAGGTATGCGCAAAGGTACTGAGCATGTACATGCAGTTTTGCGACAATGAAATAAAAACATTATAGCTGGATTAAATTTTTTATTTTATTTTCGTGCAATATTACAAAATTTTCGAACGATTACAGTTCAAGCTCTCAATATAACAAATTAATCATTCTTGCAATTGTCCTCTGATAGAAAAGAAAGAAAATAAAACAAAAAGTTATGTGGCGATGGCCAAGTCTTCAGGAGTCGGACTTATGACCCTAACTCAATGAGCCCCTTACCGACTTCCATATAGAACTCTTCCGGGACTCGGTACCCGGCCCACCACACCTCCTTCCCTGTCCATCCATGTAACTCGAAAGTCAGGCACCATAAAGGGAGGAAACGAGGTGGCACCCTAAGCCTTGCTGCCGAGTCAGCAAAAGAACCCCGTACCTATACGCAGATGCCAACCTGGACTTCGCAGACAGTCCCAACTTGTGAGTCAGCTTACCGACCGACCGAGCTAACTGCTGTTGGTAAATGACGACGGGAAATTAATACTCTTAAGTGACAGAACCGCGGGCATCGAAAACCAAAAAATGACGCCAAGCGGATTCGAACCCCTAACCCTGGGTCCGCTGTCAGACAGCTTAACAACAAGGCTGTTTCAGTAGGTGCTTTTCTCTTTAAATCATAATCCTTATTTCCGCAGTGGGAGAGTTACTTTGTGTTTCATAGCTGCACGAAAGATGCATCAGCATTGTGCTATACACATGAATGCTGTTACGTAACTCTTTTATACAATCATTCTCATGTACCGAGCAGTTGACTATTCAGATTTACTACGAGCAATTAACCGTACCAAGCTCGTCCTTAATCTGTCTCATCAATCATTGTTTCGCGTCGCACGTCTTTCGGCCGGCACTGATGTCGCTATGATTGAGAGAAATTCTAGCAAGTTTCCCCAACCTCATTATATTCATATCAAACTACTGACCTTACGAGGGAATTTTGTTTATCTGATTCTAATTCAGCTCCCTTAGCTAGCTTGGGAAACTTCATCTTTTCTTGTACTTAGGCTACTTAAGTCTAGGGAATGATGCCATTATAATACAATGTCACATTAACGTCAGCCGGTGGCAGGATTAGAATCGTGATGACCACGCGAGTGCAATGACGGCCAGTGGCGTATATCTGTGCTGGCGAGTTGGGGGGGGGGGGATGGGGGATAACCAAAATCCTAAAATTCGAACGATTCACAATGCAAAGCGCCACTAAGAGTTTGCCATAGAGAGTCAGTTTTTCAAATTACGGTCTACAAAACAAGGCCCATTTGAATGAGTGTCATTAAACAACTTTAGCTAGGCCTAAGTGGTTATAAATTCGGGTATAGCGGTCTGCCGCCTTACTAAAATCACCATATTGATACAAAGAAAAGAAAAAGGCAAATTTATACTCGAATCATACGCTTACGAAACTACTGACCGGAAAAAAACCTATCAATTTCAAATGTCCTCCGCTGCGAATTTGTCGACCATCTCCCACAATGCACTATAGGAAAAATAAACTCTCCGTGGCAAACTCTTGGTGGCACATGAAACGCCCGAATAGCCCGGAAGGCAAGGGGGGGGGGGGGGGGGGGGGGCTGGACAACACATTATACTGGGATGCTCTTTTATCAATTATGTATACTCGCGCTTACGTTTTTATAGGGGTTTGTACTTTGTTTCTACACTTTCTATTGAATACATTTTAGTTGCTGGGACGTTCGGAAAATACCTCAAAATCCTCTTTTTTTCCTCATCACAAAAATGTTGGGAATGATTCAAAGTGTGGGGTATATACCCCCACCCCACCCTCGCCCCGGGAATTACGCCCCTGATGACGGCGCACGGAGCCAACGAGTCTGCCACTCGCATGGTCTTTTTTCGTGTCCGGGTTGCCATACGCCTTTACTCAAGTTTACGGTCATGAAAAGGCATTTGAGATGAAACAAAGCAAACCCATGAACCTTTGGCGACTGAACGATCTAAATTGGGGTCGTTTTGTGTACTTAAGCAGTATCAAAAATCCAAATACATGCGCTTGCATGCACACACTTTCGTAAACACCGGCAGTCGTGGACCCCCTTGGTTTTGTACACACATTTCATTCAAGGACTATCGGTCAATTGTGGACGTAATGTTTGTGTCCTCACCTTTTTGTACTTGGTCCACGATTGCCGGTGTGTAAATACTCATGTACACACAGTGGCGTTGCCAGGATTTTTTTCAGGGGGGGGGGGGGGGGGCGCTGGGGGGGGGGGGACTGGAACATTTCATGAAGGGCGTCATGTAGATCAATGATAATTTTGTTAGAAACTCAAAATCTCAGTGGGGGGGGGGGCGACTGGGGGGGGGGGGCGACAAGGTTTCATGGTTTTTTTTTATTTGTTTAGTTCTATTTGTAAACAACATAGTTATTGAGGATCATAAGAAAGACTTTTTGACACGACGTATGATCTGACGTTGCGCCGGCAAATACTATCGAATTCACACTAGCATTGCACAAGAGTCGCCCAGGCGCGGATCCAGGGTGTTTGGGGGTCACACCAACCCCACCTCCAGCTCTGTCAAAAAGATTGTTCATAGAAATTGTTTAAAAAAATAAGGCAATCCCCCCCCCCTCCCCTCTATCTCTCCGACACCCTCAAAAAGATACTGGTACCGTGACGTCCGACTGTGCACAAAATACGGACAGGACAGAGGCAGCTTGGTTAGGGGGGTACTTGTACAATTTTCTTTTATATAGTATTTATAATCGTCGGATTTGAACAGCGCCCCCATTGAAAGCATTGTGCGAGCCATAATATACATCACATCTTTATTTGTTCCTGTGTAATATTGTATGTGGCGTTTCTTACGTCAATTGCAAATTAAGTCATTAATAATGGTAGTCATATTGATCGAACGAAACTTAATTTTGATTATAGTCAATGATCAAATATTCATTGATTTGTGACATAGACCTTTGTCTCGTTTTTAATATCACCGTATAGACCTGCCGAGCAGATGTACATAAACTAAATCAAAGTTTAATAAAATAGAGGATTAAAAAAAATCGAAAAGTTATGTGCTAGCCAAGCATTCAGGGATCGGTCTGAGCCATAACAATGCCCCAGCCAATCCCTTAGGACTCTTCCAGGATCTCGGCGTTCCCGACCAATACACACTTCCTTCCCTATCCATCCATGTAACCCCGGAGGGCCAGGCGCCATGTAAAAGCAAAGAGCTAAGGGAGGAACAGGGCGGCACCCTAAGCCCTAA
Source organism: Patiria miniata (assembly GCF_015706575.1). Taxonomy (NCBI): domain Eukaryota; kingdom Metazoa; phylum Echinodermata; class Asteroidea; order Valvatida; family Asterinidae; genus Patiria; species Patiria miniata. Next base: position 8,392,194 of record NW_024037076.1, on the reverse strand, counting down.
TCCCCCGAGTGGACCACATGCCCTGAACCTGTACGAAGACGCCAACTTGGAACTCACGGACAGTACCAGCAGCAGTACTTACCGATTAAGCTAAGGTACTGTTGGTATTTTACGACGGGAAATAAAACATCTTATAAAGACAGAATGCGTGGTTTGAAAACCAAAAAGACATCGACAGGGATTCGAACCCGGGCTCCGCGATTCGTGGCCGACGAATCTAACCACTAGGCCATTTGGCTTCCTTAGAATTCTTGTCAAAACTATTTGTCTTAATAGGCAGAGAAACGTGGAACATTGCTGTGTGCATCTGTTTTGGCTCCATGGATGAAAATAAGTCGACAGTTTCGGGCAATAATGAGCAAACTGTTGTCGTTTGTTTGGAAAATTACATACGGCTACCTTGTTAATCGTAGGCGTATACGTGTGCTACACATACTCATCGTTACGCAACAATCGGAACACCATTTGGCTATTTTTTAAAAAGGAATCAGGGGCGGATCCAGGAAGTTTTGCGGGGGGGGGGGTCCAGGCCCGTCGGATGTTTGTATCCGGTTGATGCAGACAGGCGGACCATGTTATTGTTATAATAATTATAAATATATTATGGGTGAAAGCCGAGGGAGTTCTCAATCCGCAAGCCAACGTCGGACCACCGGTGGCTGGGGAGCGGCTTGTCGGCATCGGCACGCCGACCCAAACCATCATCAGCGGTCCGCCAGTGGCGCTCCAAAACCGCCGGCGGACCACCAGCGGCAATCAGCGGCATGCCACCGGCGGTCTACCGCTCCAAAATCGCTAGCGAACTGTCAGCGGCAGTCAGCGGTATACCACCGGCGGTCTGCCGCTCCAAAACCGCCAGCGGAGCACCAGCGGCAATCAACGTTTGTCGCTGAGAAATCAATGTCATTAGTACGTTCTCATCCTTAATTAAACAAAAACCATAAAAACGTAGACGAAACCAAAATTAACCAGGACATCCCAATTCAATAGGGGCGCTGTTTTTGATGCATGCCCATCTTTATTTTATGTGTAGCGCTTCGCTCGTATACCTCCAAAAACTGAAAAGGAAAGGAAAGATGATCAAAATGAGCTTTAATTTTTCATCGGATGGCGTCTCGAACACCTTGGAGAGTAACTTGTGAGTGTTTTTCCTGACTTTCTGAAGTTGGGGCGCTCATCATGGGTGAGTTTACTGCACCCATAGGGTCACTTTTAAAAGCGGACACTCATGGACACTCTCGGACAGTATGTGGCGCTCTTCATCCCTGCCGACTGACGTGACATGCTTTTCCCGACAGGCCGATGTCGCCGGCCCGATTTTGCTCAGTCACGCGTCCCCGCCTGGCTCGCTCTTAAAATCTCTAGCCGGTTGCAATTTGCCACTCTGTAACACACCCAACACCCGCCCCGCCCCCAGCAACTATTTTTGAGCGATAATCGAAATACTGCATTGTCACGCACACATTTCACAAAGTATGACATGTTTTTTTAAAGTTGGTGTGTAGGGCCTATACCTGCTTTTTTCAAAAATTGAGATTATCTTTTCCGGAAGCGGAAATTTAAAGGGAAAGTACAACATTGGCAGGCATCGAAAAATAAAACTACCAAGTTGTTACAAAATACCTTACTAGGATGTTGGTAACTGGCAGTCTAAAGCATCCTGTAAAATTATGGCACCTGGGATGGTGTGAAGTCATTTTCAAGAAAAATAGTACTTTTGTATGCATTTCCAACGGTGGTCGGCCGACCACCGTTGGAAAAACCAAACTATTTTTCAACTACTGCTCCAAATTTACAAATTGGTGGGTTTTTTCCAGTCCAAATTTTGTTTACTTTTGGTTCCATGTTCATGAACGGGTGCAAGCCAGCTAGACTGGTTCCCTTACCTTACAATTTTCCGCCATTTTTAATCTATTTCATCTTTAGTGGAGTCAAGTAACCAAACTACTTGAACATTTATATTTTTCTTGGTTTTTCCAGCATTTTAGAACACCGTACTTCAAACATGTCAGTGTAACAATATTTGGATCTATTATACTTACCCCCCAATTACTTCATTTCTGAAAATTACGGCAAAAGCCAAGGATGTACATGTATAAACATTCCCTATAACATCCTGTTAGGGGCCATTCAAAATTCTCAATGTTGTTAAATTTGGATTCTTTTCCAAATTGTTTTGACCCACCTGCCCACCCCTATATTCGATTTGAAAAATGTGATTTATTAACAAGCGAGTATAATTTTTACTAACACCTACACATGTAATACGCCAATCGGCGGCGGCGTAACGTTTTAAAACTGGGGCATCACCAAAAAGAGGGATTTCCTCAGAAAAAAAGGCACCTTCCGTCAAAGAGGAGAAATTGTGAAACTATTTTCGTTCACATTGCAAGGAATACATGTTACCCAGAGCAAAATTTACTACCAAGGGCGGATCCGGGGGGGGGGGGAGGCCAAAGGGGGCCATGGCCCCCAAAAAAACGAAACCAATTTTTTTTTTGTATGTGACATAGCAATAAAGGCAGGCAATACACCACCATATTTTCCTCAAAAAAACATTGGTTAAAGTGGTCAGAAATTGCATCAGATCGCACCACAGAGCATCTAGAATCCAAAAAAATTTCGGGGCCCTTAAGCGGGCCCCGAACCCCACGCCGTAATTTTTTAGACCCACTTTTTGGGGGGACCAAAATTTTGTGTGGCCCCCCCCAAAAAATTGTGGTCTGGATCCGCCCTTGTTTACTACCAACATTGATATACACTTTTTAAAATGTTTGCATTACATTTTAAAAGCGTAAGGAGCACTATTATTTCTTTACGGGCTAGTTTTCCATTTTGAGAGGGGCACAATTTTGTTATTGCGAGAGGGGTGTTTGTGTTTTTTAGGGGCACTTTTGCATTACAAGAGAGGAGATCATTTTAAACGCGATCGTAATGCTTTCATGTGCGTTTGAGGGCAGTTTGAGGAATGAGGAATGGCAAAATGAGGAATGTCCCCAAGAACCATGTTATAGTATTCAATGCCTGTAGTTTGATACACTAGGAAAATCATGTAATAAGAACCGGAAAATGTCCCTGTCTAAAAAACACATAATAAAAATATCTGGCTATAGATTAGGCCTATTGGGAGTGGGGGTACAAGGAAGGATCCAGAACACACTTTTGTTGGGGGAAGGGGGTTGTACAAATCAAGCCAGGCCAAACTGTTATAGGTCCTAGCTCTAACAGCCTGTTGGCACCAATTCTCGAGGGCGTCATTCGCTTCTCAAAGTGGGGGTGGTACATACATGTGTATCTTGAACAGTACTAATTGTGCGAGTGCGAAGCCTTAACGGTGCGAGTTCGGGGCCCGCTTAAGGGCCCCTGAAAAAATGGATTCTAGGCGCCCTGCGGGTGCGATCTGAGGCAATTTCTGACGACTGCCAAAGTTTTAGCACAGGATCATCAATCAAACGTTTTTTTTTCGAGTTTGGAGTCATTAAATTAGCTGTTCGGAGCTATATAATCAAATGTAGGCTACATATTTTTATTCAGCGACGAAAATCGTTGGGGAACGACATCAGTCCCCCGTTCCCCACCGTGCTTCAGAACGACAGACTTTACACGTATTTTTATACGTTGGGTCGATGCATACATGCTGCACAGTGTCAGTTGGTGAAATTTGAAAATTCTGAGAGATACCCTAAAACCTTTTAAAAACTTTTCTCTGCGCGTGTGGGTGTGTGTAGGTAGGCTTATGTGTTTCATGACACAGTGCGGTATTTTCGTAGGCCCTCCCCCAAGTTTTCTTCATATATCATCTCAATGAAGGTCATTTCCGATTCCAGCAGTTACATGTACAATTCATTTATAAAAAATGAAACAGTAAAATAAAGTGGTACATTAATAACACTAATGAATATACCTGATACCTAAACATCTAAATTTACCATTACGATGGTCGAAGCAAGGAAACAGACTCAAACCATCGAGGAATTCCAGGCTTCCCGACTCCACTCGATCGGTGCTGGATCACACATGTACATGTACGTCAAAGCCATTCACACCACCCACAATATTGTGGCGAATTTTTCCTGGGAATCGAATTCGAATCTGTAGCCCTGTAAATAACGACACCCGTAGGCCTACGTTTGAGGCGAACGCACCCGGATACCCATGTCCAAATTGTACCTCAGACCCTAGAAAGTACTCGAGCAATTTAAAGGCCCTAGGAAATAAGCTCCTTTTGGGGAAATATACCGCCGACTGGTTGCTGATAGTCTGTGCTCTGAATTACTCTGAAATAAACTCTCAGTGACCGCAATCTTCTTTTATTTTGAAAGATTATGGCTGGTCTGTTTTTAGTTTTTTTTTTTTTTTTTATAAATCTGACTCAACTGAAAGCTTCTTTAAAATAGAATGACAGCCTGAAGAACCTCTATAAATATATTGAATGATAACTCGGCAACTTAACACTGGACAGACCACCGATGTTTACACGCGAGGTCACTGGCCCCACGTTGCAAGACTGCTATAATCCAATGTCGTACACAACTCATTATATAAAGATTGGCGCGCGCGTCCCCAAATGCGCGATGTCGCACAGAATGCAGCTGTGCCGGTGTGGTGTGAATTAATAGGACTATGACATACTGACTCACTGGTAGTATTGCGCATGTCTACGTGTGCATTGTTAACGTTTAACCAATAAAACGGTATCTAAAAAAGCACAAGGGCGGATCCAGAACATCTAGGGGATTAAAAAAATTACGGAGTAAGGTTCGGGCCCGCTTGAGGGCGCCGACATTTTTTTGGATTGTAGATGCTCTGTGGTGCGATCTGAGGCAATTTCTGACCACTTTAACCAATGTTTTTTGAGGAAAAGATGGTGATGTACTCATTGCCAGAATGGATTTGTTTGGAACCGCCCTTGAAAAGGCACCGGATTTCAAAGGAGTCAAAATTTCATGTGACACTGGACAGTTTTACCCATTCCTGTTCGTCGAGAGCCCGTCACGTGGCCAGTTTTTAAACGGTTGATAAAGACAATTATACAAATGGCAACATTGATGAAATATTTCACTCTCCTCCCACTATATGGGACTATCCCCCTCATCCCCCTGTCATGATGCACCTTTGAAATTCAATTCTTAATCAAAGGGTGGACTTTGGCTACTGAATCGAGCCCGACTTGAAATTTTCTTCTGATGTGAGGGTAGTTAAACCGTACTGTAATGGGACTTTCTTAGTCTAAACTTTTTCTTTCTTACTTATGTCACGGCTGTTTTAAAACTAAAGCGATATTTGGCCAGCCCCTGATTTTTGGTTTATCCCATGTTTACATATTCATTGCATTGATGTAGATCGCTCAACTGTATCTACTTCTTTTGTTATTTTAATTTGACAAAGCGCCCTCTAGATTTTCATTTTGAATTTTGCGCTTTGAGCGTCATTCGGTTGTTGGATGAAGATGACTGTATACATTTTCGACTCTTCTACAATTTAGAGGGATGACCAATTTATTTTGTTTTCTCCTTTCAAAGTTTACTTGTTTCCTTTTTGGCAATATATACTTTAAGTTTAGCTACATTTTCCTTCCAGTATTCTATATTTCTGTAGTTTGAAGTTGCACTTTCTGGACGGTGTTACGCCATGGAGCTAGCCTTTTTATAGCTCCATAGTTACGGTGATATGATTTAGAATTGAACAAAGCGTGAAAATAATAACTGGTTACCTGTTTCTTTATTTAATTGTAGTATTAATGTTTAGAATTAGTACAGTAATTAACTTAATCATTCTATTCTTGGATGAAGATGACTGTACTCACTATGTTCTACTCTTCTCCAGTTTAGCCTAAATAAGCTTAAACCTAGAAGCAGTTTCCAAGTCACAGTTTTCGTGACCTAAATTACAACACCTATATTAGGATAAGATTACTTATGAAAATGAAGCACTGAACCAAATGCTTTAACAAAAAAAGACAACAGAAACCTGACTCAAAATATATACAGCAATGGGGAGGGCAGAAATATTTATAGTGTTATGTTGACATTCCTGATCCTTGGTGTTGCAGTGTTGTGAGATAAAGATTGCAAACAAACAATTTCTACGCGACTGCTGATTATCGCCACAGCGTCTTTTGTATTCCGAAAAAAAATGTGACTTTGGTTTCTTTATCATAAGTTTATGGCCATGACCCTCATTTGCAAAAACATTAGCAACGATTAGAGTCGAAACTCCGTGGTCCGTTATTCTTTAGGGTCTATTTTATTTGCTCATTCTCACCAGGTTGCGAATATAAAGGTAGTCGTACATGGAACCAAAGTCCATTTTTATTGCGCATCAAAAAGCACTATCAATTTTTAGTTTAATTTATACACGCACGGACATCAACGAGTTCACTTTACGAGCGACCTGTGTCAAACATGAAGTTTGTTCTTCTATTGACGGCTTTGTTGTCACATGTAAGAATAGTGAGATCATTTTGTTTTGGTCATAATGGTTACAAGTGTTATTGAGATTCTAAACCAAAACGACTCGGCCTACTGTTGGCGGACTCTGGTACAATACGCACTGCACCAGAAGAGACTTATTACTGATTGACCTGGCCTATAGGCTATGCGTCAATTATTGATCCTTCAACTTAATTAATCTGGCATGTAACGGTCGAAAATTATGGTCGAAGAAATTTGAGATTGTAGTGATGGTCGAAGGGGAAGGGCAGGCAGAAATCAATAAGGCTATCGCTCCCATACAGGTCCCTATTTGGCACCATGCTTATGTAAGATATTTCCTTTCAGAAAAGTTTGCAATACCCCCCTATAGTTGTTTCGTAGGCTAACTTTCTATGATTCAGTTTTGACTTTTTAGTGAACACTGTGAATATTGCGAAGACCATGCATATCACCTATATCACCAAGTTCAAATGCAAAAACTACGGTACCATTGTTTTGTTTTATATACATTTGTAATTGACTCCGCTCCAATTAGCCTTGTGCTAATGTATACAGGCAAGGCCCACTGACTGTTCACTTGTTTTGCACTACGTTGAACTTAAACGGTTATCAGTAGTCTGAGAAAGATAACTATAAACAAAGGAACTGGCATTACATGAACTATCTTGGTTCCTCTGTTTCCTTACTTCGGAAATCAGAATACAATGGAGGCTCAATAATGACATGTATATTTAGGACCAGCATATTTACAAAGCAGTAAACCACTGAGGCCTATGACTGATTTAGCAGTAGATTCTATATAAATGCAAGGATCAAGTACCTTGTAGCGAAATAAGTTCAGCAAATTTGTCATGTGGGTGACAATAACCGGGGGGGGGGGGGGGGTATAACAATGAAGGTTATACAAAGTTGACCTGGATCATTCTATTATCCTATAGTTTTTAGTTAAAAGTTATATATCATTATGTATAGATCAGTAATACTCTTGTTTCGACGACAAAGATGAAAACAATTGCTGCCACAAATCATGTTCTTGTAGTCTGGTTCCCTGACCCTGACGGAGAAATGTAAAGACTTTAGGGAATTGTAAGGTCAAATAATCAGTCTAGCAGGCTTGTGCCCCTTCGCAAGTGTGAAATCAATTGCAAAGAAAATGCGGAACAACTAAATATGAAAAGCAGTTAAAAAAAAAAGAAGAGTTTTCTCCTGGCCGACCAGCATTTGAAAAATACAGTTTTGCTTGAAAATGTCAGCACACCAGGAGCCACCATTTTACAGGATGCTTTAGACTGTCAATCCCTAGCAATTCAGTAAGGTATTTCGTGATCATCTCGTTTTTTGATGTTGCAAATGTTGCATCTTCCCTTTAATGCAGGATAACCCCCCTCCCATGCAGTTAATCCCCGCCTCTCCCTTTGACCCAAACCTGGATTGCAGTTATTAAAGTATGGCTACTTTTAGCTGCTATCAAAATTCGATGTGATTAACTTGGTTAATTTTTATGGATTTCAGATCGCCGTAATCGGTGGCTCATTAGGAAACTTTACAATAACACCACACTTTTTTTAAGATATATTTATGTTTGATTGCAAAGATATTAAATATCGGGGTTTTTTTGTCTTGCACCGACGGATTTTATAAACGCTGTATGCTCAGTGTTGCCCCCGAGTAATTGTGAGAAAAAAATCGTTAGAAGAATCACTCGGGTGGGACTCGAACCCACGACTGCCTGCTTACTAGCGTACACGTCTTACCGCTCGACCAACGAGCTTGCCTATGGGATATTGCCAAAATAGGGGAAAATGACCAGCATCATAATTATTTGTATGCTGTTGGTCTGAACTCTTTAATCAAGTCATGTTCATTGTTTAGGTCATTATTCCCTTTTGATGTTGTTTGGGCAGGTATTCCTTTTAGTATGGGCGACTGCTTCAGTCCAGTTCAAGTTTGTATCTTTCTACAATTCCGACCATAATGATTATGACGGTGGTTGTTGTGATGACGTCATTGGTGGCTGCGATAACTTCTGTGATAACTACTTCTTTGTGTGTATCGACGGCGACGATACAGGGTACGTTAGATAGTATAGGTATTGTAACCTCCCCAGATTACAGAAATACCAATAAGCTCAGTTTGAAAACTCATGCTTGGATTGCTGTCACAAGGTTTAATTCACAATTCACAGTGGTGTCTCAAGTAGCAAGTAATGTGTACAGTAGGATGTGGCAAACAATCAGGTTGCAAGTAGTAGTAAGCAAGTAGCAAGCAAGCAAGCAAGGTTCAACTATAAGAATAAAGAAAAACAAAACTAATTTTGAGTCAAGTGCTATATAAATCTACCAATGGTAAGTATAAATAACAAACACTTTTCATCCTACAATGTCTTTCAATCTTACAAAGGGGCTCAATGACAAACAAGGAGTGGCTCACATGGTTCAATTTGACTGGCTAAATAATCCAAATTTACACACAAATTTCCTTTTAAATTATGACAATAAATCTCTAATCACAATCACAAAATAACTAAATAAATGTCAGTAAACTTACTTTTGCTGAGCTTCCGAAGGGATGTCACATATAAATGGCAAATTACAAAGTGATGTCAGAGCATGTCTGCATACATGTAGGTGTCTGCATAGGTGTGCACATGTACATGTATACACATGTACATTTGGTCATGCATGTCCAAGGAGCTGACCACACCCAATCAAACAGCGCCCTCAGGCAACAAAAATGCAAGAGCTTTTATGCATAATTATGCAAATAAGGAAAGTTTGATAGACTTGTTTACAAGTGTCAAATTCTGTCTGTAAGAGGTATCATTAGGCGAAGCAAAAAAAAACCCAAAGCAAAACACATCTTTCTCGTCCCCGCCCGCTTCCATTTTGGAGGCCACCTATTTTTCAGTAAAAAATACCGAAAACGTCCACAAATTCATCGGAAAATAAATACCGTGAAATATGTGAGCCGAAGTTTTCAGTATAGACTCTGTCGGTCACTTTGTACACCACATAAATCGACAGGCGCGCGATCGCTAAACACTTCTTCGCGATGAGAGTCTATACCCCCTGCGAGCATGGCGAGGTCACCCACTTGCGTATTTCTATTGATAGTTTTAGACTACAGTCGTTTGAAAATTCAACCGGAATCTGTCTGCACGTACTGTATACGGTAAATGCTGACTTCGAAGCCAGAATGTGACCGGTATGAGACTAGCTCACGCTGGAGCATGTGTTTAAAGAATTCGCTGTTTTCTGTCACGCAGTGCACTAGTACCATGCATTCATCGACAAGAAATTAAAGCCCGAATCTTCAATTTGTTTTGTTTGATTTCATCACAATGGTTTTCGTTTGCGTTTCCATACGAACCAAAATTAAAGTTAAAAAACCGTGGTATGCACGGACAGTACTTGTTGGAAAGACGACACTTGGTGATCTTTTCGCTGCATTTGCGAGTGGGGAGTTTGACGAAGGTGTACCGATTGGTGACCAGTACCACAAACGACGTAGCCCCATAAATTTGGCCAATTTACTGTGCAAACGAATCTGAAAATTTCACGAAAACCTTTCTCAAGTACACATTTCTTTAGGCCTATAGGTTTCATGTTCAGTTTTAAGACCTCTTCAAATATTTAATTGTGTTTAATCATTCTCTTTGAACACGTTCAAGTCCCTTGGGTACTTCCTGCGACATGGCAGCTATCACAACAGAGAAACTTCATGAGGATAACGACAACTTCAACTTCCCCTCCACCATACCCAACGCGATAGCGAACCCGTACACCATACGTGTCGACTCCTGGTCGGTAAGCTATTCAGAGTGGCGCTATAGGACTTTATATTTAGCGTATTATACAGGGTGAACCCCCCCCCAAAAAAAAAAAATACAACCCTAAAACATTTGACTTTAATAACAAAAAAAAGTGATTGGTGAATTTTTATGTTTTTGGTATCAGACTAAAGCTGAGAGTTGTTCTTTCAAATACTGAACAAAATCATGTAAAAGTAGTTATTTTCATCCTGTACACAAACAATTACCACCGTAAGGAATTTCCACTGTACCTAGTGCATGTCCTAATCCTTACAATCAACAGCCCATATGACAAAAGTACACATGAATTTGGTGGAAATACCTTTTATTTTCCACCTGAACAGGTATCTCACCTTTTAGTCCTAAAAGTTAAACCCTTTCAGCATCATAAATATGACAAAAATACTAAAGAAATTTCACAAATGAACGATAATTGCACAATAGGCTTACAGTAAAATGTTTTACTGTTCGAAGTTCTTGAGTTCAGGATGAAATATGACTACTTTGACATAATTGGCATTTTCTCAGGAACCCAAAGTGCTATTTTCATGACTTTTTCTCAGTATATGAAGCAAAAAGCTCTCAGCCTTAATCTGATACCCAAAATATAAACATCCACAGATCCCTTTTTTTTTAAAGCCAAATGTTTTAGGGTTATATTTTTCGGGTAACCCTGTAGAGGCGAAACTGGGCCATGTATAATGTACACACTCTATCACGATGCCCCCTTCAATTAAGAAATCACTGTGCACGCCATTGTACAAAGCAATACAGGGGTCTTATAGTGATAGGAATTAATAGCGCGCGTGGCTGGATTGGTCTAGGCCTATAATTATACTACCTGCACCCACAAAATTGAGCCCAGTCACGAATCAGGCATTTTTTTCACAGGGGTCAGGTCCGTCAGGCCTACTAAAGGACCGAGATCTTTCCAAAATGGGTGTAGGGGCTGACCAAGAAGTTGCAGTCACATTTGTACAGGAACCAAAGGGCTTAAACAATGATTCGTAATTTGCTTTTTCTTTATGAAAAGAAATGTATGTTTTCTTTTTCTCAAGCGGGCCTTTATATTTTGCAAATTAGTCTAATAAAGAGGCTGGCTTCGGAAACGCCCGTCCAAAATCCACCCTTCACACTGTGTATAGCTGCCGCTGAGCTTTGTTCAACAGTATTGTTCACATCTTTTTACATCAATGATCAAATCCTGGTTGGAATGATTCTAGGGCTGATGTGCTACTGCCGGTCTGCATAAAATTAATGGATACAGCTGGCAGTAACGTACATCAGTTTATATGAAATGGCTTTAGCCGCTCCCATGAGTGAGTGCATGTATATTTGCAATCCGACTTAAAGTGTTCATATTTTCAATTGTTTGACAGGGTAGCATGCAAGTCTTCGTCCGAGTCTGGGATCTGGATACCCAGAATGCCGATGACGAGATTGATCGTGATAGAAGGACGATCTATGAAGCGGCTGCACGGAACCTATCAAGCGCGACGTGGCAGCAGTATAGCCTGGGTTCACGGTCACAGTACGTCACTAGGACATGAATGTCAACAAAAGGAAAGATTTATCTACCAATAAAAAAAAAATATGTTCCCTTTTTCATGATACACTGAACAGAATATCTATCCACGTTTATGTATAGTTCAGAATAACAAGTGCGAGTGCACAATAATCCCTGGCCGTCTTGCATGAAAGTCTTGCATGAAATCCATCAAATGATCCCTGCCAGAGCTTAAAAATGCGACGCCCAAAAATGCGACGCCGATGGCGCATATGGAACACGATACTTTATATTTATACCTAGAGTTGTAGCGATCTGTGATAAATACCACGTGACTACAACATTACTGCACAAAAAATGATTTTGCCTCCAATTACAAACTTTTTATAAACATCTTTCCGAATTGATACAACAAATCAATACCATGCAAACAAAAATCACACACAAAAAGCAAACAAACAAACAAAAACAAAAACAACTCCAGGTAGTAGGTGAATTATCACTCACAAGATCAATTTGAAAGATCAATTTGAAATGTCTTCAACAACTATAATTGCAAAATATGTATTTCGTGGGTGTGTGCACTCTCAAACTTTTCTCCGAATGCATGGCTTGAAAAAGTAAAACGTTTGACAGCTCTTCTCTCGCAGACATAGCTACTTAAGGCAAGCCTTTGTAGAATTTGGAGATTGTAATTTGTGTAGACCACTCTTCATCTGTTTGCTTCTGTCTCTTTTTTTTCTATTTTTTTGTATTACTAGGATCGACTTCAGTTTTGAAGTGAGGGTGTATTGCGACAGTTATTACTTTGGCTCCGACTGCAGTGTGTACTGTATTCCCAGGGATGACCAGTATGGACATTACCGATGCGACACCAATACGGGAGCCAAAATTTGCTACAGTGGCTGGGAAGGTATTTTTTTACAAACGTTAGATGAATTACGGACCCTACCGACTCGTGGAAGTTTTTTCCCCCAAACGAAATCCGGTTCCCATCTTCTGATTGGTCCATTACATGCATATCTAATGTCTTGTTCTCCACAACACAAACCCAAGATGGGCTTTACGTTTTGTGAGAAATGTTCCTTTATCACTTCAGGTGTCTGCCTGAAATGACATCACACTTTTGCTTATGAGTATGGAATTGGCATTAGCATAAAAACCAGAAAAGGCACCAAAATAGCCTTGAAAATGGCAAAACGAAAATTGAAAATAAGGCTAAATGGGACACAAAGGTGCATTTTCAAGGACTACATTAAAAGATTACATTGCAAGGTCCGAGCCTCTAGCTCTGAAGATGTTCTCCACTTGGAACACCATGATTCCTTTTCATCGTGTCCCTTGTAACTACTCAAAAGCTATAAGGACTTAAAGTTAGCTTTACCATATTTATATAAACCAAATCGTTAATGTGTCCACAGGAACGACATGTAACATCGACGTGGACGACTGCGCATCCACGCCTTGCAAAAATGGCGGGACTTGCCACGATCACGTGGCATACTTCACCTGCGCATGTCCCCCTGGTTTTGTGTACGCGGACGAGTTCTGTGAGTACGACGACTGCGCTGGTCAGCCATGTCAGAACGGAGCCACGTGTAATGATCTGATTGGTCAATTCAAGTGTGTGTGTCCTCTGGGTTATTTTGGAGATCTGTGCGAGGTAACGGATTCATGTTCCCTTGTTATTGCGGAAGTCGTCTTTTTTGTTTTAATTTACGCCAGGCAAATTTACGTATTCAGAGTTTCGCCTATATATAACTGAAGCAACGTGTTGCTGTATGTTGACTTTACTAAATCCAACCAGTTACTGTGTGGTTTTGTCATATTTCCCAAAGTTAGAGCGCGGAATCTCGCCCAGAAATTGCCAGACTTGATATATTGGAAAAGTAATTAGAAAGTATGCTTTAATTAAAAGTGGGATGTCCGTTTGATTATACACACGAATTTCGTATGCCAATTCAGTTAATCTGATGTTGGTGCTTATTGTTAAACGGTAGGCCAACAACAAATTTGCTGTTCTTGGTGATATCAGATCAGATCAGATGTTCATACAATCAAACACACAACAGTTGACTGAATGTCATATTATCAACGGTTCTGTGCATAACATGACATAGGCTTACAGCTGTCAGTCCCCGGATTTCTACATCTATACTATTATCAGTAATGAGGTTTACTTCTTGCTAATGGGCATTTTGTTAACAGGTTGACATCGATTACTGCATCAACCAAACCTGCGCCAATAACGGAACGTGCGTTGACCGAGTGGACGGGTTTCACTGTCTGTGCGAGACGGGCTACGAGGGCCTCTTGTGTGATGTGGAAACAGACGAATGTAGTTCCAGTCCGTGCCTTCACAATGGGACGTGTCATGATCTCATTGGGAAATATCAGTAAGTTCGATCGAATCCCAAGCAAATTTACGCGTGAATTAGGCCTCTTATGTGCAGTGTAATGAATCCATTATTGATTTCGTTCAATACCATGTGATCACTAAATACATTAACATTATGAATGATTGTGGCCATGGGCACCAATCGAGAGGGGGACACCCCCCCCCCCCATTTTCTGTGAACATCGGACCGGCTATACTAACTTTTACTTTAAAATGGTCGTCACATGTAATTATTGACTTGATTTTTGATTGTCCCTGTTGAAGAACACCAGCTGCAGCCGTATAAACAAGTCTGGGATTATCCCGAGGTTTAAAGTTCATTCAAAATGTAGACCTACTGGTGAAAACTTAACTTCTACATCAAAACAATGCCATGCTTAGAGTTGGTATACGTGCGTTTTGGGTTTGATACCTTGAAAAATAGATTTTCAAATGGAATTGATAATTTTCTAGCATTACATTAGTTATGAGCTTTCCAATGCGACATATCAGGACAAATCGGCCCACGACAAGTAATCAATAAATTAATATAGCTATGAATTAATAGCGGGACGCTCCTAATTTGTTCTGAATAGTGTGCACATTTTCTAAACTGGAGTGCGCCATTTAAAACCACTTTTTAACACCATTAAAGGCCTGCAAAACAAGCAAATTTATTTGTTGCATGACATTATGTTCCTTTAAATGCCGTTCGGAAAAATAAAATCAAAAGTTTGAAAAATCACGTTTATAACCTTAAGGACCATACACCATTGAACATTTTGAACAACAAATGGCCTGCGATTTATGGAAGAACTGAATTGTTTCTCCCTAAAGGTGTGCATGTCAAGAAGGATATGAGGGAACACACTGCGATCTGGAGACGGACGAGTGCCTGAGCTCCCCGTGTAGAAATAACGCAACTTGTGAGGACGAACTCGCCGGATACCACTGTCACTGTGTCGACGGGTACGAGGGTGACACGTGCGAGATGGACATAGATGAATGTGCCTCGTTCCCATGCTATGTCAATGAGACCTGCGTGAACGAGATCAACGGTTTCTGGTAAGTGTGGCGCCGTGTATGATTGGGCAAGCATTTGTGAACAATTTCAACCAAGTTTGTCCGTTAGAAGTTCATTAATTCTCTAGTCGTTTGGCAGCGGTGGGTCACAACCAAATTTAGGAGGGTCGCGAATCTGGTTAGCGTCGTCTGCTCACTTCTCTTGTCTATTTTCCAACTGGACAGAACGGTGGCTTTAAACTCTTAAAATTTAAGAAGTAATTATGTCTTTTCTCCTTATGTCAGGTGTCTGAGGTTGAATCTGTGTGATTACGATCCGTGTATGAACAACGCCACTTGCGTGGACGATTACCCGGGGTTCATCTGCGAATGCGCGGCAGGCTACGGCGGGAAGACGTGCGACCAAGACATCGACGAGTGCGCCAGCTCGCCGTGTCTACACCAGGGCACCTGCACCGATCACCTGGACGGGTACACCTGTCTCTGCCCGCCGGGCTACGGTGGAGAAAAGTGCCACAGTGAAACCACCGAGTGTAATAGCTCACCCTGTCTGAATGGGACTTGCTGGGATCTCATCAACGGCTACGTTTGCAACTGCACGGCGGGGTATGCAGGCGTGCTGTGTCAGAACGAAATAGATGAGTGTGCTAGCTCGCCGTGTGAGCATGGAACGTGTGTGGATGAGTTGAATGCCTACAGGTGAGCAGTAATGCACTCTAACAACTGTGTTTAGCAATTAAACACAATCTTAATGCAATCAAACAAAAAAAGAAAGTCCCCCTCCAATATTTGTTTGTCTTACTGCGCACCTCTCACTCAAATAACGACTAATTAGTACAGAAATTCCTTAGCAATCCAGCCATACTCCTTATTTGACCAAAAACAGTTAACGAATTTATACAATTTATGACCAATGATATCGAGAACAGTTGCACTTTTGTGCAAGTTGTGGTTCACACTCACCTTGCACGTATACAAAAGGGCAACTTTTTCCGGTACCATTTGTCATAAACTGAATAATTTTGTACACATTATCACGATTTTGGGCCAAACAAAGAGTAGGGCTGGATTGCTAAGGAATTTCTGTACTGATCAGTCGTAATTTGAGCAAGATATGCCCAGTGGTTTTTGAGTTACACAAAAAAATATAAAGGGGGACTTTCTTTTTTGTTGTTGAATGTATCAGTTGTGTTCAATTCCTAAACATCAGTATTCAATTGCTTAATAAACATGTTTACAAACTACTAATACATGTAGCAAGACATAGGCCTTAACATCCTTTGCATGACATTCATCTTAGGGATGCATGAGCTTTAGTCCCACAGGCATGCACACACTCTAAAAAAGCATTAGTCAGATTTGACAAGAAAGCAAATTCGACTAGCCATTCAGGGTCAGCTGGGTGCAACTGAAAATCAGTCAATCTGACTTGATTTTTCCATTGACTTTGGAAAAATAGCTATGCAAGCAATTGAAATCTGTGTCGATTCTAACACCTTTTTCTAGTCATAGTATGAAACTTTGCATGTTTGACTAGTCAATTTTCAATAACGAGGAAAGCCAGTCGATATTTTTTACTAAGCTCATGCAAAGACCATATTGTGCTTTCAAACTTGACACTGAATTCAAAATAAGCAAAATATATTTCCAAGATGGCTACTGCATACGATGGATCAGTCTTCACTGGCATTTACCTCAGCATTATAATTGGTTTCTAAAGATGTGAATGTGATGTGTTTTACGAGGGCACTCAGTGTGACACGGTGATAGATAAGCCATGCGCCCTCAGAGACCCACCGTGTCAGAATGGTACATGTGAAAACACCAACAGCGCTAACGATTACAATTACAAATGCACCTGTGATGACGGCTTCTATGGAACAAATTGCGACATAGGTAAGAAAAGATCAAAATGGAATTAGTACTGAAATGAACAAAACATTCTCAATTCAACATTGTCTATGCAAAGCCTTTATAATTATGACAGTACATTGTACCACATTTTAATGGAGCTTGATATTTTCTATTGGAAAAAAATCCAGAGTATAAAACCAAACAGGTTTTCGAAATAAAAAGTCCTGTGGAGTCTTTTGCTGTCTACTTAGATACCTGACATTGTTTTTGGTGAAGTGGTGTCCCCAATCCGACAGACTCGAATCAAGCCCGATCTGACAATATTTTCTGTCGTTCATTAGTTGTGATACCAAAATGTAGTTGGTTGGATAAAACTCAGCGCAGAAGCGGAATCGAACGAACGCGAAATTCGGAATCGGGCCGAGTATAGTTGTGCTCCGAATTCGCACACGTTGAGCACATTTGAAGGCCGTCATTTTTATCACACGTACTTTAATTGTTGCATTTTCAAAATCAAAATCAGAGCTTAGTATAGTGCCTTAAATTTAATTTATCATCTATTTGGGGGCAATCGTTTCACGAAATTTAAAAAATAAAACATTCCTGTATTTCTTTTGTTTTTGTCACGTGTCTAAGATTCAAAACTGTACGGTGCCGTCGTCTTCATGATAGGAAAGCTGGAAGATAAGTCTGCATATGAGACCAAATTGGCCAATCTGCTGCAGAAACTCTACGCACTTCATTCGCGCGTGCGGAGAGACACCGGAGAAACAGTGTCAGTGGAAATAATTCTGACAGAGGACTATGTCAAATCTACCGATAGGTATATATATATATATTATTTCACAATGTTCTTGCAAGGCTTAATTGACACAGAAATTGAAATGTAATTACCAGTTAATGGTGCAAACATAATTTTGCTCCAAATTGTTGCATAGTGTAGTTAATCGTCTCGTAATTAGTTTACCGAAAGATTATCAACGCATTTTCGGTGTGAAAAAAGCCCTTTTAACAATCTAGTTCAAACAAAATCGTCAAGCTATCTACCAACAAATATTCTTTTGTTTGCAGATCTTAGTTTAATTGGTATAACACACATTAAGGCACTCCATACAATCGCGCAAAGGCAATCCTACTACATAAAGCGATTTGTGAATCCGTCGATTACTAATGACCATGAAGTGATCTATAAATTCCATGCATCGGGCTCTTATCTCAAAATATTAACTTCTATTCATCCCAGCTCACCTCTGACTAAAGTGACCTTTCTAGCTTGGACTGAGTCGGGTTACTTACAGAAGGACACCATAGAGGCTTGGATTGATGGGGCGTCAACGGATCTTCCTGCCCAGTACGGCCTCGATATCTACAAGGGATCTGCGGAGCCATTCACCGGGAACCCGTCAGAGGTAGGATTTCTCCCCTTAACTGGAAGAAACTTTGAATAGTGGAAATTTTTGAGGATCAATCATGGCACAATGCGAAGTCAGGAGAGTTCTACCTGGAGACCTTATAACTGGCAGCTCTTCTACAGCACATCTCCCAAAAGTGTTCACCTTAATATTTTTGAAAGAACAACAAAACTACGAAGTAAATTTTGAAAATTATTGATTGTGCAGATACTCCTAATCCTTGGCCTCAACCCCTAAGAGTTTTAATTAATTTCCCTCATGCCTCACTAAACAATGGTTAATTGATTACAACAACATTTTTTGACATGTGACCAAGTTCTTTGACTTACTCAATTTCAGTGACTTGTTATTATGTAAGCTGTGAAAACTCTTTCATGTTGTGAAAAAGGGCTGCGGTTTGGGGATTGGAATCATTTGCCTGCATGGTTAACAGTCATTCAATCATCAGGGCTATTGGAATTTTTAGCCTGGCCATCAGTCATTTAGTCATCAGGGCTAGACCTCAGTTTAACGCTCGAGGGCAAATGGCGACTGATTTTACACAGCTTACATAACAAAGCACTGAAAATGATTAAAAGACAAGGAACTTGGTCACAAGTTTGTAAATGAATTCTCTATTAACACAGCCAATTACTTACGTAGTTAATATAGAAAGCATTTACAAAGTTAAAACTTCACCAGCCTGATGAACTTCTTTCATGATATTGGTCACAAGTGTCCAGAAATGTTGCTGTGATCAATTGATCATTGTGAAGTGAAGCGTGAGCGACAATTATTTAGGAGTTGAGGCCAAGGATAAAGAGGATATGCACAATTAAAAACTTAACAAATTTACTTCGTGGTTTGGTTGTTCTTTCAAAACTATTTAGACGGGCACTATTTTTGAGACATACTGTATATAGAACCTCTCGCTGACAGAGGCTTAGTTTCCTTTTTGCGCTACTCCTTCTGTCAGGAGGACTTTCCCTTCTCACTCCTTCCTCGCATTTTGACCTCCCTCCCCTGCCTCCTGTGATCCGTCTGTCATTTCTGTTATACGAGTTGAGGTAGTTACTTAACTTCCTTCCCTCTTACTGTTTCCCAGTGGAACTCATTGCCCACCCTCTTTCCCCTTCCAACTTTTACATCTCAATTTGAAGGAAAAAATCAGTTGATAATTCATTTCTTTTTGTCTTTAAATCCACGTTTTTTTGTTTTCTTTTGTAGCTGCCACCTCTAGTGGCCTGTAGCAATCTTGTTAAATAGTGACTTAGTGTTTTAAAAATGTTAAACTGATCGAGAGATGATGAACAAACTGCCAATAGAAGGATGAACTAACAGAAGTGGTTGAATTAAGATGGTAGTGAAAATGATAGTGATAACAATATAATATGGTGATAATGTTGACTTGATAATGGTGAAAATAAGATGGATGGTGATAACATAAGTAAGTAATGGAATTCAACTGTGGTGATGGGATATTACAGAAGATAAAGCCAAGTACATGTGGTTTCTTTACAGAACTGGATCGGTTCCAACTGGTACATTATTCTACTCATTGTCGTTATTGTAGCTTCGGTCGTTATTGCGGCCGGGTTCATCTACCACAAGGGATAGTAAGTAGTAATGCTCGAGTTTAAGTAAAGTCGAATGAGGACGTAATATGGTTACAGGAAAGAAGGAGAACAGATTTGTCTGCAAATGCATTTCAAAGGGTGTCGATGGGTGCCGGTACTCAGAGCAGTTTTCAGATATATCATCAATGTAACGATAAATTTTAGCCTTTAAAATTGTTGCTCTTACGATTTCTTTAACGCTATATGCCTACTTATGAAATTATTAAGTTCAAACTTCAAAAGGAAAATAGCAATAATCAGTTAACCAATAAATTGAGAAAAAGTAGGGTATCCGATGAAAACTTCTTATTTCGTCAAGGTACGATGTTGAACTAAAGTAATATATTCTACGATTTCTTTTTTTCACTTTCACGACTGCCAAACCATGTTTACACATTGGCGAAACGTTGGAAATGAGAACAAACCGTTACCAATTACAGTTCAAAGCAAGCATCTGCTGCGCGTAGTTTTCGCTAAAATTTCTATTGTAAAAATGTTTCATCTTAGCTTCCAAGGCATGTTCCAGTAACAGCGCTTTATGCCCCTTACAAAAATTGTACCCTTAGAAATGAGATTGAACTAGAAATCAGTCTGACTTACACCTGGCTGACGACATCTATGTTTTCTGTTGATAGTTGCATCTGTGAGGGTAGAGATGGTTATTGTGATTGAATTAGCTTCCTTGCGCCTAACTGGCAGCATCAAGCTGCATACTCCCCTGGGAGCTGAGATGGTATTTGGAATGTTTAATTGGTCCAATGATCAGGGGTAATAATAATGTATAAAGCGCATTGATCTTAGTTAAAAGTGCTATATAAAAGCCCGTTTTTGTGATTATTCAGCTAGCCGCAAGTGTGACATTTGAGTTATTCTAACCAAAAGTTATATCGGAGTATAGGCCTTCCTGAGATGTATGTTTTTTTCTCTTACAGCATCAATCGAGCCAAGGATGCTGTAATCAAGTACCAAGGCCGCGACCGGGGCCAATCGGCCCTGCCGCTGAATCTGGAGACAACTTATAATACCCGCATCGGGGAGGTGGACATCGCCCACAGTACCCGCATCAGGGATGACGCCCCTACTCTACCTAAAAGACCCGACCTTCCCAACATGGTGGAGGGGGAGGGGGAATGATTCAACACCCCAGCCCCGGTCATTGCAGAAAGGGGGAATGTTTCAACACCCCAGCCCGGTCATTGTAGAAAGTGTGGGGATGCATCCTCCCATCCCCCGTGATTTATGCAGTTTCAGTGCCAAATTAAAAAAAACAAATTAGTACCAACTGTGATGTTGGACATGGTGTTTTTCACATCACTGAACGCGCCGTGTGTCTCGAAGTTTAAAAAAAAATTAACGTCCATGATCACAGTAATGTAAAATGGTTTGGGCCATAAACCAAATAGCTATTGGAAGTTGTCGGTTACTTTGTAAGAAATGAATGATCGTCATGTTATCTCTGATTACTGTACTGCACCTTTTTGACGCAAATACTGTGCCAGACGGTATTTGAGCGATGTTGAATTATGCATATATTTAAATACTATGTAATGTACAAACCTGACACGTGACCTTTCTAGATTAATACAAACACAGTATCCAAGTCCTGATTTAACAATGTAAAAGCGGACCTGGGATCAGCTATTTAAGGGGCGCCTTCCAAACAATGGCGAGGTAATTGTATTTCATACCTGCTTTGTACATTGCTTTCACTATGTCCGTATTGCACAAACTTAATTGCAGCTGCTGTATAATTTTAATGTACTAGGGTGTAGGGTGAGTAAAAAAAAACGAAACCCAAATGTCGGGACTATTGTTTGAGTGAAGTTCTGCATGTAGCACAAATCTAGGATATGAAAACCCAGTTCATAAAAGCTTTCTTCTAGTACAAGAATCATTCAAACCACTCATGTACTTTTCAAGTTACGGAATTTTAAACACAACCGCCGTTTAAAGTTCTGTCCACGAATTACAAGAAGGTAAGTGTTCTTTAGGCGAAACGAAACCAAATCGCATAGAGATGTGCGTGAAATGTTTCCGTTTTGCTGAAAGAACACACACCTTTTTTGTGATCCGTGGACAGAACTTTAAAACGGTGGTTGTGTTTAACAACTTGAAAAGTACACGAGTGATTTGAATGATTCTTGTACTAAACAAAAGCTTATGAATTGGCCTTTTATATCCTAAACTTTGAAAGTGCTACATGCAGACCTTCACTAAAACAATATTCCCGACATTTGGGTTTCGCTTTTTTTTTACTCACCCTGTATAGTTTAGCAATGTAAGTGATTAACACATGAGCAACCGATGAACATACATACACAGGAAAACCGCTTTATAGAGCAGTGATGATATTTTAATACAGAGTAATCATTGGTTCATGCACACACAGAAATGTATGTCCCTTTAGGCGTACAAATTAAGAAGTAAACACAAAATAGGTATAGTTTAGCTTGCAGAATAATTTGCATTATATATTCCAAATTGTGTAAACTTTCATTCATTATACTCGAGGCATAGACGGATTAGATCACGTGATCACGATACACACACGAGCCCCCCTTCAATGGCGAAAGCATTGTGTGAGCTATTATACAAAGCTATACCGCCCCATGACGGATTATCTGAACAATAGCTAGCACAATGCTGTCGCCATTTTAAGGGGCCTTCGTGATATAATTGATAGCACAGATTGGCCTATAATAAGTGTGTATATATAGAGATTTATATTGTTGAATTTTATTTTGGGTTGTTTGTTTGTTTGTTATTTGTTTCCATGCGAGTTGTATCAAAAGCCTTCTTTGTAAATTTCGTTGAAAATAGGATATAGTCGACCTCAATATATTTAGGTGTCTTTTTTCACACGAAAAACTGCTTTACCTCAGAGTTGAACTGTATCCCTTTACAAGGTTTTCAATCATCCTGGGTTTTTGATCAAAAAACGTGTATTGGCTAAATTAAGCCATTAAAGAAGTAATTCATAATTTTTGAAAAGTAACTTCGCCTTACAATTTCGCTTTTAAAAAAATCGGAATGTAGTCACACTGAAACCTATCAGATACCAATCGGATAAGGCAGGATACCTCAGTATAGAATTTCGTTTTTGTAGTTTGTACCCAAATTTAAACTTTTTTGTACTCGCAAGTTGTTTTTGAATTAGTGTTTTTGATGATGAAATAAACCAAAAAGAGATTCTACAGATATATGAAAACTACAATTTGTCAATATGATTATATGCAGTATTTATTATCCATGTATATATGTTCAACCCAACTGCTAAATTCATCTTTAATCAATACATAAATTTGTTGGAAGTGTTCGTGAATTTAGAGGAGAATTTGCTGCGCCTTGATGTATCACAAAACATAGTACACGCGACTTTTGGTGTATTGTGACGCACACAATTTCAGTCCCCGTAGAAGAAAATGAATGGAAGTCTTGATAAATAAGACTGGAGACATCAGCTATTCAAACCAGATGTCTATTTTATTCCCCATTTTACCATCACTATCATTTAACTAAAATCCCATCACTCTACGGCAAGAGGCTTTGTGGCGAAAGACCAACGATTTTCAGAAAAAAAAAATGTTTCTCAACCCAAACATGATGTTTCGCAAAGTCAACATCCTTCGTCTCTGGAGGAACATGATTATTATTAGAGTAATTGCAGACGTTTTAAGGAAAAACGTGAGACAAGCCTGATGAAGTCTTTGACAGTGTATCGCTGTGTTTAGGAATAAAACCAACATTTATGCGGAAATCAAGAATACAAAATGTTCGGGAACTGTTAAAATTCTAAAGCTTTAATAAGAGCTGGAAAGCGCTACAGACAAGTTGCCTATACGTACCATAAATCTAATAGCTATTTATTAAACAGTATTTATCGTACTTCGCACTGTGTTATTCCATTATATAAGTCATCGAAACGTCCAATATACAGGGTGAGTATTTAGAAGAAACAAAATGACAGAATTAGAAAAGAACATTTCAAAAAATATGTGGCTCGCTCCATTTCATAAAATAAACATAGGGGTACAGTACAAGACATAGTTTAGTAACTCTGAAACTTTCACGTAATTTGCATATAGTCCTACGTTGTGTCTCTTTTAATCAAAATGATCACACAATCAGTTGTCCACCACTCATCATTTAGCGTCCTGCGAATTGATGAATACCATTATAAGTACAATGAAACATGGACGTTTCCCACCTTCGTGAGTGAATGAAAAGTTGCAAAGGAAACAGACAAAATTTGCCATTAATATTTCAGGGGGGAAGAGCTGACTTGTTCTTCATAATTAAAACACAAAATTTGACAGCAAAAAGAATATTTCAGTCTTGACTCAATGATTAAAATCTGAAATGTATTTGAATGCCTGTTTGAGATCTGTAATTCTTACTCAGCTCAAAACCTTCTACTGTTATATCATAGACGGCCACAAAAATATGATCTTTCAGTAAAACATGGGTAATTTCTGCTAGCATGGATCAATTTCAGTTATTTTTGGTGTTTTTTTTAGATGAGTGGAAGAACATTCTCTTTTCAGACATTCTTCATTGGTGCATCAAATTAAATCCAAGTCACTTGCTTTTTGACTAGCCCTGTACAGGCCCGGATTAAGTGCTTCGTAGGCCCTAGGTACCAGTGTTCCGAAGAATGGAGAAGGCAGGGGAAAGGCATGGGCGTCGCCAGGATTTTTTTCCGGGGGGGGAAAAGCATTTTTTCCCCAATATTCCTTAATTTTTTCATTATATTCTCAATTTTATCATTTTTATTTAGCCTGAGCAGGGAAGCATTTTTTCCTACCCCCCCCCCCCATCAAATAAACAGCAATATGGCTTCGCACCTCTTTTTCCTTTCTTTTTCTTTTCCCCCCTTTTTACCGCTTGGGAAGAGGGAATAAGAACAAAGTGGAGAATGTAAACAATAAACACCGCTGCTCAAAACTCCGCGAAGCTAAAATCCGGTTCTGAAACCCATGTCAAAAGATTGTACATTCTGTCATGTCGGCACAGGAAGTCGCTTCATATACGGTGGTTTACAGCTACGGCTGTGCCTATAAAAAATATAAAAATAAGAAAAATTCCACAATAGGATTTAAAGACCCCCCCCCCCTCCCCCCGCAGTCTGGGATCAGGGAACAGGCCCGAACAAGGTATGCGCAAAGGTACTGAGCATGTTCATGCAGTTTTGCCACAATGAAATAAAAACATTATAGCTGGATTAAATTTTCTATTTTATTTTCGGGCAATGTTACAAAATTTTCGAACGATTACAGTTCAAGCTCTCAATATAACAAATTAATCATTCTTGCAATTGTCCTCTGATAGAAAAGAAAGAAAATAAAACAAAAAGTTATGTGGCGATGGCCAAGTCTTCAGGAGTCGGACTTATGACCCTAACTCAATGAGCCCCTTACCGACTTCCATATAGAACTCTTCTGGGACTCGGTACCCGGCCCACCACACCTCCTTCCCTGTCCATCCATGTAACTCGAAAGTCAGACACCATAAAGGGAGGAAACGAGGTGGCACCCTAAGCCTTGCTGCCGAGTCAGCAAAAGAACCCCGTACCTATTCGCAGATGCCAACCTGGACTTCGCAGACAGTCCCAACTTGTGAGTCAGCTTACCGACCGACCGAGCTAACTGCTGTTGGTAAATGACGACGGGAAATTAATACTCTTAAGTGACAGAACCGCGGGCATCGAAAACCAAAATAATGGCACCAGGCGGGTTCGAACCCCTAACCCTGGGTCCGCTGTCAGACAGCTTAACAACTAGGCTGTTTCAGTAGGTGCTTTTCTCTTTGCGTTTAAATCAAAATCATTATTTCGGCAGTGGGAGAGTTACTTTGTGTTTCATAGCTGCACGAAAGATGCATCAGCATTGTGCTATACATATGAGCGCTGTTACGTAACTCTTTTATACAATCATTCTCATGTACAGAGCAGTTAACTATTCAGATTCAGTACGAGCAATTAACCGTACCAAGCTCGTCCTTAATCTGTCTCATCAATCATTGTTTCGCGTCGCACGTCTTTCGGCCGGCACTGATGTCGCTATGATTGAGAGAAATTCTAGCAAGTTTCCCCAACCTCATTATATTCATATCAAACTACTGACCCGTTTACAAATATTTACGCGGGAATTTTGTTTATCTGATTCTAATTCAGCTCCCTTAGCTAGCTTGGGAAACTTCATCTTTTCTTGTACTTAGGCTACTTAAGTCTAGGGAATGATGCCATTATAATACAATGTCACATTAACGTCAGCCGGTGGCAGGATTAGAATCGTGACCACGCGAGTGCAATGACGGCCAGTGGCGTATATCTGTGCTGGCGAGTTGGGGGGGGGGGGGGGGGGGGAATGGGGGATAACCAAAATCCTAAAATTCGAACGATTCACAATGCAAAGCGCCACTAAGAGTTTGCCATAGAGAGTCAGTTTTTCAAATTACGGTCTACAAAACAAGGCCCATTTGAATGAGTGTCATTAAACAACTTTAGCTAAGTGGTTATAAATTCGGGTATAGCGGTCTGCCGCCTTACTAAAATCACCATATTGATACAAAGTAAAGAAAAAGGCAGATTTTTACTCGAATCATACTCTTACAAAACTACTGACCGGAAAAAAACCTAACAATTTAAAATGTCCTGCGCTGCGAATTTGTCGACCACCTCCCACAATGCACTCTAGGAAAAATGAACTCTCCGTGGCAAACTTTTGGTGGCACATGAAACGCCCGTATTGCGCGGAAGGCGGGACGGGTGGGGGGGGGGGGCCTGGACACCACATTATACTGGGACCGCTTATACTGGGAACGCTTTTAAAATGTAAGCGCGAGTATACATAATTGATAAAAGTGCGTCCCAGTATAATGTGGTGTCGAGCCCCCCCCCCCCCACCCCGCCTTCATTTGGCTATTTTTTAAAATAGGAATCAGGTGCGTTCAGGGGAGGATCCAGGAATGTTTGTGTGTGTGGGAGGGGGGGGTCCACGTCCGTCAGATGTTTGTATCCGATAGATGCAGACAGGCGGACCGTGTTATTGTTATAATAATTATAAATATATTATGGGTGAAAACCGTGGGAGTCCCCAATCCGCAAGCCAACGTCGGACCCCTTGATTTTTGGTTTGTCCCATGTTTACATATTCATTGCATTTATGTAGATCGCTCAACTGTATCTACTTCTTTTGTTATTTTAATTTGACAAAGCGCCCTCTAGATTTTCATTTTGAATTTTGCGCTTTGAGCGTCATTCAGTTGTTGGATGAAGATGACTGTATACATTTTCGACTCTTCTACAATTTAGAGGGATGACCAATTTATTTTGTTTTCTCCTTTCAAAGTTTACTTGTATCCTATTTGACAATTTATACTTTAAGTTTAGCTACATTTTCCTTCCAGTATTCTATATTTCTGTAGTTTGAAGTTGCACTTTCTGGACGGTGTTACGCCATGGAGCTATCCTTTTTATAGCTCCATAGTTACGGTGATATGATTTAGAATTGAACAAAGCGTGTAAATAATAACTGGTTACCTGTTTCGTTATTTAATTGTAGTATTAATGTTTAGAATTAGTACAGTAATTAACTTAATCATTCTATTCTTGGATGAAGATGACTGTACTCACTATGTTCTACTCTTCTCCAGTTTAGCCTAAATAAGCTTAACCCTAGAAGCAGTTTCCAAGTCACATTTTTCGTGACCTAAATTACAACACTTATATTAGGATAAAATTACTTATGAAAATGAAGCAATGAACCAAATGCTTTAAAAAAAAAGACAACAGAAACCTGACTCAAAATATATACAGCAATGGGGAAGGCAGAAATATTTATAGTGTTTATGTTGACATTCCTGATCCTTGGTGCTGCAGTGTTGTGAGATAAAGATTGCAAACAAACAATTTCTACGCGACTGCTGATTATCGCCACAGCGTCTTTTGTATTCCGAAAAAAAATGTGACTTTGGTTTCTTTATCATACGTTTATGGCCATGACCCTCATTTGCAAAAACATTAGCAACGATTAGAGTCGAAACTCCGTGGTCCGTTATTCTTTAGGGTCTATTTTATTTGCTCATTCTCACCAGGTTGCGAATATAAAGGTAGTCGTACATGGAACCAAAGTCCATTTTTATTTCGCATCAAAAAGCACTATCAAATGTTTAGTTTAATTTATACACGCACGGACATCAACGAGTTCACTTTACGAGCGACCTGTGTCAAACATGAAGTTTGTTCTTCTATTGACGGCTTTGTTGTCACATGTAAGAATGTTGAGATCTTTTTGTTTTGGTCATAATGGTTACAAGTGTTATTGAGATTCTAAACCAAAACGACTCGGCCTACTGTTGGCGGACTCTGGTACAATACGCACTGCACCAGAAGAGACTTATTACTGATTGACCTGGCCTATAGGCTATGCGTCAATTATTGATCCTTCAACTTAATTAATCTGGAATGTAACGGTCGAAAATTATGGTCGAAGAAATTTGAGATTGTAGTGATGGTCGAAGGGGAAGGGCAGGCAGAAATCAATAAGGCTATCGCTCCCATACAGGTCCCTATTTGGCACCATGCTTATGTAAGATATTTCCTTTCAGAAAAGTTTGCAATACCCCCCTATAGTTGTTTCGTAGGCTAACTTTCTATGATTCAGTTTTGACTTTTTAGTGAACACTGTGAATATTGCGAAGACCATGCATATCACCTATATCACCAAGTTCAAATGCAAAAACTACGGTACCATTGTTTTGTTTTATATACATTTGTAATTGACTCCGCTCCAATTAGCCTTGTGCTAATGTATACAGGCAAGGCCCACTGACTGTTCACTTGTTTTGCACTACGTTGAACTTAAACGGTTATCAGTAGTCTGAGAAAGATAACTATAAACAAAGGAACTGGCATTACATGAACTATCTTGGTTCCTCTGTTTCCTTACTTCGGAAATCAGAATACAATGGAGGCTCATGGCATTACATGAACTATCTTGGTTCCTCTGTTTCCTTATTTCGGAAATCAGAATACAATGGAGGCTCAATAATGACATGTATATTTAGGACCAGCATATTTACAAAGCAGTAAACCACTGAGGCCTATGACTGATTTAGCAGTAGATTCTATATAAATGCAAGGATCAAGTACCTTGTAGCGAAATAAGTTCAGCAAATTTGTCATGTGGGTGACAATAACCGGGGGGGGGGGGGGTATAACAATGAAGGTTATACAAAGTTGACCTGGATCATTCTATTATCCTATAGTTTTTAGTTAAAAGTTATATATCATTATGTATAGATCAGTAATACTCTTGTTTCGACGACAAAGATGAAAACAATTGCTGCCACAAATCATGTTCTTGTAGTCTGGTTCCCTGACCCTGACGGAGAAATGTAAAGACTTTAGGGAATTGTTAGGTCAAATAATCAGTCTAGCAGGCTTGTGCCCCTTCGCAAGTGTGAAATCAATTGCAAAGAAAATGCGGAACAACTAAATATGAAAAGCAGTTAAAAAAAAAAAAAAAGAGTTTTCTCCTGGCCGACCAGCATTTGAAAAATACAGTTTTGCTTGAAAATGTCAGCACACCAGGAGCCACCATTTTACAGGATGCTTTAGACTGTCAATCCCTAGCAATTCAGTAAGGTATTTCGTGATCATCTCGTTTTTTGATGTTGCAAATGTTGCATCTTCCCTTTAATGCAGGATAACCCCCCTCCCATGCAGTTAATCCCCGCCTCTCCCTTTGACCCAAACCTGGATTGCAGTTATTAAAGCATGGCTACTTTTAGCTGCTATCAAAATTCGATGTGATTAACTTGGTTAATTTTTATGGATTTCAGATCGCCGTAATCGGTGGCTCATTAGGAAACTTTACAATAACACCACACTTTTTTTTAGATATATTTATGTTTGATTGCAAAGATATTAAATATCGGGTTTTTTTTGTCTTGCACCGACGGATTTTATAAACGTTGTATGCTCAGTGTTGCCCCCGAGTAATTGTGAGAAAAAAATCGTTAGAAGAATCACTCGGGTGGGACTCGAACCCACGACTGCCTACTTACTAGCGTACACGTCTTACCGCTCGACCAACGAGCTTGCCTATGGGATATTGCCAAAATAGGGGAAAATGACCAGCATCATAATTATTTGTATGCTGTTGGTCTGAACTCTTTAATCAAGTCATGTTCATTGTTTAGGTCATTATTCCCTTTTGATGTTGTTTGGGCAGGTATTCCTTTTAGTATGGGCGACTGCTTCAGTCCAGTTCAAGTTTGTATCTTTCTACAATTCCGACCATAATGATTATGACGGTGGTTGTTGTGATGACTTCATTGGTGGCTGCGATAACTTCTGTGATAACTACTTCTTTGTGTGTATCGACGGCGACGATACAGGGTACGTTATATAGTATAGGTATTGTAACCTCCCCAGATTACAGAAATACCAATAAGCTCAGTTTGATAACTCATGCTTGGATTGCTGTCACAAGGTTTAATTCACAATTCACAGTGGTGTCTCAAGTAGCAAGTAATGTGTACAGTAGGATGTGGCAAACAATCAGGTTGCAAGTAGTAGTAAGCAAGTAGCAAGCAAGCAAGCAAGGTTCAACTATAAGAATAAAGAAAAACAAAACTAATTTTGAGTCAAGTGCTATATAAATCTACCAATGGTAAGTATAAATGACAAACACTTTTCATCCTACAATGTCTTTCAATCTTACAAAGGGGCTCAATGACAAACAAGGAGTGGCTCACATGGTTCAATTTGACTGGCTAAATTATCCAAATTTACACACAAATTTCCTTTTAAATTATGACAATAAATCTCTAATCACAATCACAAAATAACTAAATAAATGTCAGTAAACTTACTTTTGCTGAGCTTCCGAAGGGATGTCACATATAAATGGCAAATTACAAAGTGATGTCAGAGCATGTCTGCATACATGTAGGTGTCTGCATAGGTGTGCACATGTACATGTATACACATGTACATCTGGTCATGCATGTCCAAGGAGCTGACCACACCCAATCAAACAGCGCCCTCAGGCAACAAAAATGCAAGAGCTTTTATGCATAATTATGCAAATAAGGAAAGTTTGATAGACTTGTTTACAAGTGTCAAATTCTGTCTGTAACAGGTATCATTAGGCGAAGCAAAAAAAAAAAACCCAAAGCAAAACACATCTTGGTCCCCGCCTGCTTCCATTTTGGAGGCCACCTATTTTTTAGTAAAAAATACCGAAAACGTTCACAAATTCATCGGAAAATAAATACCGTGAAATATTTGAGCCGAAGTTTTCAGTATAGACTCTGTCGGTCACTTTGTACACCAAATAAATTGACAGGCGCGCGATCGCTAAACACTTCTTCGCGATGAGAGTCTATACCCCCTGCGAGCATGGCGAGGTCACCCACTTGCGTATTTCTATTGATAGTTTTAGACTACAGTCGTTTGAAAATTCAACCGGAATCTGTCTGCACGTACTGTATACGGTAAATGCTGACTTCGAAGCCAGAATGTGACCGGTATGAGACTAGCTCACGCTGGTGCATGTGTTTAAAGAATTCGCTGTTTTCTGTCACGCAGTGCACTAATACCATGCATTCATCGACAAGAAATTAAAGCCCGAATCTTCAATTTGTTTTGTTTGATTTCATCACAATGGTTTTCGTTTGCGTTTCCATACGAACCAAAACTAAAGTTAAAAAACCGTGGTATGCACGGACAGTACTTGTTGGAAAGACGACACTTGGTGATCTTTTCGCTGCATTTGCGAGTGGGGAGTTTGACGAAGGTGTACCGATTGGTGACCAGTACCACAAACGACGTAGCCCCATAAATTTGGCCAATTTACTGGGCTACCTCCGTAAATAAAGGCCACACTTTGCACCATGTACAAAAACATGTAGAACTTTGTCAAATTCGATTTTCACATTTAGGCTTATTTTTGCTTTAGAAGCATACTCACCCTCTGTATAGGCTAATCAGAAAGTGCTGCCTTTCTCAGATGTCTAATTTTCGTGAAATTTTGATACGCAAACGTGTGCAAACGAATCAGAAAATTTCACGAAAACCTTTCTCAATTACACATTTCTTTAGGCCTATAGGTTTCATGTTCAGTTTTAAGACCTCTTCAAATATTTAATTGTGTTTAATCATTCTCTTTGAACACGTTCAAGTCCCTTGGGTACTTCCTGCGACATGGCAGCTATCACAACAGAGAAACTTCATGAGGATAACGACAACTTCAACTTCCCCTCCACCATACCCAACGCGATAGCGAACCCGTACACCATACGTGTCGACTCCTGGTCGGTAAGCTATTCAGAGTGGCGCTATAGGACTTTATATTTAGCGTATTATACAGGGTGAACCCCCCCCCCCCCAAAAAAAATACAACCCTAAAACATTTGACTTTAATAACAAAAAAAAGTGATTGGTGAATTTTTATGTTTTTGGTATCAGACTAAAGCTGAGAGTTGTTCTTTCAAATACTGAACAAAATCATGTAAAAGTAGTTATTTTCATCCTGTACACAAACAATTACCACCGTAAGGAATTTTCACTGTACCTAGTGCATGTCCTAATCCTTACAATCAACAGCCCATATGACAAAAGTACACATGAATTTGGTGGAAATACCTTTTATTTTCCACCTGAACAGGTATCTCACCTTTTTAGTCCTAAAAGTTAAACCCTTTCAGCATCATAAATATGACAAAAATACTAAAGAAATTTCACAAATGAACGATAATTGCACAATAGGCTTACAGTAAAATGTTTTACTGTTCGAAGTTCTTGAGTTCAGGATGAAATATGACTACTTTGACATAATTGGCATTTTCTCAGGAACCCAAAGTGCTATGTTCATGACTTTTTCTCAGTATATGAAGCAAAAAGCTCTCAGCCTTAATCTGATACCCAAAATATAAACATCCACAGATCCCTTTTTTTTTTAAAGCCAAATGTTTTAGGGTTATATTTTTCGGGTAACCCTGTAGAGGCGAAACTGGGCCATGTATAATGTACACACTCTATCACGATGCCCCCTTCAATTAAGAAATCACTGTGCACGCCATTGTACAAAGCAATACAGGGGTCTTATAGTGATAGGAATTAATAGCGCGCGTGGCTGGATTGGTCTAGGCCTATAATTATACTACCTGCACCCACAAAATTGAGCCCAGTCACGAATCAGGCATTTTTTTCACAGGGGTCAGGTCCGTCAGGCCTACTAAAGGACCGAGATCTTTCCAAAATGGGTGTAGGGGCTGACCAAGAAGTTGCAGTCACATTTGTACAGGAACCAAAGGGCTTAAACAATGATTCGTAATTTGCTTTTTCTTTATGAAAAGAAATGTATGTTTTCTTTTTCTCAAGCGGGCCTTTATATTTTGCAAATTAGTCTAATAAAGAGGCTGGCTTCGGAAACGCCCGTCCAAAATCCACCCTTCACACTGTGTATAGCTGCCGCTGAGCTTTGTTCAACAGTATTGTTCACATCTTTTTACATCAATGATCAAATCCTGGTTGGAATGATTCTAGGGCTGATGTGCTACTGCCGGTCTGCATAAAATTAATGGATACAGCTGGCAGTAACGTACATCAGTTTATATGAAATGGCTTTAGCCGCTCCCATGCGTGAGTGCATGTATATTTGCAATCCGACTTAAAGTGTTCATATTTTCAATTGTTTGACAGGGTAGCATGCAAGTCTTCGTCCGAGTCTGGGATCTGGATACCCAGAATGCCGATGACGAGATTGATCGTGATAGAAGGACGATCTATGAAGCGGCTGCACGGAACCTATCAAGCGCGACGTGGCAGCAGTATAGCCTGGGTTCACGGTCACAGTACGTCACTAGGACATGAATGTCAACAAAAGGAAAGATTTATCTACCAATAAAAAAAAAATATGTTCCCTTTTTCATGATACACTGAACAGAATATCTATCCACGTTTATGTATAGTTCAGAATAACAAGTGCGAGTGCACAATAATCTCTGGCCGTCTTGCATGGAAGTCTTGCATGAAATCCATCAAATGATCCCTGCCAGAGCTTAAAAATGCGACGCCCAAAAATGCGACGCCGATGGCGCATATGGAACACGATACTTTATATTTATACCTAGAGTTGTACCGATCTGTGATAAATACCACGTGACTACAACATTACTGCACAAAAAATGATTTTACCTCCATTTACAAACTTTTTATAAACATCTTTCCGAATTGATACAACAAATCAATACCATGCAAACAAAAATCACACACAAAAAGCAAACAAACAAACAAAAACAACTCCAGGTAGTAGGTGATCAATTTGAAAGATCAATTTGAAATGTCTTCAACAACTATAATTGCAAAATATGTATTTCGTGGGTGTGTGCACTCTCAAACTTTTCTCCGAATGCATGGCTTGAAAAAGTAAAACGTTTGACAGCTCTTCTCTCGCAGACATAGCTACTTAAGGCAAGCCTTTGTAGAATTTGGAGATTGTAATTTGTGTAGACCACTCTTCATCTGTTTGCTTCTGTCTCTTTTTTTTCTATTTTTTTGTATTACTAGGATCGACTTCAGTTTTGAAGTGAGGGTGTATTGCGACAGTTATTACTTTGGCTCCGACTGCAGTGTGTACTGTATTCCCAGGGATGACCAGTATGGACATTACCGATGCGACACCAATACGGGAGCCAAAATTTGCTACAGTGGCTGGGAAGGTATTTTTTTTTACAAACGTTAGATGAATTACGGACCCTACCGACTCGTGGAAGTTTTTTCCCCCAAACGAAATCCGGTTCCCATCTTCTGATTGGTCCATTACATGCATATCTAATGTCTTGTTCTCCACAACACAAACCCAAGATGGGCTTTACGTTTTGTGAGAAATGTTCCTTTATCACTTCAGGTGTCTGCCTGAAATGACATCACACTTTTGCTTATGAGTATGGAATTGGCATTAGCATAAAAACCAGAAAAGGCACCAAAATAGCCTTGAAAATGGCAAAACGAAAATTGAAAATAAGGCTAAATGGGACACAAAGGTGCATTTTCAAGGACTACATTAAAAGATTACATTGCAAGGTCCGAGCCTCTAGCTCTGAAGATGTTCTCCACTTGGAACACCATGATTCCTTTTCATCGTGTCCCTTGTAACTACTCAAAAGCTATAAGGACTTAAAGTTAGCTTTACCATATTTATATAAACCAAATCGTTAATGTGTCCACAGGAACGACATGTAACATCGACGTGGACGACTGCGCATCCACGCCTTGCAAAAATGGCGGGACTTGCCACGATCACGTGGCATACTTCACCTGCGCATGTCCCCCTGGTTTTGTGTACGCGGACGAGTTCTGTGAGTACGACGACTGCGCTGGTCAGCCATGTCAGAACGGAGCCACGTGTAATGATCTGATTGGTCAATTCAAGTGTGTGTGTCCTCTGGGTTATTTTGGAGATCTGTGCGAGGTAACGGATTCATGTTCCCTTGTTATTGCGGAAGTCGTCTTTTTTGTTTTAATTTACGCCAGGCAAATTTACGTATTCAGAGTTTCGCCTATATATAACTGAAGCAACGTGTTGCTGTATGTTGACTTTACTAAATCCAACCAGTTACTGTGTGGTTTTGTCATATTTCCCAAAGTTAGAGCGCGGAATCTCGCCCAGAAATTGCCAACCTTGATATATTGGAAAAGTAATTAGAAAGTATGCTTTAATTAAAAGTGGGATGTCCGTTTGATTATACACACGAATTTCGTATGCCAATTCAGTTAATCTGATGTTGGTGCTTATTGTTAAACGGTAGGCCAACAACAAATTTGCTGTTCTTGGTGATATCAGATCAGATCAGATGTTTATACAATCAAACACACAACAGTTGACTGAATGTCATATTATCAACGGTTCTGTGCATAACATGACATAGGCTTACAGCTGTCAGTCCCCGGATTTCTACATCTATACTATTATCAGTAATGAGGTTTACTTCTTGCTAATGGGCATTTTGTTAACAGGTTGACATCGATTACTGCATCAACCAAACCTGCGCCAATAACGGAACGTGCGTTGACCGAGTAGACGGGTTTCACTGTCTGTGCGAGACGGGCTACGAGGGCTTCTTGTGTGACGTGGAAACAGACGAATGTAGTTCCAGTCCGTGCCTTCACAATGGGACGTGTCATGATCTCATTGGGAAATATCAGTAAGTTCGATCGAATCCCAGTCAAATTCACGCGTGAATTAGGCCTCTTATGTGCAGTGTAATGAATCCATTATTGATTTCGTTCAATACCATGTGATCACTAAATACATTAACATTATGAATGATTGTGGCCATGGGCACCAATCGAGAGGGGGACACCCCCCCCCCCCCTTTTCTGTGAACATCGGACCGGCTATACTAACTTTTACTTTAAAATGGTCGTCACATGTAATTATTGACTTGATTTTTGATTGTCCCTGTTGAAGAACACCAGCTGCAGCCGTATAAACAAGTCTGGGATTATCCCGAGGTTTAAAGTTCATTCAAAATGTAGACCTACTGGTGAAAACTTAACTTCTACATCAAAACAATGCCATGCTTAGAGTTGGTATACGTGCGTTTTGGGTTTGATACCTTGAAAAATAGATTTTCAAATGGAATTGATAATTTTCTAGCATTACATTAGTTATGAGCTTTCCAATGCGACATATCAGGACAAATCGGCCCACGACAAGTAATCAATGAATTAATTTCAGCTATGAATTAATAGCGGGACGCTCCTAATTTGTTCCGAATAGTGTGCACATTTTCTAAACTGGAGTGCGCCATTTAAAACCACTTTTTAACACCATTAAAGGCCTGCAAAACAAGCAAATTTATTTGTTGCATGACATTATGTTCCTTTAAATGCCGTTCGGAAAAATAAAGTCAAAAGTTTGAAAAATCACGTTTATAACTTTAAGGACCAAACACCATTGAACATTTTGAACAACAAATGGCCTGCGATTTATCGAAGAACTGAATTGTTTCTCCCTAAAGGTGTGCATGTCAAGAAGGATATGAGGGAACACACTGCGATCTGGAGACGGACGAGTGCCTGAGCTCCCCGTGTAGAAATAACGCAACTTGTGAGGACGAACTCGCCGGATACCACTGTCACTGTGTCGACGGGTACGAGGGTGACACGTGCGAGATGGACATAGACGAATGTGCCTCGTTCCCATGCTATGTCAATGAGACCTGCGTGAACGAGATCAACGGTTTCTGGTAAGTGTGGCGCCGTGTATGATTGGGCAAGCATTTGTGAACAATTTCAACCAAGTTTGTCCGTTAGAAGTTCATTAATTCTCTAGTCGTTTGGCAGCGGTGGGTCACAACCAAATTTAGGAGGGTCGCGAATCTGGTTAGCGTCGTCTGCTCACTTCTCTTGTCTATTTTCCAACTGGACAGAACGGTGGCTTTAAACTCTTAAAATTTAAGAAGTAATTATGTCTTTTCTCCTTATGTCAGGTGTCTGAGGTTGAATCTGTGTGATTACGATCCGTGTATGAACAACGCCACTTGCGTGGACGATTACCCGGGGTTCATCTGCGAATGCGCGGCAGGCTACGGCGGGAAGACGTGCGACCAAGACATCGACGAGTGCGGCAGCTCGCCGTGTTTACACCAGGGCACCTGCACCGATCACCTGGACGGGTACACCTGCCTCTGCCCGCCGGGCTACGGCGGAGAAAAGTGCCACAGTGAAACCAACGAGTGTAATAGCTCACCCTGTCTGAATGGGACTTGCTGGGATCTCATCAACGGCTACGTTTGCAACTGCACGGCGGGGTATGCAGGCGTGCTGTGTCAGAACGAAATAGATGAGTGTGCTAGCTCGCCGTGTGAGCATGGAACGTGTGTGGATGAGTTGAATGCCTACAGGTGAGCAGTCATGCACTCTAACAACTGTGTTTAGCAATTAAACACAATCTTAATGCAATCAAACAAAAAAAGAAAGTCCCCCTCCAATATTTGTTTGTCTTACTGCGCACCTCTCACTCAAATAACGACTAATTAGTACAGAAATTCCTTAGCAATCCAGCCATACTCCTTATTTGACCAAAAACAGTTAACGAATTTATACAATTTATGACCAATGATATCGAGAACAGTTGCACTTTTGTGCAAGTTGTGGTTCACACTCACCTTGCACGTATACAAAAGGGCAACTTTTTCCGGTACCGTTTGTCATAAACTGAATAATTTTGTACACATTATCACGATTTTGGGCCAAACAAAGAGTAGGGCTGGATTGCTAAGGAATTTCTGTACTGATCAGTCGTAATTTGAGCAAGATATGCCCAGTAGTTTTTGAGTTACACAAAAAAATATAAAGGGGGACTTTCTTTTTTGTTGTTGAATGTATCAGTTGTGTTCAATTCCTAAACATCAGTATACAATTGCTTAATAAACATGTTTACAAACTACTAATACATGTAGCAAGACATAGGCCTTAACATCCTTTGCATGACATTCATCTTAGGGATGCATGAGCTTTAGTCCCACAGGCATGCACACACTCTAAAAAGCATTAGTCAGATTTGACAAGAAAGCAAATTCGACTAGCCATTCAGGGTCAGCTGGGTGCAACTGAAAATCAGTCAATCTGACTTGATTTTTCCATTGACTTTGGAAAAATAGCTATGCAAGCAATTGAAATCTGTGTCGATTCTAACACCTTTTTCTAGTCATAGTATGAAACTCTGCATGTTTGACTAGTCAATTTTCAATAACGAGGAAAGCCAGTCGATATTTTTTACTAAGCTCATGCAAAGACCATATTGTGCTTTCAAACTTGACACTGAATTCAAAATAAGCAAAATATATTTCCAAGATGGCTACTGCATACGATGGATCAGTCTTCACTGGCATTTACCTCAGCATTATAATTGGTTTCTAAAGATGTGAATGTGATGTGTTTTACGAGGGCACTCAGTGTGACACGGTGATAGATAAGCCATGCGCCCTCAAAGACCCACCGTGTCAGAATGGTACATGTGAAAACACCAACAGCGCTAACGATTACAATTACAAATGCACCTGTGATGACGGCTTCTATGGAACAAATTGCGACATAGGTAAGAAAAGATCAAAATGGAATTAGTACTGAAATGAACAAAACATTCTCAATTCAACATTGTCTATGCAAAGCCTTTATAATTATGACAGTACATTGTACCACATTTTAATGGAGCTTGATATTTTCTATTGGGGAAAAAATCCAGAGTATAAAACCAAACAGGTTTTCGAAATAAAAAGTCCTGTGGAGTCTTTTGCTGTCTACTTAGATACCTGACATTGTTTTTGGTGAAGTGGTGTCCCCAATCCGACAGACTCGAATCAAGCCCGATCTGACAATATTTTCTGTCGTTCATTAGTTGTGATACCAAAATGTAGTTGGTTGGATAAAACTCAGCGCAGAAGCGGAATCGAACGAACGCGAAATTCGGAATCGGGCCGAGTATAGTTGTGCTCCGAATTCGCACACGTTGAGCACATTTGAAGGCCGTCATTTTTATCACACGTACTTTAATTGTTGCATTTTCAAAATCAAAATCAGAGCTTAGTATAGTGCCTTAAATTTAATTTATCATCTATTTGGGGGCAATCGTTTCACGAAATTTAAAAAATAAAACATTCCTGTATTTCTTTTGTTTTTGTCACGTGTCTAAGATTCAAAACTGTACGGTGCCGTCGTCTTCATGATAGGAAAGCTGGAAGATAAGTCTGCATATGAGACCAAATTGGCCAATCTGCTGCAGAAACTCTACGCACTTCATTCGCGCGTGCGGAGAGACACCGGAGAAACAGTGTCAGTGGAAATAATTCTGACAGAGGACTATGTCAAATCTACCGATAGGTATATATATATATATATTATTTCACAATGTTCTTGCAAGGCTTAATTGACACAGAAATTGAAATGTAATTACCAGTTAATGGTGCAAACATAATTTTGCTCCAAATTGTTGCATAGTGTAGTTAATCGTCTCGTAATTAGTTTACCGAAAGATTATCAACGCATTTTCGGTGTGAAAAAAGCCCTTTTAACAATCTAGTTCAAACAAAATCGTCAAGCTATCTACCAACAAATATTCTTTTGTTTGCAGATCTTAGTTTAATTGGTATAACACACATTAAGGCACTCCATACAATCGCGCAAAGGCAATCCTACTACATAAAGCGATTTGTGAATCCGTCGATTACTAATGACCATGAAGTGATCTATAAATTCCATGCATCGGGCTCTTATCTCAAAATATTAACTTCTATTCATCCCAGCTCACCTCTGACTAAAGTGACCTTTCTAGCTTGGACTGAGTCGGGTTACTTACAGAAGGACACCATTGAGGCTTGGATTGATGGGGCGTCAACGGATCTTCCTGCCCAGTACGGCCTCGATATCTACAAGGGATCGGCGGAGCCATTCACCGGGAACCCGTCAGAGGTAGGATTTCTCCCCTTAACTGGAAGAAACTTTGAATAGTGGAAATTTTTGAGGATCAATCATGGCACAATGCGAAGTCAGGAGAGTTCTACCTGGAGACCTTATAACTGGCAGCTCTTCTACAGCACATCTCCCAAAAGTGTTCACCTTAATATTTTTGAAAGAACAACAAAACTACGAAGTAAATTTTGAAAATTATTGATTGTGCAGATACTCCTAATCCTTGGCCTCAACCCCTAAGAGTTTTAATTAATTTCCCTCATGCCTCACTAAACAATGGTTAATTGATTACAACAACAGTTTTTGACATGTGACCAAGTTCTTTGACTTACTCAATTTCAGTGACTTGTTATTATGTAAGCTGTGAAAACTCTTTCATGTTGTGAAAAAGGGCTGCGGTTTGGGGATTGGAATCATTTGCCTGCATGGTTAACAGTCATTCAATCATCAGGGCTATTGGAATTTTTAGCCTGGCCATCAGTCATTTAGTCACCAGGGCTAGACCTCAGTTTAATGCTCGAGGCCAAATGGCGACTGATTTTACACAGCTTACATAACAAAGCACTGAAAATGATTAAAAGACAAGGAACTTGGTCACAAGTTTGTAAATGAATTCTCTATTAACACAGCCAATTACTTACGTAGTTAATATAGAAAGCATTTACAAAGTTAAAAATTCACCAGCCTGATGAACTTCTTTCATGATATTGGTCACAAGTGTCCAGAAATGTTGCTGTGATCAATTGACCATTGTGAAGTGAAGCGCGAGCGACAATTATTTAGGAGTTGAGGCCAAGGATTAAGAGTATCTGCACAATTAAATACTTAACAAATTTACTTCGTGGTTTGGTTGTTCTTTCAAAACTATTTAGACGGGCACTATTTTTGAGACATACTGTATATAGAACCTCTCGCTGACAGAGGCTTAGTTTCCTTCTTGTCAGGAGGACTTTCCCTTCTCACTCCTTCCTCGCATTTTGACCTCCCTCCCCTGCCTCCTGTGATCCGTCTGTCATTTCTGTTATACGAGTTGAGGTAGTTACTTAACTTCCTTCCCTCTTACTGTTTCCCTGTGGACCTCATTGCCCACCCTCTTTCCCCTTCCAACTTTTACATCTCAATTTGAAGGAAAAATCAGTTGATAATTCATTTCTTTTTGTCTTTAAATCCACTTTTTTCTGTTTTCTTTTGTAGCTGCCACCTCTAGTGGCCTGTAGCAATCTTGTTAAATAGTGACTTAGTGTTTTAAAAATGTTAAACTGATCGAGAGATGATGAACAAACTGCCAATATAAGGATGAACTAACAGAAGTGGTTGAATTAAGATGGTAGTGAAAATGATAGTGATAACAATATAATATGGTGATAATGTTGACTTGATAATGGTGAAAATAAGATGGATGGTGATAACATAAGTAAGTAATGGAATTCAACTGTGGTGATGGGACATTACAGAAGATAAAGCCAAGTACATGTGGTTTCTTTACAGAACTGGATCGGTTCCAACTGGTACATTATTCTACTCATTGTCGTTATTGTAGCTTCGGTCGTTATTGCGGCCGGGTTCATCTACCACAAGGGATAGTAAGTAGTAATGCTCGAGTTTAAGTAAAGTCGAATGAGGACGTAATATGGTTACAGGAAAGAAGGAGAACAGATTTGTCTGCAAATGCATTTCAAAGGGTGTCGATGGGTGCCGGTACTCAGAGCAGTTTTCAGATATATCATTAATGTAACGATAAATTTTAGCCTTTAAAATTGTTGCTCTTACGATTTCTTTAACGCTATATGCCTACTTATGAAATTATTAAGTTCAAACTTCAAAAGGAAAATAGCAATAATCAGTTAACCAATAAATTGAGAAAAAGTAGGGTATCCGATGAAAACTTCTTATTTCGTCAAGGTACGATGTTGAACTAAAGTAATATATTCTACGATTTCTTTTTTTCACTTTCACGACTGCCAAACCATGTTTACACATTGGCGAAACGTTGGAAATGAGAACAAACCGTTACCAATTACAGTTCAAAGCAAGCATCTGCTGCGCGTAGTTTTCGCTAAAATTTCTATTGTAAAAATGTGTCATCTTAGCTTCCAAAGCATGTTCCAGTAACAGCGCTTTATGCCTCTTACAAAAATTGTACCCTTAGAAATGAGATTGAACTAAAAATCAGTCTGACTTACACTTGGCTGACGACATCTATGTTTTCTGTTGATAGTTGCATCTGTGAGGATAGAGATGGTTATTGTGATTGAATTAGCTTCCTTGCGCCTAACAGGCAGCATCAAGCTGCATACTCCCCTGGGAGCTGAGATGGTATTTGGAATGTTTAATTGGTCCAATGATCAGGGGTAATAATAATGTATAAAGCGCATTGATCTTAGTTGAAAGTGCTATATAAAAGCCCGTTTTTGTGATTATTCAGCTAGCCGCAAGTGTGACATTTGAGTTATTCTAACCAAAAGTTATATCGGAGTATAAGCCTACATGAGATGTATGTATTTTGCTCTTACAGCATCAATCGAGCCAAGGATGCTGTAATCAAGTACCGAGGCCGCGACCGGGGCCAATCGGCCCTGCCGCTGAATCTGGAGACAACTTATAATACCCGCATCGGGGAGGTGGACATCGCCTACAGTACCCGCATCAGGGATGACGCCCCTACTCTACCTAAAAGACCCGACCTTCCCAACATGGTGGAGGGGGAGGGGGAATGATTCAATACCCCAGCC
Organism: Patiria miniata; assembly: GCF_015706575.1. Taxonomy (NCBI): domain Eukaryota; kingdom Metazoa; phylum Echinodermata; class Asteroidea; order Valvatida; family Asterinidae; genus Patiria; species Patiria miniata. The sequence continues at coordinate 8,348,964 of NW_024037076.1, read as the reverse complement.
CCGGTCATTGCAGAAAGGGGGAATGATTCAACACCCCAGCCCGGTCATTGTAGAAAGTGTGGGGGATGCATCCTCCCACCCCCGGGATTTATGCAATTTCAGTGCCAAATTAAAACAAAAATTAGTACCAACTGTGATGTTGGACATGGTGTTTTTCACATCACTGAACGCACCGTGTGTCTCAAAGTTTAAAATAAAATCAACGTCCATGATCACAGTAATGTAAAATGGTTTTGTGCCATAAACCAAATAGCTATTGAAAGTTGTCGGTTACTTTTTAAGAAATGAATGATCGTCATGTTATCTCTGATTACTGTACTGTACCTTTTTGACGCAAATACTGTGCCAGACCGTATTTAAGTGGTGTTGAATTATGTGTATTTAAATACAATGTGTTGTACAAACTTGACTCCACGTGACCGTTCTAGATTGATAAAATTACAGCGGCCCTGGGATCAGCTATTTAAGGGGCACCTTCCAAACTATGGCGAGGTAATTGTATTTCATACCCCCTTTGTACATTGCTTTCACTATGTCCGTATTGCACAAACTTTATTGCAGCTGCTGTATAATTTCAATGTACTATTAAAGTTTATGCTTTATAGGGTGAGTAAAAAAAAACGACACCCAAATGACGGGACTACTATTTGAGTGAAGCTCTGCATGTAGCACTTTCAAAATCTAGGATATGAAAGCCCAATTTATAAGCTTTCTCCTAGTACAAGAATCATTCAAATCACTTATGTACTTTTTAAGTTACGGTTTTGTTTTTAAAACACAACCACCGTTTTAAACGTCCACGAATCACAATGAAGGTAAGTGTTCTTTCAGCGAAACGAAACCAAATAGCATAGAGATGTGCGTGAAATGTTTTCGTTTTGCTGAAAGAACACACACCTTTTTTGTGATCCGTGGACAGAACTTTAAAACGGTGGTTGTGTTTAAAATGCCGTTGTCACATGAAAATCCGACCCCTATGAAAATAGGACCCCTCTTTCCCTTTTGTTGGTTAATCCCTCGCACGTGACAGGTCACTCTCCCCAAACGATCCTAAAAATAGCACAGTATCGTACTCACGCGTGCGCACTACTACCAATGAGTCCACATTTCATGGAGTCGGATATTCACGCTACACCGTAACTTGAAAAGTACACGAGTGATTTGAATGATTTTTGTACTAAACAAAAGCTTATGCATTGGCCTTTTATATCCCAGATTTTGAAAGTGCAACATACAGGCCTTCACTTAAACAATATTCCCGACATTTGGGTTTCGCTTTTTTTTTTACTCACCCTGTATAGTTTAGCAATGTTAGTGATTAACACATGAGCTACCGATGAACATACATACACAGAAAAACCGCTTTATAGAGCAGTGATGATATTTTAATACAGAGTAATCATTGGTTCATGCACGCACAGAAATGTATGTCCCTTGAGGCGTACAAAGTAAGAAGTAAACACAAAATAGGTATAGTTTAGCTTGCAGAATAATTTGCATTATATATTCCAAATTGTGTAAACTTTCATTCATTATACTCGAGGCATAGACGGATTAGATCACGTGATCACGATACACACACGAGCCCCCCTTCAATGGCGAAAGCATTGTGTGAGCTATTATACAAAGCTTTACAGCCCCATGACGAATTATCTGAACAATAGCTAGCACAATGCTGTCGCCATGTTAAGGGGCCTTCGTGATATAATTGATAGCACAGATTGGCCTATAATATGTGTATATATATAGATTTATATTGTTAAATTTTATTTTGTTTTTGTTTGTTTGTTTGTTATTTGTTTCCATGCGAGTTGTATCAAAACCCTTCTTTGTAAATTTCGTTGAAAATAGGATATAGTCGACCTCATTATATTTAGGTGTCTTTTTTCACACGAAAAACTGCTTTATCTCAGCGTTGAACTGTATCCCTTTACGAGGTTTTCAATCATCCTGGGTTTTTGATCAAAAAACGTGTATTGGCTAAATTAAGCCATTAAAGAAGTAATTCATAATTATTTGAAAAGTGACTTCGCCTTACGATTTCGCTTTCAAAAAAAATCGGAATGTAGTCACACTGAACACCATATGAAACCTATTAGATACCAATCGGATAAGGCAGGATACCTCAGTATAGAATTTCGTTTTTGTAGTTTGTACCCAAATTTAAACTTTTTTGTACTCGCAAGTTGTTTTTGAATTAGTGTTTTTGATGATGAAATAAACCAAAAAGAGATTTTACAGATATATGAAAACTACAATTTGCCAATATGATTATATGCAGTATTTATTATCCATGTCTATATGTTTAACACAACTGCTAAATTCACCTTTAATCAATACATAAATTTGTTGGAAGTGTTCGCGAATTTACAGGAGAGTTTACTGCGCCTTGATGTATCACAAAACATAATACACGCGAATTTTGGTGTATTTTGACGCACAAAATTCCAGGCCCCGTGGAAGAGAATGAATGGAAGTCTTGATAAGTAAGACTGGAGACATCAGCTATTCAAACCAGATGTCTATTTTATTCCCCATTTTACCATCACTATCATTTAACTAAAATCCCATCACTCTACGGCAAGAGGCTTTGTGGCGAAAAACCAACGATTTTCAGAAAAAAATTGTTTCTCAACCCAAACATGATGTTTCGCAAAGTCAACATCCTTCGTCTCTGGAGGAACATGATTATTATCAGAGTAATTGCAGACGTTTTAAGGAAAAACGTGAGACAAGCCTGATGAAGTCTTTGACAGTGTATCGCTGTGTTTAGGAATAAAACCAACATTTATGCGGAAATCAAGAATACAAAATGTTCGGGAACTGTTAAAATTCTAAAGCTTTAATAAGAGCTGGAAAGCGCTACAGACAAGTTGCCTATACGTACCATAAATCTAATAGCTATTTATTAAACAGTATTTATCGTACTTCGCACTGTGTTATTCCCTTATATAAGTCATCGAAACGTCCAATATACAGGGTGAGTATTTAGAAGAAACAAAATGACAGAATTAGAAAAGAACATTTCAAAAAATATGTGGCTCGCTCCATTTCATAAAATAAACATAGGGGTACAGTACAAGATATAGTTTAGTAACTCTGAAACTTTCACGCAATTTGCATATAGTCCTACGTTGTGTCTCTTTTAATCAAAATGATCACACAATCAGTTGTCCACCACTCATCATTTAGCGTCCTGCGAATTGATGAATACCATTATAAGTACAATGAAACATGGACGTTTCCCACCTTCGTGAGTGAATGAAAAGTTGCAAAGGAAACAGACAAAATTTGCCATTAATATTTCAGGGGGGAAGAGCTGACTTGTTCTTCATAATTAAAACACAAAATTTGACAGCAAAAAGAATATTTCAGTCTTGACTCAATGATTAAAATCTGAAATGTATTTGAATGCCTGTTTGAGATCTGTAATTCTTACTCAGCTCAAAACCTTCTACTGTTATATCATAGACGGCCACAAAAATATGATCTTTCAGTAAAACATGGGTAATTTCTGCTAGCATGGATCAATTTCAGTTATTTTTTTTTTTTTTTTTAGATGAGTGGAAGAACATTCTCTTTTCAGACATTCTTCATTGGTGCATCAAATTAAATCCAAGTTACTTGCTTTTTGACTAGCCCTGTACAGGCCCGGATTAAGTGCTTCGTAGGCCCTAGGTACCAGTGTTCCGAAGAATGGAGAAGGCAGGGGAAAGGCATGGGCGTCGCCAGGATTTTTTTCCGGGGGGGAAAGCATTTTTTCCCCAATATTCCTTAATTTTTTCATTATATTCTCAATTTTATCATTTTTATTTAGCCTGAGCAGGGGAGCATTTTTCCTACCCCCCCCCCCCCATCAAATAAACAGCAATATGGCTTCGCACCTCTTTTTCCTTTCTTTTTCTTTTCCCCCCTTTTTACCGCTTGGGAAGAGGGAATAAGAACAAAGTGGAGAATGTAAACAATAAACACCGCTGCTCAAAACTCCGCGAAGCTAAAATCAGGTTCTGAAACCCATGTCAAAAGATTGTACATTCTGTTATGTCGGCACAGGAAGTCGCTTCATATACGGTGGTTTACAGCTACGGATGTGCCTATAAAAAATATAAAAATAAGAAAAATTCCACAATAGGATTTAAAGACCCCCCCCCCCTCCCCCGCAGTCTGGGATCAGGGAACAGGCCCGAACAAGGTATGCGCAAAGGTACTGAGCATGTACATGCAGTTTTGCGACAATGAAATAAAAACATTATAGCTGGATTAAATTTTTTATTTTATTTTCGGGCAATATTACAAAATTTTCGAACGATTACAGTTCAAGCTCTCAATATAACAAATTAATCATTCTTGCAATTGTCCTCTGATAGAAAAGAAAGAAAATAAAACAAAAAGTTATGTGGCGATGGCCAAGTCTTCAGGAGTCGGACTTATGACCCTAACTCAATGAGCCCCTTACCGACTTCCATATAGAACTCTTCTGGGACTCGGTACCCGGCCCACCACACCTCCTTCCCTGTCCATCCATGTAACTCGAAAGTCAGACACCATAAAGGGAGGAAACGAGGTGGCACCCTAAGCCTTGCTGCCGAGTCAGCAAAAGAACCCCGTACCTATACGCAGATGCCAACCTGGACTTCCCAGACAGTCCCAACTTGTGAGTCAGCTTACCGACCGACCGAGCTAACTGCTGTTGGTAAATGACGACGGGAAATTAATACTCTTAAGTGACAGAACCGCGGGCATCGAAAACCAAAATAATGGCACCAGCGGGTTCGAACCCCTAACCCTGGGTCCGCTGTCAGACAGCTTAACAACAAGGCTGTTTCAGTAGGTGCTTTTCTCTTTGCGTTTAAATCAAAATCATTATTTCGGCAGTGGGAGAGTTACTTTGTGTTTCATAGCTGCACGAAAGATGCATCAGCATTGTGCTATACATATGAGCACTGTTACGTAACTCTTTTATACAATCATTCTCATGTACAGAGCAGTTGACTATTCAGATTCAGTACGAGCAATTAACCGTACCAAGCTCGTCCTTAATCTGTCTCATCAATCATTGTTTCGCGTCGCACGTCTTTCGGCCGGCACTGATGTCGCTATGATTGAGAGAAATTCTAGCAAGTTTCCCCAACCTCATTATATTCATATCAAACTACTGACCCGTTTACAAATATTTACGCGGGAATTTTGTTTATCTGATTCTAATTCAGCTCCCTTAGCTAGCTTGGGAAACTTCATCTTTTCTTGTACTTAGGCTACTTAAGTCTAGGGAATGATGCCATTATAATACAATGTCACATTAACGTCAGCCGGTGGCAGGATTAGAATCGTGACCACGCGAGTGCAATGACGGCCAGTGGCGTATATCTGTGCTGGCGAGTTGGGGGGGGGGGATGGGGGATAACCAAAATCCTAAAATTCGAACGATTCACAATGCAAAGCGCCACTAAGAGTTTGCCATAGAGAGTCAGTTTTTCAAATTACGGTCTACAAAACAAGGCCCATTTGAATGAGTGTCATTAAACAACTTTAGCTAAGTGGTTATAAATTCGGGTATAGCGGTCTGCCGCCTTACTAAAATCACCATATTGATACAAAGTAAAGAAAAAGGCAGATTTTTACTCGAATCATACTCTTACAAAACTACTGACCGGAAAAAACCTAACAATTTAAAATGTCCTGCGCTGCGAATTTGTCGACCACCTCCCACAATGCACTCTAGGAAAAATGAACTCTCCGTGGCAAACTTTTGGTGGCACATGAAACGCCCGTATTGCGGGGAAGGCGGGACGGGTGGGGGGGGGGGGCCTGGACACCACATTATACTGGGACGCTTTGAGTTCGAGTAACACAAGTCCATAAATACTATATAAAAGAAAATTGTACAATTACCCCCCTAACCAAGCTGCCTCTGTCCTGTCCGTATTTTGTCCACATTCGGACGTCACGGTACCAGTATCTTTTTTGGAGTGTCGGAGAGATAGCGGGGAGGGGGGGGGGATTGCATTATTTTTAAAAACAATTTCTATGAACAATCTTTTTGACAGAGCTTAGATCGTTCAGTCGCCAAAGGTTCATGGGTTTGCTTTGTTTCATCTCAAAGCCTTTTCATGCCTTTTCATGACCGTAGACTTGAGTAAAGGCGTATGGCTTCCCGTACACGAAAAAAGACCATGCGAGTGGCAGGCTCGTTGGCTCCGTGCGCCGTCATCAGGGGCGTAATTCCCGGGGCGAGGGTGGGGTGGGGGTATATACCCCCACACTTTGAGTCATCCCCCACTTTGTTGTGATGAAAAAAGGAGGATTTTGAGGTATTTTCCGAACGTCCCAGCAACTAAAATGTATTCAATAGCACTGGAAAGTGTAGAAACAAAGTACAAACGCTTTTAAAATGTAAGCGCGAGTATACATAATTGATAAAAGTGCGTCCCAGTATAATGTGGTGCCAGCCCCCCCCCCCCCTGCCCCGCCTTCATTTGGCTATTTTTAAAAAAAGGAATCAGGTGCGTTCAGGGGAGGATCCAGGAATGTTTGTGAGTGTGTGGGGGGGGGGGTCCAGGCCCGTCAGATGTTTGTATCCGATTGATGCAGACAGGCGGACCGTGTTATTGTTATAATAATTATCAATATATTATGGGTGAAAACCGTGGGAGTCCCCAATCCGCAAGCCAACGTCGGACCCCTTGATTTTTGGTTTGTCCCATGTTTACATATTCATTGCATTTATGTAGATCGCTCAACTGTATCTACTTCTTTTGTTATTTTAATTTGACAAAGCGCCCTCTAGATTTTCATTTTGAATTTTGCGCTTTGAGCGTCATTCAGTTGTTGGATGAAGATGACTGTATACATTTTCGACTCTTCTACAATTTAGAGGGATGACCAATTTATTTTGTTTTCTCCTTTCAAAGTTTACTTGTTTTCTCCTTTCAAAGTTTACTTGTATCCTATTTGACAATATACTTTAAGTTTAGCTACATTTTCCTTCCAGTATTCTATATTTCTGTAGTTTGAAGTTACATTTTCTGGACGATGAAACGCCATGGAGCTATCCTTTTTATAGCTCCATAGTTACGCTGATATGATTTAGAATTGAACAAAGCGTGTAAATAATGACTGGTTACCTGTTTTTTTATTTAATTGTAGTATTTGTGTTTAGATTCAGTACAGTAATTAATTTAATCATTCTATTCTTGGATGAAGATGACTGTACTCACTATGTTCTACTCTTCACCAGTTTAGCCTAAATAAGCTTAAACCTAGAAGCAGTTTCCAAGTAACATTTTTCGTGACCTAAATTACAACACTTATATTAGGATAAGATTACTTATGAAAATGAAGCAATGAACCAAATGCTTTTAAAAAACAGACAACAGAAACCTGACTCAAAATATATACAGCAATGGGGAGGGCAGACATATTTATAGTGTTTATGTTGACATTCCTGATCCTTGGTGTTGCAGTGTTGTGAGATAAAGATTGCAAGCAAACAATTTCTACGCAACTGCTGATTATCGCCACACCGTCTTTTGTATTCCTCAAAAAAAACCTTTGACTTTGGTTTCTTTATCATACGTTTATGGCCATGACCCTCATTTGCAAAAGCATTAGCACTGATTAGAGTCGAAACTCCGTGGTCCGTTATTTTTTAGGGTCTATTTTATTTGCTCATTCTCACCAGGTTGCGAATATAAAGGTAGTCGTACACGGAACCAAAGTCCATTTTTATTGCGCCATCATAAAAACACAACAAATTTTTAGTTTACGAGAAATTTATACACGGATATCAACGAGTTTACTTTGCAAGCGGCCTGTGTCAAACATGAAGTTTGTTCTTCTGTTGACGACTTTGTCACATGTAAGAATTTTGAGATCTTTTTTATTTGTTCATAATGGTTACAAGTGTTATTGAGACTCTAAACCAAAACGACTCGGCCTACTGTTGGCGGACTCTGGTACAATACGCACTGCACCAGAAGAGACTTATTATTGATTGACCTGGCCTATAGGCTATGCGTCAATACTGATCCTTCAACTTAATTAATCTGGAATGTAACGGTCGAAAATTATGGTCGAAGAATTTGAGATTGTAGTGATGGTCGAAGGGGAAGGGCAGGCAGAAATCAATAGGGCTATCGCTCTTATACAGGTCCTTATTTGGCACCATGCTTATGTAAGATATTTCCTTTCAGAAAAGTTTGCAATACCCCCCCCCCCCCCCCTATAGTTGTTTCGTAGGCTAACTTTCTATGATTCAGTTTTGACTTTTTAGTGAACACTGTGAATATTGCGAAGACCATGCATATCACCTATATCACCAAGTTCAAATGCAAAAACTACGGTACCATTGTTTTGTTTTGTATACATTTGTAATTGACTCCGCTCCAATTAGCCTTGTGCTAATGTATACAGGCAAGGCCCACTGACTGTCCATTTGTTTTACGTTGAACTTAAACGGTTATCAATAGTCTGAGAAAGATAACTATAAACAACGGAACTGGTATTACATCAACTATCTTGGTTCCTCTGTTTCCTATCTTACTTCGTAGATCAGAATACAATGGAGGCTCAATAATGACGTGTATATTTTATGACTTCGAATTTTCAGCATATTTGCAAAGCAGTAAACCACTGAGGCCTATGACTGATTTAGCAGTAGATTCTATATAAATGCAAGGATCAAGTACCTTGTAGCAAATTTGTCATGTGGGTTGCAAATTTGTCATGGGGGGGGGGGGGGTATAACAATGAAGATTATACAAAGTTGACCTGGATAGGGTCATTCTATTATCATATAGTTTTTAGTTAAAAGTTATATATCATTATATATAGATCACTAATACTCTTGTTTCGACGACAAAGATGAAACCAATTGCTGCAACAAATCATGTTCTGTGTAGTCTGGTTCCCTGACCCTGACGGAGTAATGTAAAGACTTTAGGGAATTGTAAGGTCAAATAATCAGTCTAGCAGGCTTGTACCCCTTCACAAGTGTGAAATCAATTGCAAAGAAAATGCGGAATAACTAAATATGAAAAGCAGTTAAAAAAAAAAAAAAGAGTTTTCTCCTGGCCGACCAGCATTGGAAAAATACAGTTTTGCTTGAAAATGTCAGCACACCAGGAGCCACCATTTTACAGGATGCTTTAGACTGTCAATCCCTAGCAATTCTGTAAGGTATTTCGTGATCATTTCGTTTTTTGATGTTTGCAAATGTTGCATCTTCCCTTTAATGCAGGATACCCCCCCCCCCCATGCAGTTAATACCCGCCTCTCCCCTTGACCCAAACCTGGATTGCAGTTATTAAAGCATGGCTACTTTTAGCTGCTATCACAATTCGATGTGGTTAACTTGGTTAATTTTTATGGATTTCGGATCGCCGTAATCGGTGGCTCATTAGAAAACTTTACAATAACACCACACTTTTTTAGATATATTTATGTTTGATTGCAAAGATATTAAATATCGTTTGTTTTTTTGTCTTGCACCGACGGATTTTATGAACGCTGTATGCGCAGTGTTGCCCCGAGTGATTGTGAGAAAAATTGTGAAAAGAATCACTCGGGTGGGACTCGAACCCACGACTGCCTGCTTACTAGCGTACACGTCTTACCGCTCGACCAACGAGCTTGCCTATGGGATATTGCCAAAATAGGGGAAAATGACCAGCATCATAATTATTTGTAGGCTATTGGTCTGAACTCTTTAATCAAGTCATGTTCATTGTTTAGGTCATTACTCCCTTTTGATGTTGTTTGGGCAGGTATTCCTTTTAGTATGGGCGACTGCTACAGTCCAGTTCAAGTTTGTATCTTTCTACAATTCCGACCATAATGATTATGACGGTGGTTGTTGCGATGACTTCTTCGGTGGCTGCGATGACTTCTGTGATAACTACTTCTTTGTATGTATCGACGGCGACGATACAGGGTACGTTAGATAGTCGGTATCATTCAAGTATTAATATAATTATATGTGATAGAATTTTTATTTAATCTAAAAAAATCCATAATGTCCGGACAGTTTGGGGGTATACCGTTCGCATGTTACGTCAGCTTCTAACATTTGCTACTGCCATTAGACTTTTTTTCAATGTTTTTGTTTGGCAATTTTTTTTGGGGGGGGGGGTTAAACAGAATTTTCGGGGGCCGACGCTCCCCAGCCCCCCCCCCCCCCAGAACCGCGAACCGCGCCTGAGTGACTGTTACCCGGCCACAGTGCGGCACTTCAGCGCTCACTCCATACAACGGTTTTCACGAACTGACACTGATTTTATTTATTTCACCAGTTAAAACGGTTGTTAATGACATTTTTGTGTAAGCCCACAAGTATACGGATGGATTACCGTTTTTCTCCGTACTGTATTGCCGCAACATATGCTTGAGTGTCAGTTCGTGAAAACGAATATCATTCTATTTCGCGTCAGTGCACCGCGTGTCAGTTCGTGAAACCGAAATTGTTGATTACGCGGTTACACGTGAGTGTCAGTTTGTGGAGTCTGTGACGATTTTCTGACTTAATACAACCATTTCTTTGAGTTTTTTTTTTCTTTGAGTCTTTTGGTTTTATGCTGATGCGAATTTCCATATTCATAAGCAAGACAGTGACGTCATCTAGAAGCATCAGTTTTACAGCAGCTTCAGTGTCTGTGTTTTTTGACTTAGTACATGACTTAGTTTGTTGACTTAGTAAATGCAACTTTGTGTCCCATTCAATAGTTCATGTTCAGCTTTGGAAACAATCAAACTGTGTTCTTCGAACACTTTCAAGTCCCTGGTCCTGCCTGCGAAATGACAGATATCAGAATCGCGAAACTTATTTTCAATATTTTGGTTTTTGGCATTTTAAAGGGTATTTTGGTGCCTTTCGTTTTTTTTTATGCTAATGCGAGTTTTCATTTTCATGAGCAAAACTGTGATGTCCTTGCGGAAGAAACCCCAATGTTACAGCTATTTCAGCACAAAAAAAGTTGCTAGAATTTTGGATATTTTCTGTCGTCAATTTACATTTCTTTGGTGATTTCCTTAGTTGTGTCAGTACATCGCAGTTAACCTATGGGCAAACCTTTCTCACAAAATGTTTTCAATGAACAAATTTTGAGTTCACAATTTGAACAGAAAACCCTTAAACTGAACAGTGTGTTCTTGAAGTGACATCACAGCAACAGCGTCTTCAGTTGTGGAAAATTTTAAATGTTTAATAAAGTGCATTTTTTCAATAAAATTAAGCAAACAGGGAGGTGAAATAGTTTTCATACATTTAAAAGGAGTAGAAAGTTTTAAAAATGTGTTTTTAAGAAAAATCAATCGCACGAGCCCTTTAAAGTGAGCAAATTTAATGTTCCAAAGTTTTAGTGACAGACACATGTTGGTGTTCATATTGTGAAAATATCTTAAGTGTATGCACAGTGTGTGCCCATAGTGACACCACAGCGATGCCCTCATTTGTCAGGAAATGGCTTGGAGATAGGGGCCTACAGACAGAATAATTAAAACTAGTGTTTCGAGTGCGACGCCGTACCTTGAAAATTGACCCCATCTTTAAGAAAAACAGTGACGTCTTGAATCAAGGCTATTATATATAATCATATGCTATTAACTACAATGTTAAGGCAAAAGTAAGGATATATGGAAATGAATATGTAATTAGTGCAGAGTGAAATTTGCTTTCTGAGAAGGTTTGAAGAGGGCCAAACTAAGTGTCGGTTTTGTTACAAACAAATAAACGATAGCTCGTTAGGTGTTGACCGCACTCGAGGACAGTTGTGATGCTTCTTATTAGGCCTTTTCCGAATTGTTTCTTTCTTTAGACCTATTGATTTCATGTTCAGTTTTGGAGGCCTCTTCAAATATCAAATTGTGTTTAATCATTCTCTTTGAACACTTTCAAGTCCCTTGGGTACTTCCTGCGACATGGCAGCTATCACAACAGCGAAACTGCATGAGGATAACGACAACTTCAACTTCCCCTCCACCATACCCAACCTGATAGCGAACCCGTACACCATACGTGTCGACTCCTGGTCGGTAAGCTGTTCAACAGTGGCACTATAGGACACTATATTTAGCGTTTATAGATGGCGAAACTGGGCCCAGATCAATGTACACCTTTACGAGGCACCCTTCATTGGAGGAACCACTGTGCACGCTGTTGTACAAAGCAACTGCTTTCGCCGTTCTTAGATGTATATATTTGGCGAGTCTTGTTTTTTTGGATGTATATGTTTAGCAAGTCTTATTTTTTTTGGATGTATATGTTTGGTGAATCTTGTTTTTTGGATGTATATGTTTAGCAAGTCTTATTTTTTGTGTATATATTTGGCGAGTCTTGTTTTTTGTATGTATATGTTAAAGTCTTGTTTTGTGGATATATATGTTTGGCGAATCTTGTTTTTTGCAAGTATATGTTTGGCAAATCTTGTTTTTTGCACGTGTATGTTTGGCAATCTGGTTTTTTTTGCAAGTATAAATTTGGCAAGTCTTGTTTTTTTTGCAAGACTTAGTTATATGTTTGGCGAATACTGTTTGACATTGTTATCCTCTTTAAAGTTAAGAGTAAAGCATCAAAGCTACAAAGATATATATCCACAAAATAAGACTTGCTAAACATAATACATGAAAAAAGACTGGCCAAATATATACATCCAAAAAACAAGACTTGCTAAACATATACATCTAAAAAACTAGATTCACCAAACATATACATAAAAAAACAAGATTCACCAAACATATACTTGCAAAAGAGCAATTTATACATTCGATGGCACAAACGGCCTTTCGTAAAACTGCACACAAAACTGCATCGGGTGCATGGGTGATCCGCAACTGTCTCTCGCGGAATAACAACCTTTCGGCGAATACAGCAATTCAGTTAATTCAAATACCAAAATTATTATTACTCAGTGATACTTGAGATTATGTCCTTATAAGAAAACCAATAATGAAGAAAAGGAAACGATAATGTACACTACCTTCCCATACACCGGAAACCAGATTTTTGCCTTTACGCGCTTCCTTTAACGGGTCTGTTACCAAACACGCCGATATTTCACCGAACTGGATCGTGGGTAATTTTTAAGTGATTTCCAAAAATTCTTTTTTCTCCCGACACTTTCAAAATAATAGACCTTCAAATTGGTAAACCGAAAGTCTCGAAATACTTGAATTGATTTCTATTTAATCAAGTGATCTGGAACTGTCGATGCCGGAACTGTTGCACTCACTGTAGTACATGACCGATATCTTACCAGAATGGGTGGGGGTTGTCCAAGTAGTTACAATCACACTTGTACAGAAACCGAAGGGCCTTAAATAATTAGTTGTAATTTGCCTTATTCTTTATGAAAAGAAATATATGCATTTTTGTTCTCGAGCGGGCCTATTTTGCCTATTAGTCTAATAAAGAGGCTGGCTTCGGAAGCGCCGAACTCCCTTTACACTCTCATTAGCTGCCGCTCCTTTGTTTAACAGTTTTGTTCACTTCTTTTACATCGAAATCAAATCATGGTTATAAGCGTGATTGCTTGGTGTGTGTGATCGAAAATGCGGCTGGCATGCAGTAACATACATCAGTCTACATGACGTGGCTTTAGCCGCTCCCATGAGTGAGTGCATGTATATTTGCAATCCGACTTTAAGTGTTCGTATTTTCGATTGTTTGACAGGGTAGCATGCAAGTCTTCGTTCGAGTCTGGGATCTGGATACCCAGAATGCTGATGACGAGATTGATCGTGATAGAAGGACCATTTATAAAGAGGCTGCACGGAGTCTATCAACCGCGACGTGGGAGCAGTATAGGCTGGGTTCACGGTCACAGTACGTCACTAGGACATGAATGTCAAAAAAAGGAAAGATTTATCTACCAATAAAAACAATTATTCGCTTTTTAATAATACACTGAAAAAATTACTATCCACGTTTATGTATAGTTTAGATTAACAAATGCGAGTGCACAATGAGCTCTGGCCGCCTTGCATGAAAGTCTTGCACGAAATCCATCAAATGATCCTTGCCAGAGCTTTAAAATGCGACGTCCAGAAATATGACGCCGATGGCACATATGGAACACCATACTTTAGATTTATACTTAGATTTTTAGCGATTTGTGATAAATACCACGTGACTTTAACATTACTGCACATGTTTTGCCCCCATTTACAAACTTTTGAAGAACAGCTTTCCGAAATTTTACCAAAAAAAAGCTGTTAAGTATTTAATTTTTGTTGTTTGCCTTTTTTTTTTCAAAATTAAAATTTGGTGTTTATTTTCATGGGAAACTAATGGGCTTATTTTGGTCAATTTGCCGGGGACCAATCGATTGATCGACCGACCGACCACCAAGTGACCTGTAGAAACTCCATAAGCCAGTTGCGAGTTAAATTTGCATCTGAAACGCCGACTTAATCCAATGCTTTGCACGTTTTAACTTTGCATTCTCCCAGCCAAATAGACTGTTACTATATCACATGATTTGGAGCAAGCCTTATGCTAGCAACCCCCAGCTCCGGCATGGTCTGGTGTCTTTGTGCCATTCTCACCCATTGTGAACAATGTGTTGGTGCTGAGCATCCCTTACTTAACTATGCAAGAGCTTGCCCCGAATCATGTGATTAGCAACATTGTTTTTGGTCTGGAAAATTCAAAGTTAAAATGTGCCAAGCATTCTGAGTAAGTCTGTGTACCAGATGATTTTCAAATTTAGGTCACTCGCCGTGGTTTATTGAAAAGGGACCGGTGTGTTTGCTGCCACCTAGCGGCTCCCATTTAATGGTTCTCATCAGAAAATACTACATGAATCACATGGCATTTTTCATTATAACCTGGTCGCTAAGCCAAAAAATCAAAATCATGCAAAAACAGCTCCAGGTGGCACGTGAATTATCATATCACTCACAAGACCAATTTGAAATGTCAAAGAAGAATCAAGGTCAGACATTTGGTCTTCAACAACTATACCTGCCTCCAAAATAATTGCAAAATATGTATTTCGTGGGTGTGTGCACTCTAAAACGTTCTCCGAATGCATGGCTTGAAAAAGTAAAACGTTTGACAGTTCTTTTCTCGCAGACTTAACTACTTAAGGCAAGCCTTTGTAGAATTTGGAGATTATAATTTGTGTTGCCCACTCTTCATCTGTTTGCTTTTCTCTCTCTCCTTAACTTAAAAAAAAAAAATTCTAGGATCGACTTCATTTTTGAAGTGAGGGTGTATTGCGACAGTTATTACTATGGCTCCGACTGCAGTGTGCACTGTATTCCCAGGGATGACCAGTATGGACATTACCGATGCGACGCCATTACGGGAGACAAAATTTGCTACAATGGCTGGGACGGTACATCCACTGTTTTTGTTGTCTTTTTGTTTCGCAGCTTAATGTTTGGTGAAATACACACAATTTGTTTTTAAACTTTCAGACTAATTACAGACCCTTTTGGCTCGGCTTGGGAAGACGTTGAAAGGATAGCATGTTGATAATTTATCATAACGGGAATAGGGACAACATTCAGTGATTTCGATGTTATTTTTGCTCTTTAAGATGACTATGTAAGTTGTCATACCATATGTGCACCAGTGACTTTAAAGGGAATGTACATCATTGGCTTTTGCTGTAATTTTCGGAAATGAACTATTCAAGGGGTTAGTATAATAGATCAGAATATTGTTACACTGACATTTGTGAAGTTTTGTGTTCGACAAGGTTGGAAAAGCCAAGAAAAACAAAAATGTTCAAGTAGTCTGGTTCCCTGACTCCACAAAAGATAAAATGGATCATTTTATAGATGATGGAAAATTGTAAGGCAAGGGAACCAGTCTAGCTGGCCTGCACCCGTTCATGAACATGAAACCAATAGCAAACAAAATTTGGACTGAAAAAATGGTAAATTTGGAGCAGTAGTTGAAAAATAGTTAGGTTTTTCCAAAGCTCGTCGGCCAACCACCGTTGGAAATGTATACAAAAATACCATTTTCTCGAAAATGACTTCACACCAGGTGCCATAATTTTACAAGATGCTTGAAACTGTCATTTGCCAACATCCTAGTAAGGTATTTCGTAAAAACGGGGTAGTTTTTTTTCGATGTTTGCAAATGTTGTATATTCCCTTTAAGTCGTAGGAGTTAGAGCACGGCCTTTAATTGTAAACTCCCATCAACATTTTGTCTCGGTCCTCTTGCTTTGCAGGATCCAATTGCGAGCTTGATTACGATGAATGCCAGTCTAATCCTTGTGTTAATGGCGTATGTGTTGACGGGGTCGATCAATTCAGCTGCTCCTGCACAAATGGCTGGACTGGTAAGTGAAAACATTTTAACGATTTCTTGTGTAAATAAACAGTTGAGCGCGCTACATACCCTTCTGGCGCAGAGCTGATAAAGAGAGAGAGTTGGGACAACATCAGACTGTTGAACAATGGGCCTTATTCACGAGTTGACCATTTTTGTCGAGTTCCTTGACTGTATTTCATTAATTGTTAACTGTTGAATGGGATGGTGCCAGACTATTTATCCAGGCATAATGCAGCCTTATTTTACAGTCTTTTTTTTTTTTTTTAATCTGGCTTTAAACATTTATTGAACGTTTAATTACAAATTTCAAATTATGAAATTATTCATGTGAAGCAGACTGGAATTAATTAGTGATTAACTTGCCGTCATTTCTCTACACAAGTTCAAAAAATCAAGATTTTACCTCACTCTCAATCCAATATGGCCGACTCGTGAATAAGGCCCATAATGGCCTTTCATTATGTGCTCAGTGCAGCGTGCGACCACATGTATTGTGTATGAATTACTAGCTAGATGGGTGGAGTTGACTGGGTTTTTTTTACCGTTTATACGGTGAAATCTTGATAAGTCAAACTCCGATAACTCGAAACAACTATTAAGTCAAAAAAGAAAAACTGTTTTGTATCGTTTGTACAGTAAAATATTTGCTATATATACTGCTGCCACTAGGAGAATGTTAAAAATGCCACGTGTCCATTGTTACCATATCCCTGTCTGATCGGTTTTACCAAAAGTTGCCCTCCTTACCATTATTTTGTGCAACTTTCTGCTCCTCTTAAATGTATGAAAACTATTAACACCCCTTAATGGTCAATGTTATTCGGAAGTGCACAAACATTTACAATTGTCTATGCTTTTCCGGACAACTGAGACCGCTGTTGATGGAAAGTTTCAGGAAGAAACTGTTCAGTTCAGGGGTTTCTGTTCAAAATTAATTCCAACAATCTGCTCAATGAAAACATTTCTGAGAAAAGTGTTCACTGGCGTACTGATATGTACTGACACAACAACGAAACACAAAAGAAAAGGAAATTAACAACAGCAAAATATCCAAAACTCAGGTAATTTTGTGCTAAAATAACTGTAACGTTGTCTGCCTGAAATGACATCACACTCTTGGTCATCAATATGTAAATTTACATTAGCATAAAAACCCAAACGAAACAAATTAAAAATACCCTTGAAAACTCTCAAAACGAAAATTCAATATAAGGTTAAATGGGACACAAATGTGTACTCGCAGTGACTGCATGAAAATAATTACATTGCAAGGAGCCCTTTAATTATGTTTTTCCACTTGGAATACCATATGATTCCTTTTCATCGTGTCCCTTGTAACTACTCAAAAACTACAAGGACTTTTTGAGTTATATAGCTTAACCATATTTGTATAAACCACATCGTTAATGTGTTTCACAGGACCGACATGCGACATCAACGTGGACGATTGCGCATCCACGCCTTGCAAGAACGGCGGGACTTGCCACGATCTCGTGGCAAATTTCACCTGCGCATGTCCCCCTGGTCACGTGTACGCGGACGAGTTCTGTGAGTACGACGACTGCGCAGGTCAACCATGTCACAACGGAGCCACGTGTAATGATCTGATTGGTCAATTCAAGTGTGTGTGTCCTCTGGGTTATTTTGGAGATCTTTGCGAGGTAACGGATTCATGTTCCTCTGTTGGTGCCAAGTCGGTAATTGTTTAATGTACGGTTACTGGCTCCACGCACGCAAAATATCGCTGCAATGCGCATAATCTAGTTCTCAAAACAAATGATGTTAACTATTGATGATCAATTACCGAGTTGGCGAAAACGTTTTTAATTTTATACACAACATATGGGAGCATTTTGAATCGCTAGCGAATTCTATGCGAGCACTCTGATTGGTTCAGATTCCAGAGTGTATTCTAGGCCACCACGGAAGATCATTCTCTTTACTTCGAGGGTTTTTACTTTGTGCTGTGCAACATTACAATATTCATTATAGGGCATACACGACTCAAATAAATGAAGTACATCACAATGATACATTTTATTTCTACGCACAATTGACCTAGCTGAGTGTATTAGTCGTTAAAACGTCGCAAGATCTGCAGACATGCCCCCAACGTATTGAGAAGAACTCCCCACGCAACAGAACGAATGAGTCCTCATTTGCATAGAGGTGCGCGATTGGATCTCACTGCAAAAATGCACTGCATAAATTATGCAATACGCTGCTTACATGAATGAATAACGGTGCGAGAACGTAACCGTCAAGTCGTTAGATTTGTCGCAACCCGGCCGATTACGTACTAGTCTTATACCAGCCACGCCGATGGAGGTCGACTGAAGTTCACGGACAAAATACGACTATCACGTATATCTATAACGATTTGTCATCAAATCCACTGTTATTGCGGAAGTCGTCTTTTTTGTTCATTTACACCAGGCACATTTACTTCAAATTAGCTTTTGCACGCACCGACGTATAAACACTGTATACTCAGTGTGTTACCTCCCGACTGAAAGTTGGAAAAAAAATAATGCGCGATTGGATCTCACCGCAAAAATGCACTGCATAAATTATGTAATACGCTGCTTACATAAATGCACTGCATAAATGGAAGTAGACTGAAGTTCACGCAGACTTATTATACAGTCTTTATACGTCGGTGAAGGGAAAAACTTAATTTGATTTACATCACCCCGACGCAAATTCCATCTTATGAACACATTTACTTCAACCAGTTACCGTGTGCATTTCCCACATTTAGAGTGCGGATTTCTCGCCCATAAATTGCCAGCCTTGATAATAAATATATTAGAAACGCCATTAGAAAGTATATTTTAATTGAAAGTGGGATTTCTGTTTGTTATACACACGTATTTTGTATGCCTATTCAGAAAATCTTATGTTGGTGCTTATTGTTGAATGGTAGGCCAACAACAAATTTGCTGTTCTCGGTGATATCGGATCAGATCAGATGTTCGAGCATAATTACACAGAATCAGTTGGGTGAACTTCGTATTATCAAAGTTTCTGTGCATAACATGACATAAGCCTACAGCTGTCAGTCCCCGGATTTCTACATCTACATCTACCCTATTATTGATAATGATGTCTATTTCTTGCTAATGAACAGTTTCTTTTGTTAACAGGTCGATATCGATTACTGCATCAACCAAACCTGCGCCAATAACGGCACGTGCGTTGACCGAGTGGGCGGATTTCACTGTCTGTGCGAGACGGGCTACGAGGGCCTCTTGTGTGACGTGGAAACAGACGAATGTAGTTCCAATCCGTGCCTTCACAATGGGACGTGTCATGATCTCATTGGGAAATATCAGTAAGTTCGATCGAATCCCAAGCAAATTCACGCGTAAATTAGGCCTATTACATGTAGTGTAATGAATCCATTATTGACTTTGTTCAATAATTCAATCAATTAAAAGAACAATAACATTATGGAATGACTGTGGCCATGGGCATCAATCAATATCGGGGGACATTTCCCCCACTTTTTTTCTGTGACTTTGTACACACCTGTGTACTTATTAACCCAAGTTCCTTCACTGACTATCCCTATTGCCGAGTATGATATATGTCTATATCTTTTATAAATAGTCGTCATGCTCATCAAAGGCATATTCTTTGAGAGGTCGAAACCTCCTTGCTACCACGGTGTCAGATTTAACGTTTGGTATACCGTGAGGTATATCTAGGTTGTGTAAACTTTAGGTTTACTCCGATCTTAACGATAACCAAGTTAACGATCATTAAATAACAATATTAACTTTTACTTTTAAATAGTCGTCACTTCTACATCAAAAAGTTCCATGCACGCTTAAGTCACCATACAACTTTGAACATTTTGAACAGTGCACGGCCTCCGATTAATCCATGTACTGAATTGTTTTTCCCTAAAGATGTGCATGTCTAGAAGAATATGAAGGAACACACTGTGATTTGGAGACGGACGAGTGCCTGAGCTCCCCGTGTAGAAATAACGCAACTTGTGAGGACGAGCTCGCTGGATACCACTGTCACTGTGTCGACGGGTACGAGGGTGACACGTGCGAGATGGACATAGACGAATGTGCCTCGTTCCCATGCTATATCAATGAGACCTGCGTGGATGAGATCAACGGTTTCTGGTAAGTGTGGCGCCGTGTATGATTGGGCAAGCATTACTTTTGTGAACAATTTCACCAGTTTGTCCATTGGAAGTTGATCAACTGAATTCTCCAGTAAGAAGAACATCAATGACAGCGGTGGATTAATACCAAAATTTATGAGGGTCACGAATCTGATTAGTGCTCTACGCTTGGTCTGTTATCCGACTGGCTAGCAGTGGATTTTACTCATAATTTAACAGGTAACTATTTTCCCCTTAATATCAGGTGTCAAAGGTTGAATCTGTGTGATAATGATCCGTGTTTGAACAACGCCACTTGCGTGGACGATTACCCGGGGTTCATCTGCGAATGCGTGGCAGGTTACGGCGGAAAGACGTGCGACCAAGACATCGACGAGTGTGCCAGCTCGCCGTGTCTACGGGGCACATGCACCGATCACCTGGATGGGTACACCTGCCTCTGTCCGCCGGGCTACGGCGGAGAAAAGTGCCACAGTGAAACCAACGAGTGCAACAGCTCACCCTGTCTGAACGGGACTTGCTGGGATCTCATCAACGGCTACGTTTGCAACTGCACCGCGGGGTATGAAGGCGTGCTGTGTCAGAACGAAATAGATGAGTGTGCTAGCTCGCCGTGTCTACACCAGGGCACCTGCACCGATTACCTGAACGGGTACACCTGCCTCTGTCCGCCGGGATACGGCGGAGAAACGTGCGACCAAGACATCGACGAGTGCGCCAGCTTGCCGTGTCTACACCAGGGCACCTGCACCGATGACCTGGACGGGTACACCTGCCTCTGTCCGCCGGGATACGGCGGAGAAACGTGCCACAGTGAAACCAACGAGTGCAACAGCTCACCCTGTCTGAACGGGACTTGCTGGGATCTCATCAACGGCTACTTTTGCAACTGCACGGCGGGGTATGAAGGCGTGCTGTGTCAGAACGAAATAGATGAGTGTGCTAGCTCGCCGTGTCTACACCAGGGCACCTGCACCGATTACCTGAACGGGTACACCTGCCTCTGTCCGCCGGGATACGGCGGAGAAACGTGCGACAAAGACATCGACGAGTGCGCCAGCTCGCCGTGTCTACACCAGGGCACCTGCACCGATCACCTGGACGGGTTCACCTGCCTCTGTCGGCCAGGATACGGCGGAGAAACGTGCCACAGTGAAACCAACGAGTGCAACAGCTCACCCTGCCTGAACGGGACTTGCTGGGATCTCATCAACGGCTACGTTTGCAACTGCACGGCGGGGTATGAAGGCGTGCTGTGTCAGAACGAAATAGATGAGTGTGCTAGCTCGCCGTGTGAGCACGGAACGTGTGTGGATGAGTTGAATGGCTACAGGTGAGCAGCCTTAGTTTTTTGGTAGGACTTTGGTATAATCCGCAAGCTCATGAAAATCGTATGAAAATTAAAGAAGCGAGAATGGTATAGGCCATACGACCCTTTGCCTGACAGCCATAATATGGGTGTATGAGCTTTTGTCACACAGGCATACGCATGCACAGACCATGTGGCGTATTCAAACTTGACGCTGAATTCAAATAAACAAAATATATTTCCAATATGGCTGCTGCATACGATGGACCTGTCGTGACTCGCATTTACCTGAGCATTATTTGGTTTATACAGATGTGAATGTGATGTGTTTTACGAGGGCACTCAGTGTGACACGGTGATAGATGAGCCATGCGCCCTCCCAGACCCACCGTGTCAGAACGGTACATGTGAAAACACCAACAGCGCTAACGATTACAATTACAAATGCACCTGTGATGACGGCTTCTATGGAACCAATTGCGACATAGGTAAGACAAGACCAAAATGGAATTTGTACTTTAATGGTAAAAAAAAAACATACTCAGCCTTTTTACGATAGGACCACATCTTAATTTGGAGCTTGATATTTCATAATGGAAAAAATCCAGAAAAAAAATTCTGAACAGGTTTTCGAAAAAAAAGTCCCCTGGTGTCTTTTGTTGTCTACTTTTACACCTGACATATTGCTTTTTGGTGATGTAGTGTCCCCAATGCCACTTACACGAATCAAGCCCTACCCGATAATATTTTCTGCCATTTATTATTTGTGATAATATTGTAGCGGTCGTTGGCTGGATAAAACTCGGCGCAGAAGCGGAATCGAACGAACGCGAAATTAGGAATCGGGCCGAGTAGTTGTGCTCCAAATTCGCACATAATTAAGCACATTTTGAATGCCGGCCTATTTTTCACAAGTACTTTAATTGTTGCATTTTCAAAATCAAAATCAAAGCTTATAGTATAGTACCTTAAATTGTATTCATCATCTATTTTGGGGCAATCGTTTCACGACATTGAAATAAACAAATTCCTGTATTTCTTTTGTCACGTGTCTAAGAGTCAAAACTGTACAGTGCCGTCGTCATGGTGATTGGAAAGTTGGGAGATCAGTCTGCTTTTGAAACCAAATTGGCCAATCTGCTGCAGAAACTCTACGCACTTCATTCGCGCGTGCGCAGAGACACCGGAGAAACTGTGACCGTGGAAATAATTCTGACAGAGGACTATGTCAAGTCTACCGATAGGTATATATATTATTCCACAGTTGTCTTGCAAGGTTTAATGGACACAGACAATTGAAATGAAATTATCAGTTGATGACGCCAAATTGTTGCTATAATGTCAAGTTAATCGTCTCGTAATTAGTTTACCGAAAGAATATTAATTCATTTTTGGTTTGAGAAAAGCACTGTTAACAATCTAGTTAAAAAAATCTCCAAGCTATCTATCAAAAACAATTGCCTCCAAATGTTTATATGACTTTCAATTTTATTGGCATGATAATACACATTAAGGCACTCCATACAATCGCGCAAAGGCAACCCTACTACATAAAGCGATCAGCAAATCCGTTATTACTATTTGACAGTGAGACGATCTATGAATTCCATGCATCGGGCTCTAATCACAGAACATCAACTTTTTATCACCACCAGCTCACCACTGACCAGAGTCACCTTTCTAGCTTGGACTGAGTCGGGTTACTTACAGAAGGACACCATGGAGGCTTGGATTGATGGGGCGCCGACGGATCTTCCTGCCCAGTTCGGCTTCGACATCTACAAGGGATCGGCGGAGCCATACACTGAGAACCCGTCAGAGGTATAGGATTTCTCCCCTTAACTGGAAGAAACTTTGAATCAGTTACAATATTTTAAAGATCTATCGTGGCACGATGTGAAGTCAGGCGAACATGTGGCTCTTCTATAGAACTTCTCTCACTGATAGACACTTAGGTTCCTCCTTGACCCCCTCCTTCTGTCAGGAGGGCTTTCCTTTCTCATTGCTCCATCGCACATCTTCACCGCTCTCCTCGGTTTTCCTGCCTCCTTTCGTTCTTACGTCATTTTTGTTCCGCAAGTTGAGGTAGTTACTTGACTTCCTTCCCTCTCACTGATTCGTTGCGGAACTCCTTACCCAAATTCATCTTTCCTCTTCGAATGTTTATCTCAGTTTGACGGGATGATCAACTTATAATTAATTTTTGTCTTTAAATCCATGGATTATTTTTTTGTGGCTGCCAACTCGATTCGCCTGTAGCATTCTTGTTATAAAATAGTAAATTCGCGTTTTCAAAATATAAAACTGATCACGAGATGATGAACAAACTGCCAATAGAAGGATGATGTAAATAACAGTAATGGTTGAAAATGATAGTGAAAATGGCGGTGATGGCAGTGAGGATGGTGATAACGTCGACTTGATAACGGTGAAAATAATTATGATGATGGTGATAACAGAAGTAAATAATGGTGATATTTCAACTATGGTGATCGGATATGACAGACGATAAAGCCATATATTTGTGATTTCTTTCCAAGAGCTGGATCGGTTCCAACTGGTACATCATTCTACTCGTTGTCGTTATTGTAGCTTCGATTGTTGCGGTCGGGTTTCTCTTCTACCATAAAGGAAAGTAAGTAATAATGCTCGAGTTCAGGTCAAGTCGAATCAGGACGTCATGTAGTTCCGAATCAGGACGTCATATAGTTCCAGGACAGAAGGAGAAAAGATGTCTGAAAATGCATTTCCAAAAGGTGTCGATGGGTGCTGGTATATCAGAGCAGTTTCCAGATATATCATCAATGTAACGATCAATTTTAGCCATCAAAATTGTTGCTCTTACGATTTCTTTAACAATATAAATTATGTCTACTTATGAAATTATTAAGTTCAAAGTTCAAAAGGAAAATAGCAATGACCAGTATACTTATAAATAGAGAAAAAAGTAGGGTATTCCGATGAAGAAAGTCTTATTTCCTCAAGATAATACGATGTTGAACTTAAGTCACATTTTCTATGTTTTTTTTCTTCAGTTTCACGACCTGCCAACCATATTTATACATCAGTGAAACGCTCAAAATGTTTATACATCGGTGAAACGCTAAAAATGAGAACAAACCGTTAATAATTCAAGTTCAAAGAAAGCATCTGCTGCGTGTAGTTTTCGTTAGAAAACGCGTTATCTTAGCTTCCAATGTATGTTCCAGTATAACAGCTCTTTATGCCTCTTATAAAAATTGCACCCTGAAGAAATGAGATTTAGCTAGCAATCAGTCTTAATTACACCCGGCTGACGATATCTATATTTTCCGTTGATAGTTGTAGTCAGCTGACCGCAAGTGTGACATTTTTCAGTTACTCTGACTTAAGGTTATATCGGAGTAGTACTACCTAAGACGTATGTTTTTGCTCTTACAGCCTCGGTCGAGCCAAGGATGCTGCGATCAAGTACCGAGGTCGCGACCGGGCCCAATCGGCCCTCGAGACGACCTTCAGTACCCATAAAGGGGAGGTGGACATCGCCTACAGTGCCCGCATCAAGGATGACGCCCCTACTCTACCCAAAAGACCCGACCGTCCCAACATGGTGGAGTCCGTCAACCCCGCGTACACATCGAGCTGTGACCAGTCTGACTACTGTGGGTCTGCCACTGCCGGTGCCGAGAAGGCTTTCTTCGTTGCCTTGGATGGGGGCGGGGAGAAAGCAAGCAACTACTACGCCGATATTCCCGCGCTCAAGGCCAAAGCTGTGGCCAAGGAGAACTCGTACTATTAAGTAGGACATATCAGTGGCGTAAATCCATGCCGGAGAGTGTGGCGGATGGGGGATGACCATGCGGCAAAATCCTAAAATTGTCCGGTCGTGTGAATTCAAAATGGGATTTTTTTTTGTAGTGTTAATTTAACACCATTCGGTATCTATATAGGACATCACCAGTAAAATCTAACACCAGATGGTCCTATATAGATACCAATGGTGTAAATTTAACACTCCAGTTTTTGCAGTGATAGGGGTGCTGTTTACGATACAAAATACATGTAATGGAAACATACGTTTACACGTCCCTTAAAACCGTAACCAGCCTTAATCCTCAAAAATCCCCCGGTTTTGGAGGATTTTGGAGGGTTGAGGATGAATGGTGCTTGAGAAATATTAGGATTTTGGAGAATTGAGGATGAATGGTGCTGAAGCAAATGAGGATTTTTGAGAATGGAGAATGCAGAGAGAGGCAGGACTTGTCTGACGATTTGGAACGATAGAGGCGCTGGGTATCCTTCATTTAAACACAAGTGCAACATTTTGAAGTCTTTTGGAAGAATGAGGATGGGTCCCAGCAAAAAGGGCCTAAGGGGGTTGTTAACCTTCAAAGCTGGGCATTGAAAGCTTATTCTCCGTGGTTTCTTTTCAAAACTGTTTTAATAATTTGGTCAGTTGGGAAGATTTTTGGGTTTCTCACCTTCAAAACAGGAGGAGGCGGAACCAATTCCCCACCCCCGGTCAGAAAGTGTTGGGGATGTATCCGCCCATCCCCGCGGGATTTACGCCCATGAGGATATTACGTTTCAGCGCCAAATTAAGTAAAACATTAGTAACAAATTAACGTCTCACATCACATTGTTATATTGTGCCGTAAGCCAAATAGCTATTGAAAGGTGTTAGTTACTGTATAAGAAATTAATCGTCGTTATTTTTATTTTTTGGATTACTGCACTACACCTTTTTGACGCAAATATTGTGCCAGACGGTATTTGAGTGGTGTTGAATTATGTGTATTTAAATACAATGTATTGTAGAAACTTTACACGTGACCGTTCTAGATTAATAAAATTGCAGTATCCAAGTCACGATTTAACAAAGCAAAAGCGGACTTGGGGATCAGCTATTAAAGGGACACATTCCAATCTACGGCGAGGTATTTGTGTTTAATACCCCCTTTCTGCATTGGCCTCACACGTCCGTATTGCACAAACTTAATTGCAGCTGCTGTAAATAGTAATGCACTAATACAGTTTATCCTTTAAAATTTAGCAATGTAAGTGATCAATATACACACACCAACACCAAAACAGTCATGAGCAACAGAGAAAACAGCTTTATTAGAGCAGTGATGATATCCTAATCGCAGAGTACAATGTATATATAATCATGGTTTGCACACAAACAATACCACTAGGCTACAAATAGGTAAACATAGAACAGGTAAACTAATAGCGGTTTTCCCGGCTATTTTAAAACATTTATCATTCGTATTCACCGTTTTTAATATTCCAGTTCGTCATTCAACATCGATTTAGTAAATACTTCCAATGTTTAATTTCGTCTTTTGTCATACCATTTCCATTGTTGTTCAATCGAATTCAATCCGCGAACGCCCATTTTCGGCGAGGAGTATTCGATTTCGTCTCGTCTACAGCGAACAGTTTTATTCAGAAATCAAATTCGTCTTTTGCCACACAATTGAAAGTTTGTCCAATTTCGCAACATTTTTTTATTTTACTTTCCCTGTTACTCATAAATGTTGCTTGTTTTTAAATCGATTTTCCTTGGAAAAGAGATGTCATTGACTCGTAGGTACAATGTAACAAAGTAAAATGGGGCATCGACTGTTTTTTTACATGGTCATCTTTATTTTTTCACTCATTTAATGCCCAAAGTTGCAGCCACTTGGATATAGTCCATGGCATCATGTTCAAGGATTAATTCGTATCCTGTCCTCGTTAGAAACTTTGTTGTATGGACCTCGGGCAAAAGGAACATGGTAAATAACCCACGCCAGACTAATTTACTTAGCAATTTTAAATTGATTGGCATAAGACGAATTAAATCTCTCAATACTGCCATTGGGCAACAGCTTTAGACGAATTCGATCTGTAATGACGAATGGTCTCGACAGTGTGTTTAAATGTGGTGACCCTAGTTTGAAGTTGAATGGTAAACAACTAAATCGCTTTGGTAAAAGCGTGTGAATTTTGTTCTCAGACAAAATTGAATGGTACAGTTTCTGAATTTGAATGAAAAATGATTCAAAATAACCGGGAAAAAGTATAGTATGGCCTGCCCAATAATTCGCATTACATTCCTAATTGTGTAAACTTTCATTCATTATCTGCCAAGGCGTAGACGAATCAGGGCACGTGATCACTGTACACGAGGCCCCCTTCAATGTCGAAAGCATTGTGCAAGCTATTACGCAATGCTACTTCCCCATTACGGATTATCTGAACAATAGCTAGCACAATGCTGTTGCCATTGATGGGGGCCTTCGTGATAGAATTGACAGCATGCCCGGATTGGTCTATAGCATGTGTATATAGAGTTTTATATTGTTTTCATTTATTTTATGTTGGGGTGTTTGTTTGTTTGTTTGTTGGGCTGTGGGGGTGTTTTTCACAAGAAAAAAATGCTTTAACTTAGCGTATAGAACTGTATGACAATACAAGGTTTTCAACCATCCTGGGTTTTGATCCAAGAACTTGTTTCAATTAAATTAAGCCATTAAAAAAGTTATTCATAATTATTGGAAAAGTGACTTCGGCCTTATAATTTCGCTTTAAAAAAAGTCGACATCAAGTCACACTAAACACCATATGAAACCAGATACGAATCAGATACATCAGATAAGGCAGTGGACCTATTTTGAATTTTGTTTTTTTTGTCGTTTGTACCCAATTTGAACGTTTTTGTACTCACAAGTTGTTTCGAATAAATGTTTCTGATTATGAAATAAACCCAAAAGAGACTTTACAGATAAATAAAAACTACCATTTGTCAATGCAGTGTTTATTATCCATGTCTTTATGTTTAACACAACTTGTAATTTTGCCTTTAATTAATACGTAAATTTGTTGAAAGTGTTCGCGAATTGAAAGGAGAATTTACTGCGCCTTGATAGTTGCAGACCAGTAAATCGGTCCGAAATTGCCTACGCCGTCCAAATCACGATTTGCATGCCCTCAAAATCTTCAGTATTTGAGCATGCTATGAGCAATGAACTTGAGGGTTTTTTAAAAAATATGGGTGGAAGCCGTGTACAGGTCTACAGGACTGTGAACTTGTAGTTCCGTTCAATTTGGATGAAATTGGGGCCCTTAAAGCGCTATTTTGCAATGGAGTGTAGGCATCGTTTATCCAAATGGCGATGGGCTTCAGGACTAGTTTCAGGGGTGATCATCTTCGGATGGAAATTCTACCTAAAAGTCATCAGTTGACCCCCAAAAAATTGAAAAGAAAATGAAAGATGATTAAATAAGCTTTAATTTGATGTGTGTCTCGAGCACCTTGGAGAGTTGTGAGTTTTTTTCCTGAGTTGCTGAAGGGGGAGCATTTACCATTGGGGTCTGTGGAAGTTTATTTACTGGTCTGTAACCTGATGTGCAACTGCAAGATGTTCCTGCTCGGCCAAAAACCTAGTTTGCACTGAACTGTGTAGATATGAGGCTGAAGAGATGTGTGCAAATACAGCCAGCCACCCTGATGCTGACATAATGGCTCCCGCAAGCGCACTTTTGGAATATGCCCCCTTTTTATAAAAAAAAAAAAAGCATGACACACTCCCAAATAGGGAAACAATTTCTTTTTGTAATTTTACAGGTAAACATTTTGTCCACCCAGTTCACTGTACTGAATGGAAACAAAAACCAAAAAACACCAAGAAATGTCCGTTACCGTCTCGATTTTCTGTTAATAACATTTGCCCCCGCTTTTATAAAATTAAGCCCCATCCACAAAGAGGCAAAATTCTTGATTGTTTGTTCTCGTGATGTAGCAATTGGGTCAGGCCCGGATTACCCAATAGGCACAGTAGGTACTGTGTCTAGGGCCTACAAAAAAAATTGGGGGCCTACAAAAACTTGGGGGAGGGCCTACGAAAATACCGCAGTGTGCCATAAAACACATAGGCCTACCTACACACACCCACACGCGCAGAGAAAACAGTTTTAGGGTCTCTCTAAAAAAAATCGATTTCACCAACTGACGCTGTACAGCATGTATGCATTGGCCCTACGTATAAAATGTACGTGTTAAGTCTGTCGTTCTGAAGCACGGTGCAAACCATGGGCGTCGATCGGTGGGGAACGGGTGGACTGATGTCGTTCCTCAACGATTTTCGTCCCTGAATAAAAATATGTAGACTACATTTGATTCTATAGCTCAGAACAGGTAATATAATGACTCCAAACTCGAAAAAGATGTTTAAATGATGATCTTGTGCTAAAACTTTGGCAGTCGTCAGAAATTGCCTCAGATCGCACCCGCAGGGCGCCTAGAATCCAATTTATTTCACGGGCCCTTAAGTGGGCCCCGGACCCCGCGCCGTTTAGGCTTCGCACTCGCACAATAAGTACTGATCAAGATACACATGTATGTACCACCTCCACTTTGAGAAGCGAATGACGCCCTCGAGAATTGGTGCCAACAGGCTGTTAGAGCTAGGACCTATACCAGTTTGGCCTGGCTTGATTTGTACAGCCCCCCACCCCCAACAAAAGTGTGTTCTGGATCCGTCCTTGTACCCACACTCCCAATAAGCCTAATCAATGTCCACAGATTTTCATTGTGTGTTTTCTAAGACAGGGACATTTTCCGGTTCTTACTACGTGATTTTAGTAGTGTATCCAACTTCAGGCGTTGATTACTCATAACATGGTTTGGGGGGACACTTCTCATTTTGCAACATTAGGTCAGAAAATGTGCCCCCTCGAGATGAAATTAAAACTGCCCTCAAACGCACATGAAAGCATTATGATCGCGTTAAAAATGATCTCTCTTATAATGCAAAATCAAATGTAATGCCCCTCAAAAACCAAATACCCCTCGCGCATTGACAAGATTGTGAACCTTCTCGAGATGGAAAACTATCTCTCGAAAACACGAATGACTCCGCTCGCAATAAAAATATTGTGCCCCTCTCAAAATGGAAACTCGCCTGTAAAGAAACAATGGTGCTCCTCACACTTTTAAAATGTAATGCAAACATTTTTAAAAGTGTATATCAATGTTGGAAGTAAATTTTGCTCTGAGTAACATGTATTCCTTGCAATGTGAACGAAAATAGTTTCACAATTTTCTCCTCTTTCACACCGACGAAAGGTGCCTTTTGTCTGAGCAAATGCCTCTTTTTGGTGATGCCCACAGTTTTAAAAACGTTCCGCCGCCGCTGATTTGCGTATTACATGTGCAGGTGTTAGTAAAAAATAAACTCGCTTGTTAAGTATACAATACAACCCCAATTTAGATCGTTTAGTCGCCAAAGGTTCATGGGTTTGCTTTGTTTCATCTCAAAGGCTTTTTCATGACCGTAGACTTGAGTAAAGGCGTATGGCAACCCGGACACGAAAAAAGACAATGCGAGTGGCAGGCTCATTGGCTCCGTGCGCCGTCATCAGGGGCGTAATTCCCTGGGCGAGGGTGGGGTGGGGGTATACACCCCCCATACTTTTTGACCGGGACTGGGCTGTTGAATCATCCCCTACTTTTTTGGGATGAGAAAAAAATAGGATTTTGACGTATTTTCCGAACGTCCCAGCACTGGAAAGTGGAGAAACAACGTAAAAAAACTTTTAAAAACCATAATCCACGGAGAGTTCATCTGTCCCAGCGCAATATGGGAGATGGTTGACAAATTCGCAGCG
Organism: Patiria miniata; assembly: GCF_015706575.1. Lineage (NCBI taxonomy): Eukaryota > Metazoa > Echinodermata > Asteroidea > Valvatida > Asterinidae > Patiria > Patiria miniata. Next base: position 8,317,590 of record NW_024037076.1, on the reverse strand, counting down.
CGGGACATTTGAAATTGTTATTTTTTCCGGTCAGTAGTTTCGTAAGCGTATGATTCGAGTATAAATCTGCTTTTTTCTTTTCTTTGTATCAATTTGTTTTAAGTAATGCGGCAGAACGCTCTGCCCAAACAGGGGCGGATCCAGGAATTTTTTCCGGGTTGGGGGGGGGGGGTTCATCAGCAAATAAATCTGAAAATGTACACAGGTTTTTTTCTCCAGACACTCGGCATCCGTAAAATCAAAAACTGGGGGAGGGGGGGGGGGGGGCTGGTACCATATGTCAATAGGGGGCGCTGTTCAAATTCGACGATTATTAACACTAGATTACAGAATGGTGTACCGTATTTTGAACAGGCGGACATTATACCAGTATAATTTTTTGGGGGGTGTCACGGGGGGGGGGTCGACTTTTTTTTTGGAATTTGTATGATAATTTTTTATTGGACAGAGCTGGGGGGATTTGACCCCCCCCCCCCCTGGATCCGCGCCTGCCAAATTTAAAGCCAATTGGCTAAGGTTGTTTAATGCCACTCATTCAAATGGGCCTTGTTTTGTCGACCGCAATTTGAAAAACTGACTCTCCATGGCAAAATCTTGGTGGCGCACTGCATTGTGAATTGCCCGAATTTTATGATTTTGGTCATCCCCCATTCCCCCCCCCCCCCCCACTTGCCGGCACAGATTTACGCCACTGGACGTCATTGCACTCGCGTGGTCACGATTTTAATCATGCCACCAGCTGACGTTAATGTGACATTGTATTATAATGGCATCATTCCTTAGACTTATCATAAGTACAAGAAAATATTAATTTTCCCAAGGATGACTTTTAGCTAAGGGATCTGAATTAGAATCGGACAAATCAAATTCCCTAGTCAATATTTGAAAACGGGTCAGTAGTTTGATATAAATATAATAAAGTAGGGGAAACTTGCTAGAATTTCTCTCAATCAGCTCGACATGTCAGTGCCACCCGAAAGATGCGCGACGCGAAACAATTGATGAGACAGAATAAGGACGAGTTCGGTAAGGTTAATTGCTCGTAGTGACTCTGAATAGTCATCTGCTCCGTATGCCTACATAAGAATGATTGTAGAAAAGAGTTACGTAACAGCATTCATGTGTATAGCGCGATGCTGATGCATCTTTCGTGCAGCTATGAAACACAAAGTAACTTTCCCACAGCAGAAATAAAGATTCTGTTTTAAACGCAAAGAAAAAAGCACTTATCGAAACAGCATAGTTGTTAAGCTGTCTGACAGCGGATCCAGGGTAAGGGGTTCGAACCCGCTTGGTGTCATTTTTTGGTTTTCAATGCCCGCGGTTCTGTCATTTAAGAGTATTAATTTCCCGTCGTCATTTACCAACAGCAGTTAGCTCGGTCGGTCGGTCGGTAAGCTGACTCACAAGTTGGGACTGTCTGCGAAGTCCAGGTTGGCATCTGCGTATAGGTACGGGGTTCTTTTGCTGACTCGGCAGCAAGGCTTAGGGTGCCACCTCGTTTCCTCCCTTTATGGTGCCTGACTTTCGAGTTACATGGATGGACAGGGAAGGAGGTGTGGTGGGCCGGGTACCGAGTCCCGGAAGAGTTCTATATGGAAGTCGGTAAGGGGCTCATTGAGTTAGGGTCATAAGTCCGACTCCTGAAGACTTGGCCATCGCCACATAACTTTTTGTTTTATTTTCTCTTTCATTTCTATTGGAGGACAATTGCAGGAATGATTGATTTGTTATATTGAGAGCTTGTACTGTAATCGTTCGATATTAATTTTTAAAATTGCTCGGAAATACATATTCAATCCAGCTATAATGTTTTATATCATTGTCGCAAAACTGCATGTTCATGCTCATTACCTTTGCGCATGCCTTGTTCAGGCCTGTTCCCTGATCCCAGACTGCAGGGCGGGGGGGGGGGGGTCTCTAAATCCTATAGTGGATTTTGTTTATATTTTTATATTTTTTATATGCACAGCTGTAGCTGTCAACGCCTGTATATGAAGTGACTTCGTGCGGCAGCTTGTGCCGACATGACAGAATGCACAATCATTTGCCATGGGTTGCAGAACCTGATTTTAGCTTCGCGGAGTTTTGAGCAGCGGTGTTTATTATTAAAATTCTCCACTTTGTTCTTATTCCCTCTTCCTTTCCCCTTCCTTCTCCATTCTTCGGAACACTGGTGCCTAGGGCCTACGAAACACTTAATCCGGGCCTGATTGTTAAGCAGCTTCGTGTCGAGTTGTACATGCAATGAACGAGTTGGCAAACGGTTGAGTTGACAAACCGTCGAGTTGACTCGAAAGTGAAGTCGAGTTGGTCAACGGACGAGTTGGTTCAACGGTCGAGTTGGTACGACGGTCGAGTTGGTACGACGTTCGAGTTGGTACTTGTTCGAGTCGAGTTGGCAAAACGGTCGGGTTGACTGTAATTCGCGCAGCAGAATTCATGTTCACTATAAACCATTGCTATGACGTCGAACCGTACGCAGGGGCGTTCTTAACAGGTGGAGGGGGGGTCGATAGTTTGCGATCGACAGTATAGCATTGGTTCACAGAAACCACTCGGTCGGGTATATTTTAAGTCATTTTATACTAGCTTGTGTTTTGGAAATATAATGATTTAAATGGTTAAAAGTGAAACATTCAGTCATTTTTATTGTCAAATTATGTTCTTTTTTTATTCTAAGTTTTCGAAACCGAATCAAATGTTTTGATAATATCATTTGAATCCTAACAAAACAAACAACAAGTCGTATTTGTATTTGTATCTCTCATTAAAAAAGAAGAAGTAATGTTCACCGCACGAGGTCACAGCCGTGTCCTGGCCCACATTATGATCGCGACCAGACAATGCCTGGCGGCTCGCACGCAAACGGGTTAGAGAAAAGGACTATTTATTGACAAGTACATCTTTTATTAATAGATGCAAAATGATTTTACTTTTACATTTGAATGATTGCATCTGTTCGTAGCACGGAGTTTGCTGTGCTGAAAGCTGGGACGAACTCGTGCTAGATATGAAAGAAAAGTACACTTGTAAAAAAAACGGTCGAGTTGGTTCGAGCCGAGATGGCAAACGGTCGAGTTGACTGTAATCCGACAAACCACACGCAAAGAACTGTTGGCGTGTGTGTTAAGGGCGCCCGCTTTGGTTAATTGCTGCACATGCAGTATACCGGTCAATATAAAACTGCTGTATGCTTTGACCGAATCATTGAGACGGTTTGGATATAACTTGCAGTCACTAAGATAAAAGGATGTCAGATACTGCTACATACAGACAAGGGCGGATCGGGGGGGGGGCAAAGGGACTGTTGTCACATGGAGAAGACCACTTCGTTGCAGTAACTGAATGTGGAAACATCGTTATTGCTGTTCTCCTGTTCAGCCCCAAGTTTAAACTTCGAATTTCATCCGAGGTTATCTTCATAATTCTAAAAGTAGTTTCGTTGTCTGGTTTAAGTTTGATCTCATCGAGTAACTGTCCAAGAATGCCTAAGTCCACCCGGTCATCAGCCCCAGCTTTTGCGTAGTGCGAGCAGGATGGATGCCGGCATTGCCAGGAGGCCGCGTGGGAGATCGAGACCCCGTACACGGGCGACGCAGTGGGGTGAGGGCACGTCGTGTTCGGATTGACGATGTGCCGAAGCCGGTGGTCAGAAGTGCAGCCGGCGTCGGAACAACCGGAGCTGAGCATCGAACCTGCACCAGGACCGAACCTGCCCCCATCGAACCTGCCTTCCCCCCCCCGGAATTTTTTTATAAATTAGTGACTTCGCAACCATGGGCGTCGCCAGGATTTTTTCCAGGGGGGAGGGGGGCAAAGCAAAATTTTCCCCAAATTCCTTAAGTTTTTCATAATATTTTCAATTTATAATTTTTCCAAGCGTGAGCAGGGGAGCATTTGCCCTACCCCCCCCCCCCCCATCAAATAAACAGCAATATGGCTTCACACCACTTTTTCATTGTTTTTTGGTTTTCGCAAAGATGTGCTAAAGCCGTTGACGCAAATTACGAGCAAGTTCGGGCAAGGGCACTTATTCGACAAACGATTGATTTGTAACGCAACTTACGCCTGCGCACTGATTGCAACGTGCGAACGTCTCTAGTCAAACGCTGATCAAAATGTCATCGCAGAACTTCTGGGTCCTGGCTCCCTGCTGTACGTTACGAATGTGCGCGGCTATTGGTTACCAGCGATTCATCCAGGCCAAGTAGGCTGGTTCCAAAATAGTCGACTAGCGTAGTCAACCATCGTCGACTAGACAGAGTTCGGGCTAACTTAGTCAAACTATGGTTAACAATAGTTCTTGCGCGAACTTTCCCGATGATAGCATTCATATAAACTTGACACGTGACCACTCAGGACCAATAACATTACAGTATCCAAAACTGATTGATGAATGACTCTAATTTGACTGAAATTGGAATAATTTGTGAATGTGAACTCGTACCAGCACTCTTTAGCCTAAATCAACTGTCTGGTTTTTTTAATCAAATGACAACCATTAAAGACATTTGAGACAGGTGAACTTCAAAGCCGAAATACAAATTGTTGCATTCATATTTTTTTAAAAGAAGCATGTATTACAGTCCATAACAAAATGTTGCAGTCATGGGTCATACGATTTATAATTTTGCCGAATTTTCATAGACGTGAAAGAATGAACGAAAACCATGATATGCCATGAGCGCATTTGATTTATAGCATTCTGAACTCTTCATAATATTGAAACCCACGTGGATGATTACATTATTCCAGCTGTTAAAATAGCAACATCAGTCTTATATTAGTGCTGAGTGATTATATTCTACTTGCTACCTCCCCCCCCCCCAGGTTATTGCCATTTTGCAGGCAGGTCAAACCTGCCAACAAATAATTAAAAATTAATTTCAACATTTGCTTTGTGATATTTTTGTCGTTTCCAAATCATTTGATATAGACAAGTGTAACTCTAAACTCCAATTGTTGCAGAGACTTACGCATCGTTATTCTTACAACGTTTAAAAAATATGCAATGCATTACATAATTTTTTAACGAAACATTTCAACTAAACCACAGCACACCAGCAAAAGTCTATGCAAGCATACCTTTTAGATAAAAAAAGAGAAAATAGCACAATATGCAATAAGTGAAACATATAAACGATTGAAATTGCAAGAACTAAAGTACAGCCATTTTCACTTCATCCTCATGCTAGAATATATATGAAGTTTATAATGTGATTTGTTGTCAGTATTAAACACTGCTTTATAAAATTATTCAATTAGGAACATGTACAAATTATTTATCCTTAAATGACTTGTGAGGTTTAGAATAGGGGGAAAAGGAATATAAACACATGTTTTCTGAGCAGTGGTGTATAATATGGGGTTAAAATTCTGAGGGGGCACCTGGGTTACGCCATGTTCCTGAGGTGAGTCAAATTCAATTAGAAATTAAGATCAGAAATTAAGATTTATCCTTGTGTGTGAACTGTGAAGACACTTAAAGTCTTCCCAACTGCAAAAAAATAGCATTGCTAAACTACATCTTTGAGCGTTAAACAAAAATAAAATTCATGAAATCTTGCAAAGCTCCAGTAAGAACATGTGCGCTCAGGATACATAAGCGCACATAACCCATACACAAGAATTGCAATGCTCAATGCAAACGAAGAGTTATATATTTTCTTTCGGCATTTTAAACACCTTCTCAAGGGAATACATGGTATATAAATCATGGGAATTAGGCCTATATATGTTTTGTGACCCTGAACACACATGTTCACAAGTTCTTAATGTTTCAATGGATAAACTAGGGTCAGTCATATATTTTCCTGAGACAGTTAGTTTTACCAGCTACCTGCACAGATAGGGAGGGAACGGGTTTCCGGGTGCAACCTTCGGGGAACGGAAATATCTTTTTCTAATAAAAAAGGATATTTAAGTTTTTACTTTGAGGCAACAACTGGGAAAAAAGTGAGGCACCTTTCAACTTTTAATAGTTACCGGTACTTGAATTTGTTTGGGAAGGCAGAGTGCACTAAAAAAAATGTGTTTAGCAATAAAACAGAATTGTGCTATCACGTTGTAAACATATGTTTGAAAGCTAAACATAACGTGTCCAATTACTAAACATCAATGTTCCATTGCTAAAGTAAACACAATCCGTCGTAGCAACTTAACTTTCCTCGAATATACATGTGTATTCCACAAGCTAAATACATGCATCTTTTCAACACCTTATTCTGTCATGAAGTATTCGAGGTTCGGTTTATACATGCACTACCTCTAAGAATATATGCTACTGCAGATTATGATATAGCGTCAAACTAAACCATCATAACTGCAACTTTCTTGAGTAACTTTCACGGCTTATTCATCCCGACGACAGATGGCGCCAGCATCTTGGGCGTGGCTACATGCCGGTTTCTCCCAGCAATGAGACGGGCAGTCAGCCAGTTGACTCTCAGACCCATCACAGGCCACACCCTCCATGTGGATTGGCCCCTCCCCCTGGCCGAAATGAGCCCCAGACTTGGCTTCCACAGCCCCGGAGAATCCCAGCTGACGACAGACGACCTGGACGTCATCCGTGTCCCAGTCATTGTCGCAGACTGTCCCCCAGGTCGCATCACGGTAGATCTCTACTCGTCCGCTGGCGGGATTCGAACCATCACCAACCAATCGAACCGTATCTAGTAAACAAAAAAAAGGTTTTCTTAAGAAAGGTAAACCTTAAAAGTTCCAACGACTACAGTATTTAGCAAAGCAGCAGTACAAATTATTCGAATAACGTTAAACGTACGGTTGAGTCAGAAAGAATTATTATGATGGCAACTCATGTCAAAAAAATTACGTTCAAACTGAGAAATTGAGGAATATTAGTGATGAGTTTAGATTTAGGAGAGGAATAATACAAAACTGTTGATATCTGTTGACGGTTGATATCTGTGTCGATTTTTTTTTTAAAAGGTCTAAATTAGATTGATACATGACGAACTACTGCCGAAAATAATTATTGTAATGACGAGTGAAATTCTGGAGTTATAATGAGACAACCTGTTACCTGGACAGGCTGCAATACGATTACATTATTAAACGTAAGAAAAGATGACAGTTTTTCTTACTGAGTTTTGGTCGGCAGACCACCCCGGCCACTCGTGAGGTATTACAGGGATGGGAGCTGGTACAGACAAACGGACAGTCAGCCAACTGACTCTCCGTCCCTCGACACGCCACACGGTTCATCACGATCGGTCGCTCACTCTCTCCGTAGAACGATCCCGTCTTGATCTCCACTGCTTCTAAGAAGTTGCCGAGCTGGCGACAGACGACCATGGCATCCTGGATGTCCCAGTTGACGTCACAGACTGTCCCCCAGGTCCCATCGTGATTGATTTCCACCTGACCGCTGAGTTCGTCATCCCCGTCCACCAAACGAATGGTTGCATCCTCAACAAGTTTCAGATCGTATTTTCCTCCTGCTCCCATGCGGTAAGCAGCTTTGGTCCCCGCGTCCCATTGTACCCAGAACCAGCCCGGAATACTGTATGGGCCGTCGATACTGCCCTCACCAGGCGGATTACCGTCCTGTCACAAAGAGAGTTGTGATGTGAGTAGACGGTCAACCTTAGCATAAAGTATTACATGTGTAGTTCTACAAAACTACCAAGCCAACCGACCATTAATAAACCAACACAAATGTCAATGTTCAAAGCAGTAGATAACCGCCCATGCCATCATTAGAGTAATTTATGTACCCTTATAAGGAGACATTTTCGTCATAAGTTATACCCATAGGGAGACAACGGACATTAAGATGTCACAACTCCCAGTTTTAGAGGCAAAATTGTAATGTCGCAAATAGGCTAGATCGATTGCTCATGGTCCAAAACGTAAATATACCAAAATTTGTGGGGGAGGATAAGGAAAATTGGGGTAAGGGATAATTAAAGTTGGAAAGATTGTGTACACAACCCTATGGGAATGCCCCCCCCCCCCGGTACCATGGGCCGTATTCATGAGTTGGCCATTTTTGTCGAATTCCCTGAATGTATTTCATTAATTGTTAACTGTTGAATGGGATGGCGCCAGACTATTATGCATGCACAATGCAGCCTTATTTTACTGTCATTTGTTTAAATATGGCTTTAAACGTTATTGAATGTTTAATTACAAATTTTAAATTATTCATTGAAGCAGACTGGAATTTATCATAAATTAAGTTGCTTCATTTCTCTTCGCAAGTTCAAAAATGTAAGATTTTTACCTAACTTTCAATTCAATATGGCCGACTCGTAAATAAGGCCCACATTTGACTTTCGTGGACTGAATTAAATTTTCACCGAATTTATGGGCAGATGATGAACCTTTTGATTTGTACCTGATTTCCAAAGATCCAATCGGGTCCGCGTACCACCCTTGTTCCAAGTTTCAACACCCGGGTTATCTCTGGTCCGTTGATTGGTAGACCTTCTTCGCTTATGGGATGGGCTGAGCACAGTTCTTCAAAAAAAAAAAAACGGTTGGAGGTTTTTTGAAAGAAATACAGGTTCTCCCGTGACGGAAATTGTTCAATTTTAAGACCAGCATATCCACACCCTAAAAAGTCCCGGACCAGAGTTGACCCGGAAGGCGGGGATCTATTGGTCATTTCACTATGCCGGATCAAAATGACAGTTTTCCGGGTGAAATGAAACTTATTAGAGTCAAAATGACACTTTCCCGGGTCAAAATGACACTTTTTAGAGTCAAAATGACACTTTTCCGGGTTAATAAAGTTGCACGTCTTTTACTTTTGACCCGATAAATTGTCATTCTGACCCGGAAAAGTGTTATTTTGACCCGGAAAAGTGTCATTTTGACCCGGAAAATGTCATTTTGAACCGGAAAGGTGTCATTTTGGCCCGAAAGAGTGTCATTTTGACCCGGAATAGTGTCAGCCCCAATAGAACCTTGATTCCGGTTAAATCTGACCTGGGACTTTATAGAGTGCAGTAGCTTTTTAAATGAACGCTCCCTCACATCAGCAAACAGCCGCCACCAAGTCAGTGAATTTCAATACTTCGGCATTCTGCGTGATGAGTACATTGACATTCAAATGTCTTTAAACTTAATCGCCTTTGTTGAAAATGAATGAAAGTCCAGTCGATGTCGTCGAGTATAGTAGCAAGAGAAGGGTTGAACCAGAATTCAGTTTCTGTGGTATGTGCTTTTTGATTTAAGAACTTAGGAGAGAAAAAAAAGGAGTACTCAAGAAAAAATATATATATATAGAAAATTTTGTGGCGCAAGATGTGCCACCGGTGTTCACACATTGATTTGTCTTCATACATTCTTCAAAAGAAGATAACGAAAACTGCTTACGGTACAGAACACACGAAAACACGAACACGACCACAAAGCTGCAATTCACTGCCAACATTTTTCCCTCGTTTGAGTAGGCCCACGTTGTCAGATGAAGTTCTTGTGAAGAAATGAAGCGTCTTTTAGCAAAGTTTGTGACAGACTGCAGCATAGCAACGATCGAATCGAAAGTTTCTTGGCATTCCATGTGACCTATAGGGCATGGAGGATCAGCGGGTTGACAGTTTGTTTACTACTCAGTCTTGTCATCATTATGGGGTAAATATGACCTCTGCTTGTCTAGCGTTGATACACAAAATGTCTCCATGGTGCTATACTAGGCTCCTTTCTACAGTTTTACACAAACATAGAAACATTTTCATAGCAAGTATATATAAGTATAACTATGGAAGAGGGTATAGCAAGGACCAACGGAATGTAGGAAGTTCGGGGGAAAAAGGTTTATTTAATTTTACTAACCGTAACCGTAACCGGTGCTAAATCGTGGATCCTCACTGTAAAGCAGGAGAAGTCGCTTGATGGCGTCTACACCAGGATGCTGCGCATGGCTCTGAATGACTTCTGGAGATACCACATCAGGAACATCGACCTTTATGGCGGTCCTCTACACATCTCAGACAAGATATGGGAGGATGGCTATGGCATGCAGGCCATTGCATCCGCCAGCCGGAGCTAGCAGCCCACAACACCATCCTGTTGGAGCCGACTCATGGAACTGCCAGGAGGAGGCGGAGACGAGCCACGTACATCGACAGGCTGCGGTGGGATGTTGGTCTCAGTGACACGGGGAGCTGAGGACCCTAATACTGGATAGGGATGAGTGGAGGGCGGCGACCAAGTCCCGAGTCGGTGTAGGTTAGGCTGCACCCTCGCATCGCATCGCATAGCAATTTTACTAACTTGGATCTTTCGTCTGGATTGACAAACATGTACGCTTTCACCGAATCAATGCACCGATTTACTGCAGACATAAAGCAAAAGGTTGGCAGTTTTCTAACATGCTCCATAGCACAATGCTGAAGTCCAAACTGCTCGGGAAGAACAATTAGGGAACTTGCCCACAAATTTCAAAAACCTTCAACTGCTTGGCAGAGAAAAACACATAATCAGATTGTTAAGGTCGTACTTGTACTAAACAAATTGTGAAATTAATCGTCTCAGTGGCATAGCATCGGGGGGGGGGGGAATAGAAATGTAACATTTCGGGGATTTGAGCCCCAACCTGCAGACACCCCCCCCCCCCCCGGACAGGCGCGGTTCTAGAACCAATATTTTTGGGGGGCTAGCAGGATGGATCCAGAATTTTTTTCAGGGAGGCACGCTGAAATGTAGGCCGGTTATTTTCTCCAGACACTTAGGCCTCCGAAAATCAATAGGGGGGGGGGGGGGGGGGGGGGGGGGGCGCATGCCGTATTAATACAAATGCACCCTTGTCACGACTATTTCTTTATGGGGAGACCGTTCGTATGTACATCATCCTTCTTTTTGCTAATGTAATTTTTTTTACGGAATTTATTTGGGGGGGGGGCTCAACAAAATTTTGGGCCTAGCGCCCCCCCCCCCGTAGAACTGCGCCTGCTCGGTTTCGTTTTTTTATCCACCCTGTATAGCAACGTTTTAGGACAAATGAACGCACATAACTACAAGAATTGCAATGTTCAATGTAAGCGACTTTGTTTTGTTTCCGACATATGCATTTGACATTGTTTGATTCTTTAGGCTTTTTAAAATAACTACTCAATAGAGTACTTGGCTTACCAATCATGGGAAATAGACCTAGTCATTATTTTCTTAGGCAGCCAATTTTACCAGCTACCAGCACCCTATCGAATAGGGAGGGGACAGGTTTTCGGTACAACCTTCTGGGAATGTACATATATTTTGTTTTTCTTATAAACGAGTGCGAGTGTACAATGAGCATTGGCGAAAAATGAGACGCCGATAGCACATATAGAACACCATGCTTTTGGTCAATATTGAGAAAGACAGACAAACAGACAGACATACCATCCGACCGACCGACCGACCGACCACCAAGTGACAAGTAGAAGCTTCTGCAAGAACTTAAAAATCGCATCCCGCCACTTTTGGGGACATTTCCTCCTTCTGCAAGGATACCGTCCAACCACCACACAAAATGGCGTCCACCTTGTTCGAGGAAGATGCTGTACATACAGCACAAGTGCGAGTGCGCAATAAGCTCTGGCCGTGTTACAAGATGTCTTGCATGAAAGTCTCGTTTGAAATCGGTCAAAATAATCCCTGTCAGAGCTGAAAAATGCGACGCCGAAAAAAGCGACGCCGATGGCACACATGGAACACCATACTTTTGGTCAATTTACGAGACAGAGAGACAGACTGACAGACCGACCAGCTAGTGGCATGTAAAAGCTCATGCCAGAGCTTAAAAAAGAGGAAATTTCATGAGCTTTTTACTAGGAGGTAACAGCTGGGAAAAGGAGGCTACCTTTAACTTTTAATAATAAATTTATTTTGTTTATGGAAGTAGAGTACATAGCGTAACTTGCCATAATTACTGTCCTCAAAAGCACTCGATAAGCGAAATACATGCATCTTTCAACACCCCATTCTGTCATGAAGAGTTCGGGCTATACCCTGCCTCTGAGTATAAATGCAGCTACAGAGTACGATAGCGTCAAACTAAACCATAATAACCGCACGTTTCTTGAGCAACTTTCACGGTTTATTCATCCCGACGACAGATGGCGCCAGCATCTTGGGCGTGGCTACATGCCGGTTTCTCCCAGCAATGAGACGGGCAGTCAGCCAGTTGACTCTCAGACCCATCACAGAACACTCCCTCCATGTGAATTGGCCCCTCCCCCTGGCCGAAATGAGCCCCGGACTTGGCTTCCACAGCCACGGAGAATCCCAGCTGACGACAGACGACCTGGACGTCATCCGCGTCCCATTCGTTGTCGCAAACTGTCCCCCAGGTCGCATCACGGTAGATCTCTACTCGTCCGCTGTCGGCGTTCGAACCATCGCCAACCAACCGAACCGTATCTGGTTAACAAAACAAAAGGTTTTCTTAAAAACTTTAAACCTTAAAAATGTAACGAATACAGTATTTTGCAAAGCAGCAGTACAGACTATTCGAATGGCATTAAACGTACAGGTTCAGTCAGAAAGCATAATTATGATGGCAAGTCATGTCAAAAAAGTATGTTCAAACTGAGAAATTGGGGAATATTAGTGATGAATTTAAATTGGAAGAGGAACTATACAAAAATGTTGAATTTTCTGCGATACTTAATATCTGTGTTGATATAAAGAGCAGACCAATAGTCCTACTATATCTCATTAGAATGACGAACTACGGTCGAAAATAATCATTGTTTATAACAATTGAAATTCTGGTGTTATAATTAAGTCAACTTGTTACCTGGATAAGCTGTATTGTGTTTTTAAAAGCAAGCAAGAATTAAGGAGTGGGGAGACTTTTTCTTACTGAGTTTAGGTCGGCAAACTACCCCGGCCACTTGTGAGGTATTACAGGGACGAGAGCTGGTACAGACAAACGGGCAGTCAGCCAACCGACTCTCCGTCCCTCGACACGCCACAAGGTTCATCACGATCGGTCGCTCGCTCTCTCCGTAGAACGATCCCGTCTTGATCTCCATTGCTTCTAAGAAGTTGCCGAGCTGACGACAGACGACCATGGCATCCTGGATGTCCCAGTTGACGTCACAGACTGTTCCCCAGGTCCCGTCGTGATTGATTTCCACCTGACCGCTAAGTTCGTCATCGCCATTCGCCAACCGAATAGATCCATCCAGAGACGCAGCGTCAACAAGCTTCAGGTCGTACTTGCCGTCTAATCCCATTCGATAACTGTTTCTGTTCCCCGCGTCCCATCTTACATAAAACCAGCCGGAAACAGTATCGTGTGGGCCATCGATACTACCCTCACCAGGTGGGTTACCATCCTATATCACAAAGAGAGTTGTGATTTGAGAAGGTATGGTGCCCCTTTAATAGCATAAAATTGTACACGTATATAGTTCTACCAAACCAGCAAGTCAACCATTCAACCCCCTCCCCAAACAAATCAATTAAAGGCATTGTAAAACTCCAATCAACTGAGCGACTAACCGTCAAACACCACTTTAAAGGTAATATTTGCCTTTTGTGCATTTTCTTATAGTTTGAAGAAACAAAACTGTTCAAAATCTGAAGTAGGGTGCATAACAACTAACCTGTTGAACTTTCAGCCACGGCAGATGATGTTGAATTAGTCAGGTGGCTTAGATTTAATTTTCGTCAAGATCGTGACCGACTGGTCCAAAGCACCAAACTTGGCAGATAGATTCTTATAGACCTAGAGAAGATATTTAGAAGGGGTGACACCTGAAATTCTTTTTGGAAGGGTGCCTAATTTGCATAATTTGTTAATACCTGTGTGTAATATATTTATTCCCATATCATGGGGGTATATTTAAAAAAAAAAAATCGAAAAGTGTATTTTGGGGATTCTACTTACATATCTTTGCTTAAATTACATTTTCCAAAGTATACAAGTGTCTGAATAATTATGAGGACATAGTAACGATTCAAATTGGCTACTATTATGCCCTAAAGTTGCGCGCATTTACCTTGTCTCCAGATATCATCAAATAGTCTTGCAAAACATCAGCATTGATGAACTTCAAATTCACCAAGAAGCTTACTGGTCCAGTTACCCTATTAAAACCTTATGCAAAATCATGTGAACAATGATAACATTGTGATATTTAGCCAAGAAAATAAAAATTGGGAAAAAACGAGGTGTCCATAAATTGGGCTAACAAGTAGGTGAAGGGTTGCCTAACATGGAAGACTGGAACAAGTTCAAGGAAATTCCCAAAATTATTGTTGAGAAAACGTTTTGGCGTAGACAAAATTATTGTAAACAACAATAATCTCATATTTGGTGGGATTTCGTTGAACTTGTTCAAGTCCCCACGTTACCCTTTCTGTAGTAGCCCAATTTACGGACACCACAATTTCTCCCCTTTTTTGGTCTTTTGGGCTAAACATCAAGATGTTATCAATTTTCACATGATTTCCCACTTATTTTTGTTAGGTTAACTATGCCAGTAAGTAACTTTGTGAATTTGAAGCTCATCAATATCCACGTTTGGCGAGACTAGTTGATGACATCTGAGGAAAAGTTAAATGCGCGCAACTTTAGGGTAAAATAGTAGCAATGTTGGTTCTTTACTATGTCTTCCTAATTATTCAGTCACTTATATGCTTTACAAAATGTTATTGAAGTAAGAATATGCATGTAGAATCACCAAAAATACACTTTTCAAAAAAAAAAAATAAATAAAATATACCCAAATATGGGAATAAATATATCACACGGCAGGGATTACCGATTTATGCAAATTAGGCACCCTGCCCAAAAGAATTTCAGGTGTCACCCCTTCTAAATATCTTCTCTAGAGCTATAAGAATCTATCTGCCAAGTTTGGTGCTTTGGACCAGTCGGTCACGATTCCGACCATATGCCACCTGACTAAATGGGGAGGGCCTCGTAAAATGGTTTCAACGGGGGCGCTGTTCAAATCCGACGATTACTATTTTACAGAATAGTGTACAAATACCCCCGTAACCCAGTGCACAGGCGTATCTATTTTTACTAGTATGTTTGTGGATATCAGAGTAGGAGGGGATGCATTACTTTGAATGAATTTCCATGATTTTTTTTAATAGAGCTGGTTTTTTTTTATCCCCAAAACCCACCCCTCTGGATCCGCTCGTGGTTAAGCGGCCTTCACTCGGCGGAAAAAAGGATAATGACTGGACATAATCCAGATTTTGAAAGACAGCCTGAAACCCGTGAAAATTCTCCATGGTCATAGCTTTCTCTAATGTTTGTTTATTTCACGTGACAAGTTCGTTGGCTGCATAACGGGGAAAAACACATTTGACTTTAACAAACTTGAAAAAGAAACTTTTACAGCGTTTAGGGAAAAACGATGAACCTTTTGGATTTGTACCTGATCTGCATAGGCCCAATCTGGTCCACGTACCACCCGTGTACCAATTTTCAAAATACTGGCCATCTCGGATGCGCTCATTGGTTGACCTTCTTCGCTGATGGGATGGGCGGAACCACATTCTAATATAAACCAAGGGTGGAAAAAATAGAGTTTAACCCTAAATGGCCGGGGTGGATTCCACCCCAGCACCTTTTCAGCAATATTTTCGCCAACGCGCACTTCTCTCCCTTGGCTTTCATGACTTTCTAGCTTCAAGTCTGGTGCACGTTTTGATGCCAAATTACTATATGAAAATTGACCCTAGGGTCACCGCACGGCGCGACATTATTTTGAGGCTGCGCACCAGGGCACTACGGAAATCTCATTTCCCCATATACAATACATGGATACAGCTTGTTGTAATAACAGTGTGCTAGCTTGCTAATTTAATAAGGTAAAAACACTTTGTCTTATGAACATCAAATTTGGTAAATATGTTGATATTAAATTGATCTACATGGGTGCCAAATTTCATTGCATTTTCTTGCTTCAAGCCCGAGTTCTGAGGAATCCGCCCCAGGCTGTGAGATTGTCCCCCAAAACGCCGATCATTTTGGTGTTCAAAAGGGTTTTTCACAGTACACAAATAATCTCGTTCAATTCAAAACCCGGCTCATCCAATACTTTTTTTAAACGAATGTTCCTTCACATCAACATTCGATAGCAGAGGACGGTAGAGCAAGAATTCAATTTAATGATTTACATTTGTTTAACGTTTGTATCAATTTCATTTCTGTGGTCATGTGCTTTTGATTCGTTCTTGCCTATAAAAAGTTCAACCAAAAATTCAAAATCGTTCGAAAAAGAAATACAGAGGAAGAAGAAAGATAACCTTTTTTGTTTCTGAAAGAAAAATCATCAGGAAAGCCTGACATAATATTCATTTAAATGTGCCACCGCTGTTCACTGTCGCATCGTTTGGTCTTCACAAGAACGTAACTATGAATACTTACGGTACAGAACCGAAAATAACAAAACAAACACCACCACAGAGTTGTTATTCAGTGCCATCTTTTCCCTCGGCACAGTAAGTCCTCGTTGTCCTATGAAGTGCTTGTGAAGAAATGAAGAATGTTTCCGCAAAGTTTCTGATAGACAGCAAAGACCAAATGGAAATTTCTTGCCGTCCCATGTGACCTATAGGGCATGGAGGATTGGCGATCCCGTACTTACGAGGATGGAAAAAACGCATGTTGTTTACCAAGTCGTTTGGAGTGATGAAACGTACGAGACACACGACATTTGCTAGTATATCAAGAGTGTTGGTGTATTTAGTGAATATCCCCAGGTGAACGAAATCATTTATCGCAAGTATTATAACAGTAGGAGAAGATGCAATCAGGCAAGGACCAACGGAGCGTCGAAACAAAGTCTAATTTAAAACAACACGTGATGTTTCGCCCCTTCAACATCTCCCCCACCTCGAGGGACAAACAGGTTGCAAGCCAAGCCGCTGTAGGCCTATGCATAAACCCAACCCCTGCACCAGTTCGGATATACTGCATTCACTGAGCTAAACAGATGCATGGCAGATTTTCTACACTGTTACATATAGCATAATGCTGCAGTCAAGACTGTTCGAGAAAATAATCAGGGAACTTGCCCAAAAATTTCAAAACCTTCAACTGACAAAGTCATAGCACACTCGGACTGCTGTGATATGGGACATGGTGTTTGTACACACAACAATCAAGAAGGCAGTTCCCACCGTCCCAACAGTCAATAACTTGTTACACCCTATATCGTGCCAAAATAAATGGGAAACATGAAATGTGCAAATTACACTGCAAGTACAAGTGCAAGGAATGAATTAAAATCGTCGCAATGCAACCTTTGTCATGAAATACTCCTATGCAACCTCGAGGGGCGTGACCACTCCCTTCACTGTGCGACATGTGCCGCTGTAGCGCTTATGGCGCAAAGATGTGCTAAAGCGATATCTTGGTGCCGCAAATGTAGTTTTTATAAACTTGACGCGTGACCGCTCAAGGCCAATGAACTTACAGTATACAGAATCAAAGACAACAAAATATAACAATTTAAGATTGACTCTAATTTATTGATTCTTGTCCATACTAGTTTGTGGATGTGAACTCGTTCCCAGCACTCTTTACCCTAAATCACCTCTCTTCTCATCAAATGACAATCATTAAATGTAAAGACATCAAAAACAGGTGTATTTCAAATATTAAGTAAAATTTGTTGCATTTGTATTAAAAAGACGCATGAATTATCATTCCATAAGGAATGTGACAATATTGTGGGTTCACTTGTTTAATGACGGAAAACGCGCGGCCACCGCGTATTTAAATGATTGCATCAAGAATTCTTCACATAGTATTAAACTTCACATGGATATAAAGATTAATTCAGCTATAAAAAGTAGCATTTTTATTGTTATGGTCCAAAGAATTTAATGTAGCATGAAAAAATGCCGTAAAATTATTTTCTACAGAACTTTTCCACATTTAGTTTTGCTTGCCTACTATGTATAAACAATGTAAAAACGTGGCACTATGACCTATTTCGTTTGAAATCAATTCTTGATTACACAAAGAAAATTGCCTCAACCAGGATCTGAACCCACAATCTCCAGAATACTGTACCTGTGCTGTACCAACTTAGAACATGCACTTTGCAACTTGCAGAGAAACCCCGCAATTATCATTCATTCTTTGTTGCCTCAATGTCACCCGTGGAAAGAGATAAAATAATAATAATCACCAATAATACAGTCTACCCCTTCAGAGGTTTCCAAAAATGTGTCGGGAAAAAATAAATGTGACTTTTTTTCTCTCTCATGACTCAAACATGGAAAAACTAGGGCCTACCCCCCCCCCAAAAAAAATCCAGACCTCAAAATTTAACCAAAAATATGTTTTGGCCTAGGCGTGCTTTGAAGCTGAACAATTTCTGTCCAGGACAAGGTAATATAGGTCCAGGAGAGCATTACTGGGTGTCGAATACCCCTTCACATAACGGCTGTGTTATTTACACACCATGCCAGCTATACCTTCCCACAAGCATCAGCTAAACCTGATCACACCCAAAGGAAAAAATCCAAGCCAAAATGACCTTCCAAGTTTTTGTTTTCTTTGACCATGGAGCTATTAGCTCATGCTTTGACCAAGGACCATGACCAGTGCACACTACTTGAAATCAGAACGCTAAGGCCAAACATAAATGAGTCAAAAATCAAATAATTACTAGGCACCATGAAAGACGACAAAGTAGTAAAAAAAAAGAAGAAACACACTCAATTTTGGTATATTTATTGACTGCCTGTGATAATTTGACACTTCGATGTGGAGCAGGGGGGAAAATCATTATAAATCAATCAGGTTGTCGACTCGGTGGACAAACAGGCGTGCAGGTGTGGGTCAAAAAGAATACATGTATAAGCACTAAGGGAACATGATAGGGGAAAAGGTACTCTTTAATCACACGAACATAGAATAACTCTGGGGAGATGATGCATGCAACATCTTATGGGCTTCTAAATGTGTAATGAAAGTGACTTTTGAACTTCTGCTAGCAACTCACATGATGACAACCATATGTGACTGTCATTCAAGTCAGTTTTTTTTTTTAAAGCGGCAACATTTGACTACAGAAACAGGCAGCGGTATCGTAAAGACAAGTCTTATTGACCCAAAACAAATGGACTGTGCGGTCACTAACACATATTTGCATGGGCGTCGCCAGGATTTTTTTCTAGAGGGGGGCAAAACATATTTTTCCAAAAAAAATGTGTATTTCTCGACACATTCTCCAAATATCAGTTTTTTTTGGGGGGGGGGGGCAGGGACATTCCCAGTGTTGTAGTACTCGTATTCGAGTACTACTCGAGTACTTTTTTGGAGTACTCGTTCTCGTACTCGAATGTTGAAGTATTCGTACTCGAAATGACGGTACTCGTATTCGGGCAGCAAAGTACTCGTACTCGACATGTCGAAATTGTACTCGATCATTAAAGTACTCGTACTCGAAAAGCAGTACTGGGGGGGGGGATGTTATAGCTTCACTTACTATGGCCTTATTTTATCGATACTTTTAGTTTGAAATGGTTGATTGGCTTGTCCAGACAAACACATTTAACAGCTAGTCGTGAGTGGTCTGTTTATCGGTCTGACTGGGCCTGGGCCAATTAAGCACAATGAACCATTTGCGGTATGGCCGTATTCGGAAATAGAAGTACTCGTACTCGTACTCGTACTCGGAAGTAAAAGTACTCGTACTCGGAGACCCGTTCTTGTACTCGGATGTACAAGTACTCGTACTCGTACTCGGCAACCTAAGTACTCGGCAGTACTCGGTACTCGGAAAAAAAGTACTCGACTACAACACTGGACATTCCCATTAAATTTACACTACTTTGACTTTTTTGTTGTTGCTTTTCCGGGGGGGGGGGAGGGCCCCCCTCCCGACGCCCATGCACATTTGGGAAATCTTTTCCTATATCTGGTAGATGAAGGTTATGTTCTCTAGCATGCTGGGAAAGAGATTTAAAGGTAGAGTCAACTATTTGCAGCTATCCAAAAAGTGACAGACCAAATTCTTGGTTTAAAGGTAGTAATTGAATTAAACCCCCAGTAAAATTATTCCTTCTGGCATGCTTTTATTTTAAGAACACAATTAAACAAGGTAAATCTTAAAGATGTGTCAATTGACACATTTTTGGAAATTTCCGTTAGTAGTTGGTTTAGTGATTGGGGGAATCCGTGAATGGATGCGCGCAAGTGATGACTCGACGCACAGGCGCGCGTAGTTGCTATTATTCATTGGTTCAGTGCGTGACATCGTGTCGCTGCAAACGGCTGAATGAGAACGTGTCCCCGACTCTGATTTCAGGCGCAATTCAAAATATGACTTGTCAATTTTTGAATTGAAATCGAGTTCCTAGAATATTTTTTTCTCGGAATATACAGTATTCACTGAGCTATAAACTTCATCAGATTAGTTAAAGGGAATATACAACATTTGCAAACATCGAAAAATAAAACTACCAAGTTTTTTCCGAAATACCTTACTAGGATGTTGGTAAATGACAGTCAAAAGCATCCTGTAAAGTTATGGCACCTGGTGTGAAGTCATATTTTTGTATACGTTTCCAGCGGTGACCGGCCGACCAACTATTTTGCAACTACTGCTCCAAATTTACCATTTTTTATTCAGTTCAAAATTTGTTTGCTATTGGTTACATATTCATGAACGGGTGCATGCCAGCTAGACTTGTTCCCTTACCTTACAATTTTCCGGCATCTGGAATTTGATCCATTTCAGTGGAGTCAAGGAACCTGCCTACTTAAACATTGTTGTTTTTCTTGGTTTTTCCAGAATTTTCGAACAAAAACCTTCAAACATGTCAGTGTAACAATATTTGATCCATTATTCTCCTCCTTCAAATAGTTCATTTCTGAAAATTACAGCAAAAAACAATGATGTACATTCTCTTTAAGCACCCTTGTTAAGATTTAAGTACTTTTGTTGCTTCAAACGAAAAAAAATGCACCAATTACAAAGTCACTCTGCCTTTAAAATTACAGAAAAGGGTATTGGTTTGAGGATGTCATTCTTTATCTTTTCTAAGGCTGCCATCTGTATGTAGGTCATACTTCAGCTCTGCAGCGCAGTTTGGTAATAAAGTTATACACAGTTCAATTCCTCGTCTGCAAGAATCAAAATTACATGACAGCATTTGCTGCATGTGGAGTAACCGTAGGACATTTTTGTACATTGATTGAGAAGTTGCAAGTGTTGCAGATTCTATCCGGGAAATGGTTCTACTTTCACTGATTGATAGTTCAAAGTTTCTTGTTTATCTGACGTCTCTTGGGTTAACTTAAAGGGAATATACATCATTTGCTTTCGCTGTAATTTTCAGAAAGGGATGGAATTGGGGGGTTGGAAATATATAGCAAATATAGTTACACTGACTTTTTTGAGGTTTTGGGTTCAAAAATGCTATAAAAACCAAGAAAAACAATCATTTTCCTGTAGTCTGGTTCCCTGACTCCATTGAAGAAGAAACAGAGCAGTTTACATACATTGGGGAATTGTACGGTCAGGGAACCAGTCTAGCTGGCTTGTACCCGTTCATAGTGTGTGTAATCGATTGCAAACAAGTGCGATGGTCAATTGGGGCCAGTATTTGAAAAAAAGCCAGTTGTTTCCAACTTGGAAATGGGTACAAAAATAACACTTTTCTTGAAAATGACAGCATACCAGGTGCCATGATTTAACAGGATGCTTTACACTGTCATTCACTAACAGTCCAGCAAGGTATTTCAAAATGATTTGGTAGTTTTATTTTTGTATGTTGTATTTTCCCTTTAAGGTCGATCAGTTGCAACTTTAGATGATACATCCAACAGACAAGTGCAGGGGAAGTAGATGTGCCATTTTAAACGATAAATTTGTGCAGGCGGGAAAAACTTGAGAGGCACGTACATGAAAATGAGAATTCGAGGGGGAAAATAGACTAATAGGGTCAGCCAAAATTTGTCACGCCATGAAAACCAGCAGAGGGAGGGAAATTGGCAGTCTAAAATTACAGTCTCAAAACAGGCAAATCAGATTTACATACGCAGTCTGTACCTGTTCAGGCTATTCAAAAAGCAGACGTCAAAATAATGTACATAGGCATAACACAAGGATCAGGCGTATAAAATACTTTATTATTCATCTGCATTGTGGAAAGAAAAATGAGGTGTGTGTAAAGGATTTCACCTTTGTGATCAAAATCTAACTTTGAAAAACATGTTTGAAAAAGTGCTTAAAAAGTCCATTTGGCATGATTTTAAAATGCAGTTTAATTCTTCCTTAGATTCTCTTGAACCCTAGCAGAAGACCATATCCGTCAAAATCCATCGCTCACTTTGCTTCACAAAATGGTGCTGGTGGATATTGATGGACTTGGTACACCGTGGCTTTTTCTGCGAAAAAAAAAATGGGGGATGGATTTTGATGGAGTTGGTCAGGTTAAGTTCTTACATTTTGGTTTTGTTCGCATCTGAGTTGCTACCTCTCTCCGTAGAACAATCCCGTCTTGATCTCCACTGCTTCTAAGAAGTTGCCGAGCTGACGACAGACGACCATGGCATCCTGGATGTCCCAGTTGACGTCACAGACTGTCCCCCAGGTCCCGTCGTGGTTGATTTCCACCTGACCGCTGAGTTCGTCATCCCCGTCCACCAAACGAATACGCGCATCCTCACCAAGTTTCACGCCGTACTGCCCGTCTGCTCCCATTTTGTAATGGTTTCTGTGCCCCGTGTCCCATTGTACATAAGTCCAGCCGCCTCTTAGTTCACTGTCCATACTACCCTCACCAGGCGGATTACCGTCCTGTCACGAACAGAGTTTTAATTTGAGTTAATAAGCCCAAAGTCGTTGCAGCGTAAATTGGGTATTCTTAGAGTGGCAACTCTAACGTGGCCAGTTTGTTATGTCTTTAATCTTTCATGGTGGTATTGCCCTATAAGTTATAGCAATAGCATATATTTATTCGAATAATAATGCAACTGAAGTAGCTAGGTCATGTCAAAAAATTGTACCTTTCCATAGACCCATCGATACGTAATAGTTTTTACCAACCGATGGCTGGCATGGCAAATTAATGATAGGCCTAGGCGGCTGTCCAAAAAAGCAAACAGAATAAATAAAACAAAACAAAACAAAACCAAAAAGTTAAAAGAATAAACAAATAATATATTTTTTTTTTACAATACAGGCAACTATTTCAAACACTGAATAATCATTACAAACTACCTAAAATAGAACAAAAGTTACCACCCTCTGAGATAAATATACATTTTTGTTAGGAAAAGTTTCCAACCAAGGTTTAAATGAATGTTTTGATGGCAATATAATGCATGAGTGCTGGATAAAAGTCTACTTACCTGATCTCCCCATCGCCAGTCTGGTCCGCGTACCACCCTCGTTCCCATCTTCAGCACTTCGGATAAATCATCAGGTTCACCACTGATTGGATGGCCAACGCTCAATTCTACAATTAAAAGAATGGACTGTGATCAGTGCATTTAGGCTTTTCACCAGCCGTTTTAACACATGCCGGTGTCACATGAAATTTGGAATCCTATGAAATCTGGTCCCTTTTAGCCTTATATGGCATCTCTGCCTCACATGCATCAGTGAGTTCTCAATGTTCAGTTCGCTGACCCATGCGCGATGCAGTCAACGAGTCCGTAATTCATAGGAGTCACAATTTCACACTACAACAGATTAAAATAATAATGGGCTTGGCTGTTAATTGTCGGTACTTTTGATTCTGAGAGATTTTGTGTGTTTTGCCAATGTGAAACCAGCCAATTTTTGATTTTTCCTAATTAGGACCTACCAAGTAATGGTTAATCTTGCATTTTCTGCCGCAGTGCACGTATACGGCTTGTATTGTAACGGTTAAACATTCTCTGCATTCTCTGCATTGAGTTGTAAAGTGATATCAGTATGAAAAAAAGAAGAAACTATTTATATGGGTGTAGGCCTATGTTATTAACAAGTTAGGCGGTAGTTGTTACTGAAAACCCGTCAGAAATTAGAAACAGATACATGTTGTGGCCTGTAGCTTGTTATGTTTTTCGGAGTGTTTCATTTTGGTAATGATAAACAAATACTCTTCTGGGTCTACTAAAATATTCATTCATTCTTTCTTTATTAAAATTAACATTAGAATGTAAAGCTCTATTAAATTAAATAGTACAATTTGCGAAATACACCTATACATTCTGGTATTTTTTTGGTAATGATAAAAAACTCTTCTGTCTACTAAAATATTAAAATACTCTTTACAACATGGCTAGGCCTATATGCTTAGGCTTTGATTTTAACTTTTGAGAGACAATCTAAGATAGTCTAACAATTCTTCTGATATTACCAGAATCTATAAAAAATAAATTTATTCGCAGTTAATGGACTTAAATCGTTTCGAAAAGGTTTGTCATACTTACGGTACAGCCATGCAGACAATATCCACACGGTAATGTAGCGACTGATGAAACCCATTTTGTAGCTGGGTTCTCCCTCTCAATGTTTGTCCGATGAATGATGTAAGTGAGCAGTATTGGAGAGATTCCGGCAGACCCAGAGACCGATCGTAGGTCTAAGCATTCCATGACAACTATTAATAGTGCAATCGTTAGCAGCGCTGTCAGGACTCGTACCTTGTTATAATAAACAATAATGCCAATTTAGAGATTCCAAGCAATCTTTGAATAGGCTATTGCAAAAATATCATTCATGAAATCTAGCCAAGTTCAAGGATACATGAACGCACATAACTCATATACAAGAATTGGAATGCTCAACGTATGTACGAGAAGATTTATTTTCTACATGCGAATTGACATTGTTTATTCTACATGTATGTTTTTTAAATACCTGCACAAGGGAACTTGCATAGCAATCACGGGAAAAATATGTGCTTTATTTTACCCGAAACACACAAGTTCTCAAGTTCCTAATGCGGTCAGTCATTTATTTTCTTCAGACAGCCAATTTTACCAGCTACCGGCACCCGAATAGGGACGGGACAGGTTTTCGGGTACAACATTCGGGGAACGAAAAACTTTTTTATTTTTCTAAAAAAAAAGGGAGAATGTAAGACATCTTTTAAATCTTAATAATATTTTTTTTGTCCATGAAAACAGAGTACACTCCAAACATTGTGTTTAGCAATAAAACAGAATCTTGCTGTTTCGCTGTTAATATTAGTTTAGCAGCTAAACAGTACATGTCCAATTCCTAAACATCGATGTTCAATTGCTAAACACTATTCATCATTGCCCTAATCATGTTTAGTATTGAAACATGTTGAGTATTTAACTATGTTTTCAAGCTGATTTCAAGAAAGCGTTTAGAGAGTATATGTATATATAGCGTAACTTGGCATAACAAAGGGACAGAGTATAATGTCCGCAACGTTGAGTTTAAACCGGTTCTTCTCAACACAAACTCAACTTGCCATAACTGTCCTCGAATATATTCAACAATCTAAATGCATGTATCTTTTCAACACCTTATTCTGTCATGAAGTGTTCGTAGTTCGGTTTATACATGCACTACCTCTGAGAATACATGCTGCTACAGATTATGATATAGCGTCAAACTAAAAACTAAACCATAATAACCGCAACTTTCTTGAGTAAACTTTCATGGCTTATTCATCCTGACGACAGATGGCGCCAGCATCTTGGGCGTGGCTACATGCCGATTTCTCCCAGCAATGAGACGGGCAGTCAGCCAGTTGACTCTCAGACCCATCACAGGCCACACCCTCCATGTGGATTGGCCCCTCCCCCTGGCCGAAGTGAGCCCCGGACTTGGCTTCCACAGCCCCGGAGAATCCCAGCTGACGACAGACAACCTGGACGTCATCCATGTCCCAATCAATGTCGCAAACTGTCCCCCAGGTCGCATCACGGTAGATCTCTACGCGTCCGCTGGCGGAATTCGAACCATCGCCAACCAACCGAACCGTATCTGGTTAACCCAAAAAAAATGTTTTCTTAAAAACTTTAAACCTTAAAAGTGTAAACGGCTACAGTATTTAACAAAGCAGCAGTACAAATTATTCGAATGACGTTAACGGGTTGAGTCAGAAAGCATTATTATGATGGCAACTCGTGTTAAAAAGTTATTTTCAAACGGAGAAATTGAGTTATATTGGTGATGAATTTAGATTCGGGATAGGAATAATACAAAACTGTTGATATCTATGTTCATATAAAAAGTAGGTGTATATTATATTTCGTCAACATGATGACGAACTACTGCCGGAAATAATTATTGTAATGTCAAGTGAAATTCTGGAGTTATAATAAGACAACTTGTTACCTGGACAAGCTTTATTGTGTTTTAAGAGCATGCAATACGATTACATTAAACGTAAGAAAAGATGACAGTTTTTCTTACTGAGTTTTGGTCGGCAAACCACCCCGGCCACTTGTGAGGTATCACAGGGACGAGAGCTGGTACAGACAAACGGGCAGTCAGCCAACCGACTCTCCGTCCCTCGACACGCCACACGGTTCATCACGATCTGTCGCTCGCTCTCTCCGTAGAACGATCCCGTCTTGATCTCCACTGCTTCTAAGAAAATTCCGAGCTGACGACACACGACCATGGCATCCTGGATGTCCCAGTTGACGTCACAGACTGTCCCCCAGGTCCAGCCGTGAATGATTTCCACTCGACCGCTGAGTTCGTCATCCCCGTCAACCAAACGAATAGGTGCATCCTCAACAAGTTTCAGATCGTACTTTCCTGCTCCCATGCGGTAAGCATCTTTGGTCCCTGCGTCCCATTTGACCCAGAACCAGCCCGGAATACTGTACGGGCCGTCGATACTGCCCTCACCAGGCGGATTACCGTCCTGACACAAAGCGAGTTGTGATATGAGTACACGGTGAACCTTAGCGTAAAGTATTACATGTGCAGTTCTACAAAACTACCAAGCCAACCGACCATTAATAAACCAACACAAATGTCAATGTTCAAAGCAGTAGATAACCGTCCATGCCATCATTAGAGTAATTTATGTATCCTTATAAGGAGACATTTTCGTCATAAGTTATACCCATAGGGAGACAACGGACATTAAGACGTCACAACTCCCAGTTTTAGAGGCAAAATTGTAATGTCGCAAATTGGCTAGATCGATTGCCCAAGGTCCAAAACGTAAATATACCCAAATAAATGGAGGAGGATAAGGAAAATTGGGGTTAGGGATAATTAAAGTTGGAAAAATTGTGTGCACAACCCTATGGGAATGCCCCCCCCCCCCGGTACCATGGGCCTTATTCATGAGTTGGCCATTTTTGTCGAATTCCCTGAATGTACTTCATTAATTGTTAACTGTTGAATGGGATGGCACCAGACTATTATGCAGGCACAATGCAGCCTTATTTAACTGTCATTTTGTTTAAATATGGCTTTAAACGTTATTGACTGTTTAATTACCAATTTTAAATTGTTCATTGAAGCAGACTGGAATTTATCATAAATTAAAATGCTTTCATTTCTCTTTGTAAGTTCCAAAAATTAAGATTTTATCTAACTTTCAATTCAGTATGGCCGACTCGTGAATAAGGCCCACATTTGACTTTTGTGGACTGAAATAAATGTTCACTGAATTTATGGGCGGATGATGAACCTTTCGATTTGTACCTGATCTCCAAAGATCCAATCTGGTCCACGTACCACTCTGGTACCAATCGTAAGCAGGCTGGTTATCTCGGATTCGCTGATTGGAGGACCTTCTTCGCTTATGGGATGGGCTGAGCACAGTTCTGAGGAAAAACATTTGGATGTTTATTGAAAGAAAATACAGGTTTTACCGTAACGGAAATTGTTCAATTTTAAAACCGGCATATCCACAACCTAAAGAGTCCCGGGTCAGAGTTGACCCGGAAGGCGGGGATCTATTGGTCATTTCACTATTCCGCAAAAATATGACACTTTTCCGGGTCTAAATGACTTTTGACCCGAAAAATTGTCATTTTGACACGGAGAGTGTCATTTTGACCCAGAAAAGTGTCATTTGGACCCGAAAAATGCCATTTGGACCCGAAAAATTGAAGTGTCATTATTTTTGACCCGGAAAAGTGTCATTTGGACCCGGAAAGTGTCATTATTTTTGACCCGGAAAAGTGTCAGCCCAAATAGAACCTGGATTCTGGGTTGAATCTGACCCCGGGACTTTATAGAGTGCAGTAGCTTTTTAAATGACCGCTCCCTCACAGCAGCGAACAGCCGCCACCAAGTCCGTGAATTTCAATACCTGGTCATTCTGCGTGATGAGTACATTGACATTCAAATGTCTTTAAACTCAATCGCTTCTGTCGAAACTGAATGAAAATCCAGTCAATGTCGTCAAGTAGCTAGAGAAGGGTTGAACCAGAATTCAGTTTCTGTGGTATGTGCCTTTTGATTCAAAAAAGGAGGAAAACGGGAGTACACAAGAAAAAAATACTTTCATTTTGTGGCGTAAGATGTGCCAACGGTGTTCACACATTAATTTGTATTCATACAATCTTCAAGTTTGGAAAAGGGATGGCACTATCCCATTCAGTGACACTTCTTCTCTGGTGACTTGTATGGCTTAATATGAATTTTAAGCAGGACTTGTCTTTGCCGATTAAAATGTAGAGTGGGGGACATAAGAGATTGAGTGACTGTGGTAGGTTGGGTAATCAAACGTGATCAATGCTGCGAGCAGAGGATTATGTTCGCAAATCCTCTTGTTAGCAATAGCATGCTTTCGTGCCTTGCTGTTTGGGCACTCTTCAGTTGCAGATTGGCGATCCAAAAAAGAATCGAACTTGACTTGCGGAAAAGTTGTGGTTGGGATTGGGGGTCCGTGTACATACCGTCCAATCAGTTACTGTTTGAAAATTGTCAGAAGAAAAATGAAAAACGAACCCTGTACCATTTACCCTATTAATAATCTTGGTATGGAAACAGAAAAAGCAAATCGTTAACCCGTCAACGTTTCTGCGTCTAAAAAACGAAATCAGAAAAACAAACTTGTGTTACCATTTATCGTTTTTGAATTTTTGAAAAGAAAACAGCAAAAAGCAAACCCTTTACCAATTTTCGTTTCGAATTTTTTAACAGAAAAAAGAAAATGCGACCCATTTGCCAATGTTTGTTTTGCAATATTTGAACAAAACAAGAACAAGCAAACCCTTTACCCTGTTTTGGTTTTGAATTTTTGAAAAGAAAAAAGGAAAAGCAAACCCTTTTCCAGCAACCTGTTACTAGTTTAAGCCCAAGGAAACCCGAGTGCGGCAGAGTTCATCAGAAAGTGTCTCGCGGCTGTTTCCTGTGAAAAAATTTGTCCGCGGGGCGTGACGGGAACTCATGCGTGCCCGTGGATTATGACGGGCAAATGTTTACTCTACTGTTGCTGTAATTGCACTCTTACTTATTAGTTAGGCCCTACTTTGTCTTATTAAAGTCACTTTTGTGCTTTGTGTGTGTGTGAAGAATTGTTTGGAATGGACACCTTTGCTTTGTTTAGTGCTACTAATTAACGCCTTTCTTTTAGAGAGGAAGACATGAGATCAGCCGTATTTTCAGGTATATTGTTTCGGCCTATTTGTTTACAGTTAAATTTCAAACAGCGCATTCAGCTGCAACGTTATATGACTATGGCCTTTAGTGAGCAGTTTGCTGAATGGGAGGGGAAGGGGGGTTCGTTTTCATATATTTCTTTATGTTTCATGAATTTATATTGTAAAAACAAATCAAGAGAGAGCTGTGGGTGGGGGTGACCTCTAATTCCCCCTCTGGATCCGCGCCCGGGAAGGGAGGGGGTTTTAAAGGTTCTCCATTATACACATGTATGTTATTTTTATTTTTATCAATTCCAGAAAAGGCGAACCTCCAATGTACAGGCATCATGGAAAATAAAATCCCCCAGCGGCATACAAACGATTTTTTTTCAATGGGGAGGGGGACGGGGAGGGGGACTAACAGGCATTTTATGAGGGGACACATAAGGTACGTCCTTTTTTGTTGGGGGCGGACACCTGGACACCTGGTGGCGCTGGAAGTTAATAAGGGGCACGTGCCCCACCAGCCCCCCCCCCTCCCCGCCCCGCCCCTGGCTATATCACTGCTGTCCCCTTTCACTCGAAATGTATTTAACATGTGAAAAAAAAGAATTGTATTATTATTAGGCCTACGTAACCGCATTAGAAAACATACGAGGGCGCTTTTCTTTTGGAGACCGTTTGTCTGAATAGGAAATTGTCATTACAGTTTTGACTTTTGGGGGGGGGGGAACATTGATACTGCTCGGTTTATGTTCAAATGTCACAATTTTTAAAATCATGATTGCCACATGTCTTGATTGAAATAAGCATGACTTATGATAAAGATTTTGAGAAGTGTGACTTTTAAGCATTCCAATCATATCAGTTCTGCCCATTTCTTTAGTACGCAAAATAATCACACTTTAAGCGAATACATTTGACTCACGGTCTAAACAAATGCAAACATTTTTATTTGGTTTGCCGATTCCAACGGACTCTATGTAACAAAGCTTTTAAAACATTTGTACACTACAAAAACTGCAGTGTTAAATTTACACCATTGATATCTATATAGGACCATCTGGTGTTAAATTTTACTGGTGTTGTCCTATATAGATACCGAATGGTGTTAACTTAACACTGCAGTTTTTGCAGCGTAGTTGTAGTTTTTTCTACAAAGCCACATCAAAAACAAATGTAGAAATATATTGGAAAATAATATTTGGCCTAATCTTAGTACTAGGGCATAGGCCTCGTCTCGGTGTTGTTCTGCTTCTTTATAAGAAATAATATTATAGATTGCCCTTCTGGTTTTAATAAACAAAAGAGAAGAAAGAAATAATAATAAATACAAACTTTGCATACATTTGGCACAACAATACAAAGGTTACAAAAAAGGTACAGAACTTGGTTCTTCTACGGGTGGGGGAGGGGGTGCGTCACACACCCTCATCCCGGCATCATCGCCACCCTCCACCTCCCTTCAGCAAACTGCTCACTAAATGTCATTATAACGTTGCAGCTGCGCTGTTTGAAATTCTACTGTAAAAATGAAAGTATAAACAAATAGGGCCTACGTACCTGAAAAAAAAATACAGCTGATCTCATGTCTTCCTCTCTTAAAGAAAGTCATTAATTAATCCCTCTAAACTAAACAAAGGTGTCAATTCCAAACAATTCTTCAGACAAAAAGAAAGAGCGCAAAAGTGACTATAATAAGACAAAGTAGGGGGCCTAAC
Source organism: Patiria miniata (assembly GCF_015706575.1). Lineage (NCBI taxonomy): Eukaryota > Metazoa > Echinodermata > Asteroidea > Valvatida > Asterinidae > Patiria > Patiria miniata. The sequence goes on along the minus strand of NW_024037076.1, from coordinate 8,286,396 downwards.
TAAGTAAGAGAGCAATTACAGCAACAGTACAGTAAACATGTGCAAGCCCGTCATAATCCACGGGCGCGCATGAGTTCCCGTCACGCCGCGTGGACAAGTTTTTTTTTCACGGGAAACAGCCACGAGACACTTTCTGACGAACTCTGCCGCACTCGGGTTTCCTTGGGATTAAACTAGTAACAGGTTTCGTTTTTCCTTTTCCTGTTACCCTTTTTTCGTTTTTGTTTTGGCAGGAAAAGGTTGTCTTAGTTTTTAGTTGTTCGTGTTTCAGTAATATAAAATGAAACAAATACGAGTGTGTTGCGTTGTTTTGTTTCTTTATTTTGTTAATACGAGTGCATACTTATGTGGCGATGGTACTTTTTCTTTCCCAAATGTCGGTTGCTTATTTCGTTTGTACCATTCGATGTTGAGATTGATTTATGTTTTTGGGAGGCCAATTTATTTTTTGAACCCATTGTTTTGGGGTTAAGCTTGTGGGGTTTTGTTTTGTTTTGTGTTGTTTGGTGTAAAATGGGTATAGTTTATCCGTCTGCGGATAATTTGTATGTCCATTTGCAAAGTGTTTTATGTGTATGTTAGCATAACGTTTTTTGTCGTTATAACAAATAAAGATGATGTTTTCCGTATGCCGAAATATGGTTGTTAGTTTTCCAAATTGGGGTGTAAATGTGGTGTATCGGGTGTATATGTGGTGTATCGGGTGTAAATGTGGTGTATATTGGGTGTCTCGTGTGTGGCAGACTGATTGTTACAAGTCTGTGGATGAACTTGAAGTACTGGCAAACAGAGATAGAAGCAACCTGAAGATACCACGCTTGTTAATCAAGACGGTAATCTCGGGCAGTTTTTGATTGCCAGCGACTCACGATACCCCTGTATTATATTTCGTCAACATGACGAACTACTGCCGAAAATAATTATTGTAATGACAAGTGAAATTCTTATATTAAGACAACTTGTTACCTGGACAAGCTTTATTGTGTTTTAAGAGCATGCAATACGATTACATTAAACGTAAGAAAAGATGACAGTTTTCTTACTGAGTTTTGGTCGGCAAACCACCCCGGCCACTTGTGAGGTATTACAGGGACGAGAGCTGGTACAGACGAACGGGCAGTCAGCCAACCGACTCTCCGTCCCTCGACACGCCACACGGTTCATCACGATCGGTCGCTCGCTCTCTCCGTAGAACGATCCCGTCTTGATCTCCACTGCTTCTAAGAAGTTGCCGAGCTGGCGACAGACGACCATGGCATCCTGGATGTCCCAGTTGACGTCACAGACTGTCCCCCAGGTCCCGTCGTGATTGATTTCCACCTGACCGCTGAGTTCGTCATCCCCGTCCACCAAACGAATGGTTGCATCCTCAACAAGTTTCAGATCGTATTTTCCTCCTGCTCCCATGCGGTAAACACCTTTGGTCCCCGCGTCCCATTGTACCCAGAACCAGCCCGGAATACTGTATGGGCCGTCGATACTGCCCTCACCAGGCGGATTACCGTCCTGTAAAAAGAGAGTTGTGAGAGAGTTGTGATGTGAGTAGACGGTGAACCTTAGCATAAAGTATTACATGTGTAGTTCTACAAAACTACCAAGCCAAACAACCATTAATAAACCAACACAAATGTCAATGTTCAAAGCAGTAGATAACCGTCCATGCCATCATTAGAGTAATAACTATTAATGCATCCTTATATAAGGAGACATTTTCGTCATAAGTTATACCCATAGGGAGACGACGGACATAAAGATGTCACAACTCCCAGTTTTAGAGGCAAAATTGTAATGTCGCAAATAGGCTAGATCGATTGCTCATGGTCCAAAACGTAAATATACCAACATTTGTGGGGGAGAATAAGGAAAATTGGGGTTAGGGATAATTAAAGTTGGAAAGTTTGTGTGCACAACCCTATGGGAATGCCCCCCCCCCCCAGGTACCACGGGCCTTATTCATGAGTTGGCCATTTTTGTCGAATTCCCTGAATGTATTTCGCTAATTGTTAACTGTTGAATTGAATGGGATGGCGCCAGACTATTATGCATGCACAATGCAGCCTTATTTTACTGTCATTTTGTTTTAATATGGCTATAAACGTCATTTAATGTTTAATAACAAATTTTAAATTATTCATTGAAGCAGACTGGAATTTATCATAAATTAAGTTGCTTTCATTTCTCTTCGCAAGGTATTTTTTTTAGATTTTACCTAACTTTCAATTTAATATGGCCGACTCGTAAATAAGGCCCACATTTGACTTTTGTGGACTGAATTAAATTTTCACCGAATTTATGGGCAGATGATGAACCTTTTGATTTGTACCTGATTTCCAAAGATCCAATCGGGTCCGCGTACCACCCTGGTTCCAAGTTTCAACACCTGGGTTATCTCTGGTCCGTTGATTGGTAGACCTTCTTCGCTTATGGGATGGGCTGAGCACAGTTCTGAGAAAAAAAACGGTTGGAAGTTTTTGAAAGAAATACAGGTTCTCCCGTGACGGAAATTGTTCAATTTTAAAACCAGCATATCCACACCCTAAAAAGTCCCGGACCAGAGTTGACCCAAAAGGCGGGGATCTGTTGGGCATTTCACTATGCCGGATCAAAATGACAGTTTTCCGGGTCAAATGAAACTTATTAGAGTCAAAATGACACTTTCCCGGGTCAAAATGACACTTTTTAGAGTCAAAATGACACTTTTCCGGGTTAATAAAGTTGCACTTCTTTTACTTTTGACCCGATAAATTGTCATTCTGACCCGGAAAGTGTCATTTTGAACCGGAAAGGTGTCATTTTGGCCCGGAAGAGTGTCATTTTGATCTGGAATAGTGTCAGCCCCAATAGAACCTTGATTCCGAGTTAAATCTGACCTGGGACTTTATAGAGTGCAGTAAATTTTTAAATGAACACTCCCTCACATCAGCAAACAGCCGCCACCAAGTCAGTGAATTTCAATACTTGGGCGTTCTGCGTGATGAGTACATTGACATTCAAATGTCTTTAAACTTAATCGCCTTTGTTGAAAATGAATGAAAGTCCAGTCGATGTCGTCGAGAATAGTAGCAAGAGAAGGGTTGAACCAGAATTCAGTTTCTGTGGTATGTGCTTTTTGATTAACTTAGGAGAGAAAAAAAGGAGTACTCAAGAAAAAATATATATATAGAATATTTTGTGGCGTAAGATGTGCCACCGGTGTTCACACATTGATTTGTCTTCAAACATTCTCAAAAGAAGATAACGAAAACTGCTTACGGTACAGAACACACGAAAACACGAACACGACCACAAAGTTGTAATTCACTGCCATCATTTTTCCCTCCTTACAGTAGGCCCGCGTTGTCAGATGAAGTTCTTGAGAAGAAATGAAGCGTCTTTTGGCAAAGTTTGTGACAGACTGCAGCATAGCAACGATCGAATCGAAAGTTTCTTGGCATTCCATGTGACCTATAGGGCATGGAGGATCAGCGGGTTGACAGTTTGTTTACTACTCAGTCTTGTCATCATTATTGGGTAAAATAAGACTTCTGCTTGTCTAGCGTTGATACACAAAATGTCTCCATGGTGCCATACTAGGCTCCTTTCTACAGTTTTACACAAACATAGAAACATTTTCATAGCAAGTATATATAAGTATAACTATGGAAGAGGGTATAGCAAGGACCAACGGAATGTAGGAAGTTCGGGGGGGGGAGTTTATTTAATTTTACTAACCGTAACCGTAACCGGTGCTAAATCGTGGATCCTCACTGTAAAGCAGGAGAAGTCGCTTGATGGCGTCTACACCAGGATGCTGCGCATGGCTCTGAATGACTTCTGGAGATACCACATCAGGAACATCGACCTTTATGGCGGTCTTCTACACATCTCAGACAAAATATGGGAGGATGGCTATGGCATGCAGGCCATTGCATCCGCCACCCGGAGCTAGCAGCCCACAACACCATCCTGTGGGAGCCGACTCATGGAACTGCCAGGAGGAGGCGGAGACGAACCACGTACATCGACAGGCTGCGGTGGGATGTTGGTCTCAGTGACACGGGGAGCTGAGGACCCTAATGCTGGATAGGGATGAGTGGAGCGAGGCGACCAAGTCCCGAGTTGGTGTAGGTTAGGCTGCACCCTCGCATCGCATCGCATAGCAATTTTACTAACTTGGATCTTTCGTCTGGATTGACAAACATGTACGCTTTCACCGAATCCATGCACCGATTTACTGCAGACATAAAGCAAAGGGTTGGCAGTTTTCCATAGCACCATAGCTCCATAGCACAATGCTGAAGTCCAAACTGCTCGAGAAGAACAATCAGGGAACTTGCCCACAAATTTCAAAATCCTTCAACTGCTTGGCAGAGAAAAACACATAATCGGATTGTTAAGGTCGTACTTGTACTAAACAAATCGTGAAATTAATCGTCTCAGTGGCAAAGCATGTGGGGGAATAGAAATGTAACATTTCGGGGATTTGAGCCCCAACCTGCAGACACCCCCCCCCCCCGACAGGCGCGGTTCTAGAACCAATATTTTGGTGGGCTAGCAGAATGGATCCAGAATTTTTGTCAGGGAGGCGTGCTGAAATGTAGACCGGTTATTTTCTCCAGACACTTAGGCCTCCGAAAATCAATAGGTGGGGGGGGGAGGGGGGCTCATGCCATATTAATACAAATGCACCCTTGTCACGACTATTTCTTTATTGGGAGACCGTTCATATGTACATCATCCTTCTTTTTGCTAATGCAATTTTTTTTACGGAATTAATTTTTTTGGGGTGGGGCTAGACAAAATTTTGGGCCTAGCCCCCCCCCCCCCCCCCCCGTAGAACTTCGCCTGCTCGGTTTCGTTTTTTTATCCACTCTGTATAGCAACGTTTTAGGACAAATGAACACACATAAATACAAGAATTGCAATGCTCAATGTAAGCGAATTTGTTTTATTTCCGACATATGCATTTGACATTGTTTGATTCTTTAGGCTTTTTAAAATAACTACTCAATAGAGTACTTGCCTTACCAATCATGGGAAATAGGCCTAGTCATTATTTTCTTAGGCAGCCAATTTTACCAGCTACCAGCACCCTATCGAATAGGGAGGGGACAGGTTTTCGGTACAACCTTCTGGGAATGTACATATATTTTGTTTTTCTTATTAACGAGTGCGAGTGTACAATGAGCATTGGCGAAAAATGAGACGCCGATAACACATATAGAACACCATGCTTTTGGTCAATTTTGAGAAAGACAGACAAACAGACAGACATACCATCCGACCGACCGACCGACCGACCGACCACCAAGTGACACGTAGAAGCTTCTGCAAGAACTTAAAAATCGCATCCCGCCACTTTTGGGGACATTTCCTCCTTCTGCAAGGATACCGTCCAACCACCACACAAAATGGCGTCCACCTTGTTAGAGGAAGATGCTGTACATACAACGCAAGTGCGAGTGCGCAATAAGCTCTGGCCGTGTTACAAGATGTCTTGCATGAAAGTCTCGCTTAAAATCGGTCAAAATAATCCCTGTCAGAGCTGAAAAATGCGACGCCGAAAAAAGCGACGCCGATGGCACACATGGAACACCATACTTTTGGTCAATTTACGAGACAGAGAGACAGACTGACAAACCGACCAGCTAGTGGCATGTAAAAGCTCATGCCAGAGCTTAAAAAAGAGGAAATTTCATGAGCTATTTACTAGGAGGTAACAGCTGGGGAAAGGAGGCTACCTTTAACTTTTAATAATAAATTTATTTTGTTTATGGAAGTAGAGTACATAGCGTAACTTGCCATAATAACTGTCCTCAAAAGCACTCGATAAGCGAAATACATACATCTTTCAACACCCAATTATGTCATGAAGAGTTCGGGCTATACCCTGCCTCTGAGTATAAATGCAGCTACAGAGTACGATAGCGTCAAACTAAACCATAATAACCGCACGTTTCTTGAGCAACTTTCACCGTTTATTCATCCCGACGACAGATGGCGCCAGCATCTTGGGCGTGGCTACATGCCGGTTTCTCCCAGCAATGAGACGGGCAGTCAGCCAGTTGACTCTCAGACCCATCACAGAACACTCCCTCCATGTGGATTGTCCCCTCCCCCTGGCCGAAATGAGCCCCAGACTTGGCTTCTACAGCCCCGGAGAATCCCAGCTGACGACAGACGACCTGGACGTCATTCGTGTCCCAGTCATTGTCGCAGACTGTCCCCCAGGTCGATCTCTACTCGTCCGCTGGCGGGATTCGAACCATCGCCAACCAACCGAACCGTATCTGGTTAACAAAACAAAAGGTTTTCTTAAAAACTTTAAACCTTAAAAATGTAACGAATACAGTATTTTGCAAAGCAGCAGTACAGATTATTGGAATGAGAAATTGGGGAATATTAGTGATGAATTTAGATTTGGAAGAGGAACTATACAAAACTGTTGAAATTTCTGCGATACTTAATTTAAACGGTTTGATATCTATTTTGATATAAAGAGCAGGCAAATAGTCCTACTATATCTCGTAAGAATGACGAACTACGGTCGAAAATAATTATTGTTATGACATTTGAAATTCGGGTGTTATAATTAAGACAACTTGTTCCCTGGACAAGCTTTATTGTGTTTTAAAAGCAAGCAAGACGTAAGGAGTGGTGAGACTCTTTCTTACTGAGTTTTGGTCGGCAAACCACCCCGGCCACTTGTGAGGTATTACAGGGACGAGAGCTGGTACAGACAAACGGGCAGTCAGCCAACCGACTCTCCGTCCCTCGACACGCCACACGGTTCATCAAGATTGGTCGCTCGCTCTCTCCGTAGAACGATCCCGTCTTGATCTCCACTGCTTCTAAGAAGTTGCCGAGCTGACGACAGACGACCATGGCATCCTGGATGTCCCAGTTGACGTCACAGACTGTTCCCCAGGTCCCGTCGTGACTGATTTCCACTCGACCGCTGAGTTCGTCATCCCCGTCAACCAACCGAACCGATCCATCCAGAGATGCAGGGTTAACAAGTTTCAGGTCGTACTTCCCTTCTGCTCCCATTCGGTAATGAGCTCTAACCCCCGCGTCCCATTGTACGATGATCCAGCCGCCTGCACTTAGTTCAGAATCGACACTACCCTTACTGGGTGGATTACCGTCCTGTAACCAAGAGAGTTGTGATTTGAGCAGTAATAAGCACGATTGTTGCAGCGTACATTGGGTACTATGAGAGCGGCAACTTCGACGTAGCCAGTTTTTATGTCTTTAATCTGTCATAGTGGTGTTACCCAAAGTTATAGCTATAACATTTATTTATTCAAATGCAATGAAGTAGTTAGGTCATGTGAAAAAACGTCCTCAAGTGAACTTGTGTCTTTTCCATCAACCTAAAGACATGTAATAATTTTTGCTGACCGATGGTTGGCATGGCAAATGAGGGGCCGCTGCATTACATATTTTAAATAAAACCTAACTATGCAAAAACATACGGAATACACTTTAAAAGAGGCAACTGTTTCAAATACTAAATAATCAAGAGAAACTAACAAAATGTAAATGAAGATACCACCTTCTCACATAAATACTGGGTTTTGGGGGCTAAATGCTGTTGCCAACAAAGGTTTAAATTACTGTTTTGATGGCTGGAAAAAAATCCACGTACTTGCTCTCCCCATTTCCAGTCTGGTCCGCGTACCACCCTCGTTCCCATCTTCAGCACTTCAGATAAATCATCAGGTTCATCACCGATGGGATGACAAGCGCACAGTTCTACAAAAATAAGAATTGATTGATCAATGCATTTAGGCTTTTCACCACGAGGCCCGTCGCCAAATGCAGTGGAGGTTCTAGGGGGGGGGCTTTAGCCCCCCAAAAATTTTGTCTAGCTCCCCCGACGTACAACTGCCCCCCCCCCCCCCCCACCGGCAAAAACCTTAAGCGTCAAAATGATCTACAACAGGTTTTTTGTGGTGTGCCCCCTAGTTTGTACTGTGCCCCCCCCCCCCCTTATGCCCGGAGCTGGTGACGCAGCTGTTCACCACTCGTTTTAAAAATGCCGGTGTCATATAAAATTCGGACTCCTATGAAGTCTGGTCCCTTTTAACCTAATGACATCTCTGGCTCACATGCATCAGTGAGTTTTCACTGTACTGTTCTATTCGCTGAGGAACGCACGATGTAGTCAATTCATAGGAGTCAAAACTTCACACTACAACGGATTCGAAATAATAATTGGCTTAGCTGCTGTTGATATCTTTTTTTAATTAGTGATTTTGTTATGACAAATTGTTACACTTTCTGGCAAATTTCGTAGGTCCAGCCAATTTGTTTTTCCTAATTATGACCTACTTAAAAATGGTTAAAAAAATCTTGCACTTTCTGCCGCAGTGCACGTATACGGCCCTTATTGTAAAGGTTAAATAATGCATACTCTGCATAGAGTTGTAAGTGATATCAGTATGAAAAAAGAAACTATTCATATGAGTGTATGTTAATAACAAGTTAGGCTGCAAAAAAAGAAAACCTGTCAAAAAGTCGAAACGGATACACGTAGAAGCCTGTAGATTGTTATGTTTTAGAAAAAATTGCATTTTGGTAATACTCTTCTGGGTCTACTAAAATATTCATTCACTCTTTCTTTATAATAAAATAGCATTATAATGTCAATCTCTATTACGAAACACACCTACATTCTGGTATTTGTTGGTAATGATAAAAAAAATATTCTTAAATATTACAATACTCTTTACAACATGGCTAGGCCTATACTTCGGCTTTGATCTAAACTTTTTAGAGAGAATCTAAGATAGTCAAAAAATTCGTCTGATATTTCCAGAAGCTGTAAAATAAATTCAATCGCAGTTAATGGAAAAACTCATTTCGAAATAGTTTGTCAAACTTACGGTACAGCCCTGCAGACAATATCCACACGGCAATGTTGCAACTGATGAAACCCATTTTGTAGCTGGGTTCTCCCTCTCACTCTTCGTCCGTCGGACTGTCGTGAAAGTGAGCCGTTTGGAAGGATTCTGGCAGACCCAGAGACCGATCGAAGATCTAAGCATTCCATGACAACTATTAATAGTGCAATCGTAAGCAGCGCTGTCAGGACTCGTACCTTAATAAATAATAATGCCAATTTAGAGATTCCAAGCAATCTTTGAATGTTACAAAAATAACATTCATGAAATCTAGCCAAGTTCAAGGATACATGAACGCACATAACTCATATACAAGAATTGGAATGCCCAGCGTATGTACGAGAAAATTTATTTTCGACACGCGAATTGACATTGTTTATTCTACATGTATGCTTTTTAAATACCTGCACAAGGAAACTTGCATAGCAATCACGGGAAAAATATGTGCTTTGTTTTACCCGAAACACACATGTTCTTAAGTTCGAAATGCGGTCAGTCATTTATTTTCTTCAGACAGCCAATTTTACCAGCTACCGGCACCCGAATAGGGACGGGGCAGGTTTTCGGGTACAATATTCGGGGAACGAAAACCTTTCTTATTTTTCTTTAAAAAAAAGGGAGAATGCAAGACATCTTTTAAATTTTAATAATAACTTTCTTTTGTTCATGAAAACAGAGTACACTCCGAATATTGTGTTTAGCAATAAAACAGAATCTTGCTGTCTCGCTGTTAATATATGTTTAGCAAACAGTACACGTCCAATTCCTAAACATCGATGTTCAATTGCTAAACACTATTCATCAATGCTCTAAACATATTTAGTATTGAAACATGTTGAGTATTTAACTATGTTTTCAAGCTGATTTCAAGAAAGCGTTTATAGAGTATATGTATATATAGCGTAACTTGGCATAACAAAGGGACAGAGTATAATGTCCGCAACGTTGAGTCTAAACCGGTTCTTCTCAACACAAACTCAACTTGCCATAACTGTCCTCGAATATATTCAACAAGCTAAATGCATGTATCTTTTCAACACCTTATTCTGTCATGAAGTGTTTGTAGTTCGGTTTATACATGCACTACCTCTGAGAATACATGCTGCTACAGATTATGATATAGCGTCAAACTAAAAACTAAACCATAATAACCGCAACTTTCTTGAGTAAACTTTCATGGCTTATTCATCCTGACGACAGATGGCGCCAGCATCTTGGGCGTGGCTACATGCCGGTTTCTGCCAGCAATGAGACGGGCAGTCAGCCAGTTGACTCTCAGACCCATCACAGGAAACTCCCTCCATGTGGATTGGCCCCTCCCCCTGGCCGAAATGAGCCCCGGACTTGGCTTCCACAGCCCCTGAGAATCCCAGCTGACGACAGACGACCTGGACGTCACCCGTGTCCCAGTCGTTGTCGCAAACTGTCCCCCAGGTCGCATCACGGTAGATCTCTACGCGTCCGCTGGCGGGATTCGAACCATCGCTTACCAACCGAACCGTATCTGGTAAACAAAATAATGATTTATTAAAAACTTTTAACCTTAAAAGTGTAAACGACTACAGTGTTTAGCATAGTAGCAGTACAGTTTATTCGAATGACGTTAAACGTAAGGGTTGAGTAAGAAAGCATTTTTATGATGGCAAGTCATGTGAAAAATTATGTTCAAACTGAGAAATTGAGGGATATTAGTGATGAGTTTAGATTTGGAAGAAGAATTATGCAAAACCATCAAATATTGTGCGATACTTAATTGAAAGACGGTTTTATATCTGTGTTGATATAAAAAGTAGGTCTATATTATATTCCGTCAACATGACGAACTACTGCCGAAAATAATTATTGTAATGACAAGTGAAATTCTGGTGTTATATTAAGACAACTTGTCACCTGGATAAGCTTGGCAATACGATTACATTGAAAGTAAGGAGAGATGACAGTTTTTCTTACTGAGTTTTGGTCGACAAACCACCCCGGCCACTTGTGAGGTATTACAGGGATGAGAGCTGGTACAGACAAACGGGCAGTCAGCCAACCGACTCTCCGTCCCTCGACACGCCACACGGTTCATCACGATCGGTCGCTCGCTCTCTCTGTAGAACGATCCCGTCTTGATCTCCACTGCTTCTAAGAAGTTGCCAAGCTGACGACAGACGACCATGGCATCCTGGATGTCCCAGTTGACGTCACAGACTGTTCCCCAGGTCCCGTCGTAATTGATTTCCACCTGACCGCTGAGTTCGTCATCGCCATTCGCCAACCGAACCGATCCATCCAGAGATGCAGGGTCAACAACATCTACAAGTTTTAGATCGTACTTTCCATTTTTCCCCATTCGGTAAGCTTCTCTATTACCTGTATCCCACTCCACCCGGACCCAGCCATTGTCATTTAGTTCAGCAATGATCCGCCCTTCACCGGGTGGAGACCCGTCCTGATTTAAAAAAAAAATATATATATATATATATATAAATATATATATATATAGGGGGGCCTATGCAATGAAATCGTCATCTATTTACAATCCACAGTGCTCGATGCATCTCTGCAGAGCTATAATAATATGCAATAAATTCAGGATATGAGTTGTAGCGTCTATGTAATGTGTGTATTTTTTTCGTTTAAAGCAACAAAAGTGCTCCAAATCCAAAGAAGGGTGCTGAAAAACTAACCTGATCAAGTCTCAGCTCAGCTTCAGCTGTATATTCCGACAAAAACAATATTCCAGGATCTTGAATTCAAATAAAAAGTTGCTGAGTCATGTTTTGAATTGGGCCTGAATTCAGCGCGTGTCAACGCTTGCGCGCACTTCTTTTTTTCGCCGAATAAGATAACGAACTACTAACGCACAATTGAAATTTCCAACGATGCATCTTTAGACGCATCGTTGGAAATGCCTTCTTTCATTCATTTCTTCAAAATGACACACTTGCCATAAAGAATTGTTTCACAGGGAGTTTTAAACCAAGTACACTTTTCAACAATAATTTCGTCGGTTATTTTTTGGATAGCTGCAAATTATGGACTGTACCTTAAATCAAACTTTGGCATATTTGTCAGCTGGACAGACTGTTTCGATTGTTTCTACTGAACAGTGCCTTACGGTACGAAACAGTCTGTCCAGAAGAAACATATGAAAAAGTTTGATTAACGCATATCCTGAATCGATTGTTTACATATTCATGCCAAAATTTGATTAGCTCATATTCTGAATTTATTGCATGATGCATATGTATACATGTATATTATGTCTAATATTCGAGATTTGAAAGACAGTTGGGATTCTCCTTCATTGGCAATTAATAAATTTGAACGAAGATCCTCATTAAAGTTTAATTGGTCATTTTAATAAGAAAACTTGTCTGTACTTATCGGCAAACGATGAACCTTTGGTTTTGTACCTGATCTCCCCACGTCCAATCTGGTCCACGTACCACCCTGGTACCAATCGTAAACAGTCTGGCTATCTCGGATTCGCTGAATGATGGACCTCCTTCGCTTAAGGGATGGGCGGAGCACAGCTCTGAAAAAAGAGGGAATGTAAAGTTTACCCAGCACATTTCCACCCAAAAAATAAGGCCTTTTAAGAACGAATGCTCCCTCACATCAGCATTCAATCGTCATAAAGAGTCCTATGACATTGATACCTGGGCATTCGCATGATGAGTAAGTTCAATGGGCTTTCAAATCCATCATTTTTGTCGAAACTGATATGATCAAGCCAATGTCGTCATAGCAAGAGCAATGTAGAGCAAAAATTCAGTTTCATGGTGTAAATTATTTTTAGTGTTTGTATTCAATTTCGCTTCAGTAGTATGTGATTTTTTATTTGATGAAGGAGAAAAAATGGTCTTTTTTTTTCTTTTCGAAAAAAAAAAACATCACGAAATAAATATACAAGTTCAGTTTAACGATGTCTCACCGCAGTCACATAATCAATGACTTCCTAAAATATTCACAAGAAGATAACGAAAAATACTTACGGTACAACACCGAAAACACCAACACCACCACAAAGTTGCTATTCAATGCCATAATTATTTACCCCTCGTCACAGTAAGCCTGCGTTGTTCGATGAAGTTCTTGTGAAGAAATGAAGAATGGTTCCGCAAAGTTTCTGATAGACTGCCAAGACCAAATGGAAAGTTTCTTGGCATTCCATGTGACTAATACGGCATGGAGGATTGGCGACCTCGTACTTACGAGGGAAGGAAAACACGCATAGGTTGTTTACCAAGTCGTTTGGAGTGATGAAACGTACGAGACACACGACATTTGCTAGTATATCAAGAGTGTTGGTGTATTTAGTGAATATCCCCAGGTGAACGAAATCATTTATCGCAAGTATTATAACAGTAGGAGGACCAACGGAGCGTCGAAACAAAGTGTAATTTAAAACAACACGTGATGTTTCACCCCTTCAACATCTCCCCCATCTCGAGGGACAAACAGGTTGCAAGCCAAGCCGCTGTAGGCCTACGCATTAACCCAACCCCTGCACCAGTTCGGATATACTGCATTCGCTGAGCTAAACAGATGCATGGCAGATTTTCTACACTGTTACATATAGCATAATGCTGCAGTCAAGACTGTTCGAGAGAATAATCAGGGAACTTGCCCACAAATTTCAAAACCTTCAACTGACAAAGTCATAGCACACTCGGACTGCTGTGATATGGGACATGGTGTTTGTACACACAACAATCAAGAAGGCAGTTCCCACCGTCCCAACAGTCAATAACTTGTTACACCCTATATCGTGCAAAAATAAATGGGAAACATGAGATGTGCAAATAACACTGCAGGTACAAGTGCAAGGAATGAAATAAAATCGTCGCAATGCAACCTTTGTCATGAAATACTCCTTTGCAACCTCGAGGGGCGTGACCACTCCCTTCGCTGTGCGACATGTGCCGCTGTGGCGCTTATGGCGCAAAGATGTGCTAAAGCGATATTTTGGTGCCGCAAATGTAGTTTTTGTAAACTTGACACGTGATCGCTCAAGGCCAATGAACTTACAGACAAAATATAACAATTTAAGATTGACTCTAATTTATTGATTCTTGTCCAAACAAGTTTGTGAATGTGAACTCGTTCCCAGTACTCTTTACCCTAAATCACCTCTCTTCTCATCAAATGACAATCATTAAAGGTAGAGACATCGAAAACAGGTGTATTTCAAATATTAAGTAAAATTTGTTGCATTTGTATTAAAAAAAACGCATGAATTAACAGTCCATAATGAATGTGACAATATTGTGGCTTCACTTGTTTAATGACGGAAAAACGCCACCGCGTATTTAAATGACTGCATCAAGAATTCTTCACATAGTATTGAACTCCACATGGATATAAAGATTAATTCAGCTATAAAAAGTAGCATCTTTATTGTTATGGTCCAAAGAATTTAATCTAGCATGTAAAAAATGCCGTAAAATTATTTTCTACAGAACTTTTCCACATTTAGTTTTGCTCGCCTACTATGTATAAACAATGTATAAACATTCAAGGTGGCACTATGACCTATTTCGTTTGAAATCAATTCTTGATTACACAAAGAAAATTGCCTCAAGCAGGATCTGAACCCACAATCTCCAGAATACTGTACCTGTGCTGTACCAACTTAGAACATGCACTTTGCAACTTGCAGAGAAACCCCGCAATTATCATTCATTCTTTGTTGCCTCAATGTCACCCGTGGAAAGAGATAAAATAATAATAATCACCAATATCACAGTCTACCCCTTCAGAGGTTTCCAAAAATGTGTCGGGAAAAAATAAATATGACTTTCTTTCTTTTTTCTCTCATGACTCAAACATGGAAAACTAGGGCCTAACCCCCCCCCCCAAAAAAAATCCAGACCTCAAAATTTAACCAAAATATGTTTTAGCCTAGGCGTGCTTTGAAGCTGAACAATTTGCTGTCCAGGACAAGGTAATATAGGTCCAGGAGAGCATTACTGGGTGTCGAATGCCCCATTACATAACGGCTGTGTTATTTACACACCATGCCAGTTATGCCTTCCCACAAGCATCAGCTAAACCTGATCACCCCAAGAAAACAAAATCCAAGCCAAAACGACCTTCCAAGTTTTTTGTTTTCTTTGACCATATGGAGCTATTAGCTCATGCTTTGACCAAGGACCATGACCAGTGCACACTACTTGAAATCAGAACGCTAAGGTCAAACATAAATGAGTCAAAAATCAAATAATTACAAGGCACCATGAATTAAGACGACAAAGTAGTAAAAAAAAGAAACACACTCAATTTTGGTATATTTATTGACTGCCTGTGATAATTTGACACTTCGATGTGGAGCAGGGGGGAAATCATTATAAATCATTCACCTACTCAATTCAAGGTCAACCCAGGTTGTCGACTCGGTGGACAAACAGGCGTGCAGGTGTGGGTCAAAAAGAATACATGTATAGGCACTAAGGGAACATGATAGGGGAAAAGGTACTCTTTAATCACACGAACATAGAAAAACTCTGGGGAGATGATGCATGCAACATTTTATGGGCTTCCAAATGTGTAATGAAAGTGACTTTTGAACTTCTACTAGCAACTCACATAAGGACAACCATATGTGACTGTCATTCAAGTCAGTTTTTGACTGCAACATTTTGACTACAGAAACAGGCAGCGTTATCAGTAAAGGCAAGTCTTATGGACCCAAAACAAATGGACTGTGCGGTCACTAACACATATTTGCATGGGCGTCGCCAGGAATTTTTTCTAGAGGGGGGCAAAACATATTTTTCCAAAAAAATGTGTATTTCTCAATATCAGTTTTCGCGGGGGGCAGGGACATTCCCAGTGTTTTAGTACTCGAACTCGGTACACGTACTCGAGTACTACTCGAGTACTTTATTGGAGTACTCGTACTCGAATGTCGAAGTACTCGTACTCGAAATGACGGTACTCGTACTCGGGCAGCAAAGTACTCGTACTCGACATGTCGAAATTGTACTCGATCATTAAAGTACTCGTACTCGAAAAGCGGTACTCGGGGGGGGGGGATGTTATAGCGTCACTTACCATGGCCTTATTTTACCGATACTTTCAGTTTAAAATGGTTGATTGGCTTGTTGAGAAGTCGAGATTTCCTGATTTTCTTCTGTGCAAGTCCAGACAAACACATTTAACAGCTAGTGGTGAGTGGGTCTGTATATCTGTCTGACTGGGCCTGGGCCAAAATAAGCACAATGAACCATCATTGCGGTATGGCCGTATTCAGAAATAGAAGTAGTCGTACTCGTTCTCGTACTCGGAAGTACTCGTACTCGTACTCGGAAGTAAAAGTACTCGTACTCGGAGACCCGTTCTTGTACTCGGATGTACAAGTACTCGTACTCGTACTCGTACTCGGCAACCTAAGTATTCGGGAGTACTCGTTACTCGGAAAAAAGTACTCGTCTCAACACTGGACGTTCCCCCACCCCATTAAATTTACACCACTTTGACTTTTTTTGTTGTTGCCCATGCACATTTGTGAAATCTTTTCCTATATCTGGTAGATGAAGGTTATGTTCTCTAGCATGCTGGGAAAGAGATTTAAATGTAGAGACGACTATTTGCAGCTATCCAAAAAGTGACAGACCAAATTACTGTTAAAAAGCTTCTTGGTTTAAAGGTAGTAATTAAACTAAACCCCCAGTGAAATTATTCCTTCTGGCATGTTGTCATTTTAAGAAAACAATAAAACAAGGTCACTCCCAAAGATGTGTCAATTGACACATTTTTGGAAATTTCCGTTAGTAGTTGGTTTTGTGATTAGGGGAATCCGTGAATGGATGCGCGCAAGTGATGACTCGACGCAAAGGCGCACGTAGTTGCTATTATTCATTGGTTCAGTGCGTGACATCGTGTCGCTGCAAACGGCTGAATGAGAACGTGTCCCCGACGCTGATTTCAGGCGCAATTCAAAATATGACTTGTCAATTTTCGAATTGAAATCGAGTTCCTAGAATATTATTTTCTCGGAATATACAGTATTCACTGAGCTATAAACTTCATCAGGTTAGTTAAAGGGAATATACAACATTTGCAAACATTGAAAAATAAAACTACCAAGTTTTTACGAAATACCTTACTAAGATGTTGGTAAATGACAGTCAAAAGCATCCTGTAAAGTTATGGCACCTGGTGTGAAGTCATTTTCAAGAAAATGGTATTTTTGTATACGTTTCCAGCAGTGGTCGGCCGACCATCGTTGCAAAAACCTAACTATTTTGCAACTACTGCTCCAAATTTACCATTTTTTATTCAGTTCAAATTTTGTTTGCTATTGGTTACATATTTTGAACGGGTGCAGGCCAGCTAGACTGGTTCCCTTACCTTACAATTTTCCGGCATCTGGAAATTGATCCATTTTATCTTTAGTGGAGTCAGGGAACCAGACTACTCAAACATTTTTGTTTTTCTTGGTTTTTCCAGCATTTTCGAACAAAAACCTTCAAACATGTCAGTGTAACAATATTTGATCCATTATACTCCCCCTTCAAATAGTTCGTTTCTGAAAATTACAGCAAAAATTGCTTCAAACGAAAAAAATGCACCAATTACAAAGTCACTCTGCCTTTAAAATTACAGAAAAGGGTATTGGTTTGAGGATGTCATTCTTTATCTTTTCTAAGGCTGTCATCTGTATGTAGGTAATACTTCAGCTCTGCAGCGCAGTTTGGTAATAAAGTTATACACAGTTCAATACCTCGTCTGCAAGAATCAAAATTACATGACAGCATTTGCTGCATGTGGAGCAACCGTAGGTCATTTTTGTACATTGAATGAGAAGTTGCAAGTGTTGCAGATTCTATCCGGGAAATGGTTCTACTTTCACGTCTCTTGGGTTAACTTAAGGTCGATCAGTTGCAACTTTAGATGATGCATCCAACAGACAAGTGCAGGGGAAGTAGATGTGCTATTTTAAACGATAAATTTGTGCAGGCGGGAAAAACATGAGAGGCACGTACATGAAAATGAGAATTCGAGGGGGAAAATAGACTAATAGGGTCAGCCAAAATTTGTTACGCCATGAAAACCAGCAGGGGAGGGAAATTGGCAGTCCAAAATTACAGTCCCAAAACAGGCAAATCATATTTACATACGCAGTCTGTACCTGTTCAGGCTATTCAAAAAGCAGACGTCAAAATACATAGGCCTAACACAAGGATCAGGCGTATAAAATACTTTATTATTCATCTGCATTGTGGAAAGAAAAATGAGGTGCGTGTAAAGGATTTCACCTTTGTGATCAAAATCTAACTTTGAAAAACATGTTTGAAAAAGTGCTTAAAACGTCCATTTGGCTTGATTTTAAAATGCAGTTTAATTCTTCCTTAGATACTCTCGAACCATAGCAGAAGACCATCTCCGTCAAAATCCATCGCTCAATCTGCTTCACATAATGGTGCTGGTGGATTTTGATGGACTTGGTACGCCGTGGCTTTTTCTGCTAAAAAAAAATGAGGGATGAATTTTGATGGAGTTGGTCAGGTTAAGTTCTTACATTTTGGTTTTGTTCGCATCTGAGTTCCTACCTCTCTCCGTAGAACAATCCCGTCTTGATCTCCACTGCTTCTAAGAAGTTGCCGAGCTGACGACAGACGACCCTGGCATCCTGGATGTCCCAGTTGACGTCACAGACTGTTCCCCAGGTCCCGTCGTGGTTGATTTCCACCTGACCGCTGAGTTCATCATCCCCGTCCACCAAACGAACACGCGCATCCTCAACACAAGGGCGGATCCAGGGGGGGGGGGGCCAAAGGGGGCCATGGCCCCCCCCCCCCCCCCCCCCCCCAAAAAAGAAACCAATTTTTTTTTTTTTTTTAATGTGACATCGCAATAAAGGCAGGCAATGAGTACACCACCATCTTTTCCTCAAAAAAATTGGTTAAAAGGGTCAGAAATTGCCTCAGATCGCACCACAGAGCATCTAGAATCCAAAAATTTTTCGGGGCCCTAGCGGGCCCCGAACCCCACGCCGTAATTTTTTAGACCCACTTTTTGGGGGGACCAAAATTTTTTTTGGCCCCCCCAAAAATTGGGTTCTGGATCCGCCCTTGCCTCAACAAGTTTCAGGCCGTACTGCCTGTCTGCTCCCATTTTGTAATGGTTTATGTGCCTGGTGTCCCATTGTACATAATTCCAGCCGCCACTGAGTTCACTGTCCATGCTACCTTCACCAGGCGGATTACCGTCCTTTCACAAAGAGAGTTTTAATTTGAGTTAATAAGCCCAAAGTCGTTGCAGCCTAAATTAGGTATTCTTAGAGTGGCAACTTCAACGTGGCCAGTTTGTTATGTCTTTAACCTTTCACGGTGTTATTGCCCTAAGTTATAGCAATAGCATATATTTATTCGAATAATAATGCAACTGAAGTAGCTAGGTCATGTAAAAATGCCCTAAAATGAAATGCACCTTTTCCATAGACCCAGTGATACGTAATAGTTTTTGCCAACCGATGGCTGGTATGGCAAATTAAGGATAGGCCTATAAGCGGCTTTTCAAAAAATGTAAACAAAGTAATAAAACAAAACAAAGCAAAACAAAAAAGTTAAAGAATAAACAAAGAATATAATTTTTATATATAATACAGGCAACTATTTCAAACACTGAATAATCATTACAAACTACCTAAAATAGAACAAAAGATACCACCCTCTGAGATAAATACACATTTTTTGTTAGGAAAGTTTCCAACCAAGGTTTAAATTAATGCATTGATGGCAATATAATGCATGAGTGCTGGATAAAAGTCTATATACTTGATCTTCCCATTTCCAGTCTGGTCCGCGTACCACCCTCGTTCCCATCTTCAGCACTTCAGATAAATCATCAGGTTCACCACTGATTGGATGACCAACGCACACTTCTATAATTAAAAGAATGGACTGTGATCAATGCAAATAGGCTTTTCACCAGCCGTTTTAACACATGCCGGTGTCATATGAAATTCGGACTCCCATTAAGTCCGGTCCCTGTTCGCCTTATATGGCATCTCTGCCTCACATGCATCAGTGAGTTCCCACTATTCAGTTCGCACAGCCATGCACGATGCAGTCAATGAGTCCGTTTTCATAGGAGTCACAAATTCACACTACAACAGAATAAAATAATAATGGGCTTAGCTGTTAATTGTCGGTACTTTTGATTCTGAGAGATTTTGCGTGTTTTTGCCAATGTGAAACCAGCCAATTTTTTATTTTTCCTAATTAGGACTTACTAAATAATGGTAAATCTTGCACTTTCTGCCTCAGTGCACGTATACGGTTTGTATTGTAACGGTTAAAACAATGCATTCTCTGCATAGAGTTGTAAAGTGATATCAGTATGAAAAAAAGAAGAAACGATTCATATGGGTGTATGTTATTAACAAGTCCGGCTGTAATTGTTACTGAAAACCCGTCAGAAATTAGAAACAGATACATGTAGTAGCCTGCAGCTTCCTATGTTTTTTCGGAGTGTTTCGTTTTGGTAATGATAAAAAAAAAACTCTTCTGGGTCTACTAAAATATTCATTCTTTCTTTCTTTATTAAATTTACATTCGAATGTAAAGCTCTATTTAATTAAATAGTACAATTTGCAAAATACACCTATACTTTCTGGTATTTTTTGGTAATGATAAAAACTCTTCTGTCTACTAAGATAATAAAATACTCTTTACAACATGGCTAGGCCTATATACTTCGGCATTGATCTTAACTTTTGAGAGACAATCTAAGATAGTCCAACAATTCTTCTGATATTACCAGATTCTGTAAAATAAATTGATTCGCAGTTAATGGACTAAAATCGTTTTGAAAAGGTTTGTCCTACTTACGGTACAGCCCTGCAGACAATATCCACACGGCAATGTTGCAACTGATGAAACCCATTTTGTAGCTGGGTTCTCCCTCTCACTGTCCGTCCGTCGGATGATAGTCGTAAAAGTGAGCCGTTTGGAAAGATTCTGGCAGACCCAGAGACTGATCGAAGGATCTAAGCATTCCATGACAACTATTAATAGTGCAATCGTAAGCAGCGCTGTCAGGACTCGTACCTTGTTATAATAAACAATAATGCCAATTTAGAGATTCCAAGCAATCTTTGAATCTTTGAATCTTTGAAAAATAACATTTATTAAATCTAGCCAAGTTCCAGGATACATGAACGCACATAACTCATATACAAGAATTGGAATGCTCAGCGTATGTACTAGAAAATTTATTTTCGACACGCAAATTGACAATGTTTATTCTACATGTATGCTTTTTAAATACCTGCACAAGGGAACTTGCATAGCAATCACGGGAAAGATATATGTTCTGTTTCACCCTAAGCACACATGTTCTCAATTTCCTAATGCGGTCAGTCATTTATTTTCTTCAGACAGCCAATTGTATCAGCTACCGGCACCCGAATAGGGACGGGGCAGGTTTACGGGTACAACATTTGGGGAACGAATTTTTTTCTAACAAAAAAGGGAGAATGTAAGACATCTTTTAACTTTTAATAACTACTTAGTGGAGTACGCTCTAAACATTGTGTTTATAGCAATAAAACAGAATATTGCTGTCACTTTGTAAACATATGTTTAGCAGCTAAACAGTACATGTCCAATTCCTAAACATCGATGTTCAATTGCTAAACACTATTCATTAATACTCTAAACATGTTTAGTATTGCAATATGTTTAATATTTTTAAATACCAAACTTAGTTAAAACTATGTTAAAAATAGTTAAAACTATGTTTTCTAGCTGATAGAAAGAACGCGTTTAAAGAAAGAATGTATATAGCGCAACTTGGCATAACAAAGGGAAAGAGTATAATTTCCGCAACGTTGAGTCTAAACCGGTTCTTCTCAGAACCAACACAAACTTAACTTGCCATAACTGTCCTCGAATATATTCAACAAGCTAAATGCATGTATCTTTTCAACACCTTGTTCTGTCATGGAGTGTTTGTAGTTCGGTTTATACATGCACTACCTCTAAGAATACATACTGCTACAAGCTATGATATAGCGTCAAACTAAAAACAAAACCATAATAACCGCAACTTTCTTGAGTAAACTTTCACGGCTTATTCATCCTGACGACAGATGGCGCCAGCATCTTGGGCGTGGCTACATGCCGATTTCTGCCAGCAATGAGACGGGCAGTCAGCCAGTTGACTCTCAGACCCATCACAGGCCACTCCCTCCATGTGGATTGGCCCCTCCCCCTGGCCGAAATGGGCCCCAGACTTGGCTTCCACAGCCCCGGAGAATCCCAGCTGACGACAGACAACCTGGACGTCATCCATGTCCCAATCAATGTCGCAAATTGTCCCCCAGGTTGCATTACGGTAGATCTCTACGCGTCCGCTGGCGGGATCCGAACCGTCTCCAACCAACCGAACCGTATCTGGTAAACAAATTAAGATTTTCTTTAAAAGTGTAAACGACTACATTATTTAGCAAAAAAGCAGTACAGATTAATCGAATGAATTTTAAATTTACGCGTTGAGTCAGAAAGCATCATTATTATGGCAACTCATGTTAAAGAAATTATGTTCAAATTGAGAAACTGAGGAATATTAGTAATGAATGTACATTTGGGAGATGATTAATACAAAACTCTTGATATTCAGTTGACGGTTTGATATCTGTGTCGATATAAAAAGTAGGTCTATATTATATTTCGTAAACATGACGAACTACTGCCGAAAATAATTATTGTAATGACAAGTGAAATTATTCAGGTGTTATATTAAGACAACTTGTTACCTGGATAAGCTTTATTGTGCAATACTATTAAATTAAAAGTAACGAGAGATGACAGTCTTTCTTACTGAGTTTTGGTAGTCGGCAAACCACCCCGGCCACTTGTGAGGTATTACAGGGACGAGAGCTGGTACAGACAAACGGGCAGTCAGCCAACCGACTCTCCGTCCCTCGACACGCCACACGGTTCATCACGATCGGTCGCTCGCTCTCTCCGTAGAACGATCCCGTCTTGATCTCCACTGCTTCTAAGAAGTTGCCGAGCTGACGACAGACGACCATGGCATCCTGGATGTCCCAGTTGACGTCACAGACTGTTCCCCAGGTCCCGTCGTGATTGATTTCCACCTGACCGCTGAGTTCGTCATCGCCATTTGCCAACCGAACTGATCCGTCTAGAGACGCAGCGTCAACAAGCTTCAGGTCGTACTTTCCCTCTGCTCCTATTCGGTAAGTGTGTCTTTTCCCCGCGTCCCATTGTACCCAGTACCAACCGGGAGTACTGTATGGGCCGTCGACACTACCCTCCCCAGGCGGATTACCGTCCTAACACAAAGAGATTTGTGATTTGAGTCAGCAGGATACCTTCATAAGCACAACATAATGCATGCGTAGTTCCAAAAAAACACGAAGTTAACCGACCATTAATACACGAGTACTATTTAAAATGTTCAAAGCAGTTTCTAACCATTCATTCTACCATTAGAGTAATCCGTTGCAACGTACAACGGAGCCCGGTTGTGCTGTTGGCAACGGGCGCAGATTTCCTCATATACACACAGGTTCCGAGAAGGCAACGTATTTTTTTCTCCTTTCCTCATTCGGCAACTGTTCGTGTTGCCTGCTATAACCCGCTTCACCTCGACACAGCCATTGTTTTCAACATTGGTCCGGCGTTCACTCTGTGGAGTACCGTCCCAGCGAAAAAAACCCTAATATTCGAAATTTACATACATACGCGTAGCTTTTCAAACTTTATTTCAATTTGTGGGACTCTCTTTACCACTATAGACTGGATAACGAAGATAGCTTTACAACTGGAAAATGATGAACCTTTGGATTTGTACCTGATCTCCCCATTTCCAATCTGGTCCACGTACCACCCTGGCACCAATCGTAAGCAGTTTGGCTGTCTCGCTGATTGGAGGATCTTCTTCGCTGATGGGATGGGCGAAGCACAGCTCTAAAGAAAGAAGGAATGTAACTTTATCCACCAAAAAAATAATACCTTTTTAATAAAGAACGAATGCCTGCCACATCAGCATTCAATCGTTATAAAGAGTCCTTCCATTTTGATACCTGAGCATTCGCGTGATGAATAAGTTCCATGGCCTTTCAAATCCATCATTTTCGTCGAAACTGAATGAAGATCAAGCCAATGTCGTCATAGCAAGAGTAATGCAGAGCAAGAGTTCATTTAATGGCTTATAGTTTGTTAGCGTTTGTATTCAATTTCGTTTCAGTGGCAAGTGCTTTTTGATTCGAGGAAGGAGAAAAAAAGGTGTTTTTTCTTTCCGAAAAAAAAACCCCAAATCATCAGGAATAAAATATACACGTTCATTTTAACGATGTCTCACCGCAGTCACATAATCAATGACTTCCTAAAATATTCACAAGAAGATAACGAACAATACTTACGGTACAACACCGAAAACACCAACACCACCACAAAGTTGCTATTCAGTGCCATAATTATTTACCCCTCGTTACAGTAAGCCTGCGTTGTTCGATGAAGTTCTTGTGAAGAAATGAAGAATGATTCCGCAAAGTTTCTGATAGACTGCAAAGACCAAATGGAAGTTTCTTGGCATTCCATGTGACTAATAGGGCATGGAGGATTGGCGACCTCGTACTTACGAGGAAGGAAAACACGCATAGGTTGATTACCAAGTCGTTTGGAGTGATGAAACATACGAGTCACACGACATTTGCTAGTATATCAAGAGTGTTGATGTATTTAGTGAATATCCCCAGGTGAACAAAATCATTTATCACAGGTATTATAACTGTCGGAGAAGATATAATCTGGCAAGGACCAACGGAGCGTCGGAACAAAGTCTAATTTTAAAACAACACGTGATGTTTCACCCCTTCAACATCTCCCCATCTCGAGGGACAAACAGGTTGCAAGCCAAGCCGCTGTAGGCCTACGCATTGACCGAACCCGTGCACCACTTGGATATACTGCATTCACTCTAAGCAAACAAGATACATGGCAGATTTTCTACACTGCAACATTGCACAATGCTGAAGTCAAAACCGCTTGAGAGAATAATCAGAGAACTTGCCCACAACTTTCAAAAGCTTCAACTGACAAAGTCATAGCACACTCGGACTGCTGTGATATGGGACATGGTGTTTGTACACACAACAATCAAGGAGACAGTTCCCACCGTCCCAACAGCCAATAACTTGTTACACCCTATGTCATGCCAAAATAAATGGGAAACATGAAATGTGCAAATTACACTGCAGGTACAAGTGCAAGGAATGAATTAAAATCGTCACAATGCAACCTTTGTCATGAAATACTCCTATGCAACCTCAAGGGGCGTGACCACTCCCTTCACTGTGCGACATGTGCCGCTGTGGCGCTTATGGCGCAAAGATGTGCTAAAGCGATATTTTGGTGCCGCAAATGTAGTTTTTATAAACTTGACACGTGATCGCTCAAGGCCAATGAACTTACAGACAAAATATAACAATTTAAGATTGATTCTAATTTATTGATTCTTGTCCAAACAAGATTGTGAATGTGAACTTGTTCCCATCACTCTTTACCCTAAATCAACTCTCTTCTCATCAAATGACAATCATTAAATGTAAAGACATCGAAAACAGGTGTACTTCAAATATTAAGTAAAATTTGTTGCATTTGTATTTAAAAAAAGACGCATGAGTTTACAGTCCATAATGAATGTGACAATATTGTGGGTTCACATGTTCAATGACGGAAAAACGCCACCGCGTATTTAAATGATTGCATCAAGAATTCTTCACATAGTATTGAACTCCACATGGATAAAAAGATTAATTTAGCTATAAAAAGTAACATCTTTAGCATAATAGTGATACTAAGTGATTCTTACTGACTACCTCTTTTGTGACATGTTGTGGGTTATTTTTGGTTTCGTTGTTGTTGTTTTTGGTCGAGTTAGAAAAACTAACCATTTTGCAGGCACGTCACTTCTGCAAGCAAACGAGTCAACATTAATTTAAACTTCTGATTTTTTGTGTGTGAATTTTGCTCGTTTTTAAATCATTTGCAATAGACTTATGCATTGTTATTTCAATAAGTCATGAATCAACAAAGTTCTTATGCTCCACAGAATTAAACATAAAAATCAATACATTTTTACTTTTGCGGGTAACACCATGTGGAAAGATATCGCTTCTTGGAAGAAGTGTGATTCTCAAAAGAACCGGTCGGATGAGTGTAGAACTCGACGTGGTTTTCAGAACCACACTTCTTCCAAGAAGCGATATCTTTCCACATGGTGTTACCCGCAAACTTTGTAATTTATATCATCCGCCATGAAAAGCTTCAAGTCATTTATAACATATAAATCACTGAATCATTTATAAATAAACATTTATACTAAGCCACAGCACACAAGCAATAGTCTACATAACCTCTCAGATAAAAAAAACACTTAAGTAAAACTATAAAGATGTTACAAATTGCAAGAAATAAAAACGCTTTCATTTTGCACTTCATGCTTTTCTAGAATCTAGTTATTGTGAATTGTCAGCCTCAAAGACTGCCTTACATTAGTATTCAGCTATGGATGTTTACAAATTATTCAAAAAAACAACAACACTTGTGTGATCCAGGGAAGACAAAAAATAAAATATAACGACACGGTTTCTGACAATATTGCAATTCAATTAAAGACTTGAAAGATGATCAGAAAACATGAAATTTAAAGTCCTACCTAACTCTGCAACATTAGCATATTTTCACTACAGTGGTTTCGTAACAGCGCAAATTAATATCGTCTTACTAAGCAAGACGTGAAGTTTTCTGAAGATAGAAAACATAATTATGAATAGCAGTTTTCTTTGAGATCAGGGCCCAATATCATGGCTCTTCTAAACCACAGAATTCCGCGCTTACACGATCAGCATTCTGCACTTACAGAAACATACTGCCCTTACCCTGTAAGCACAGAATGCTTAGTTACGGGATGTATGCATGCGCATAAGCTAAAATTGCTCGTTAACCCGTGAAATACGCTTGCCGTAAGCATGGAATCCCCTGCTATAGTAAGCAGGGATTTTTTGCTAACGGTAAGCAGAACCAAGAAATTGGGCTCAGATGTATGGTCTCTAATAAGGATTTACAATCTTCCTCTCAAAACAAACAAAAATCCCTTTTACTCACTGAGTATTTTTTTCTGATGTTTGTCGGCAAATTTCACCCCTCTAAAAAATAGATTACCATTGTCTTTGATAATTTCTGATTACTGTAACATTTTAAGTCACCTTTCCAATTCTCAGTGATTCATTGCGTTAGTCGTTAGATTGTATAATACATTCAACGTTTCTCAACTGAATTATGAACTACAGACTGGAGTAAATTTGGGTTTTGGGCAACTTCACCAGAAAATATTCAAATGTCACTTTTATTCTCGGCCTCCATGTTGGAGAAGTAAGTTGCGTTTTCGAAGCCAGTCGTGGACGTGATCATACGGTCCTCCATCAGGTTGCCTTTGCCCCGCCGATAGGCCAAGACAAAGTACACAGCGACAAGAACGATGGAAATGGCAATAAGGATGCCAAACACGATACCAACGACAGCACCAGTCGACAAACCTGTCACAAAATTGTACAAATTGCAAAAAAAAAGTTAATTAAAATCACAACCAACTATACTCTTATACATGGTAACTGATTTTTTTTTCTAGTTCTTGAACGAAAGAAAATACGGAAATGTAGTCCCTACAAAAACAAACGCGATCGGAATTATCTCGGAAGCTGCCGGCCAACGTTTTCGTGTTCATGCATGAGTCACGTGATTGTGCCTTGTAATTTCTGGAAGTGTTTTGAGTTTTAAAAAGTCAGGTTGATGATCCCAGTGACCTCATGATGACCTTTTACCACAGTTTTGTCACGTGACATAATGGGGCTGGGCTACTGATACTTCTGCCAAAGTTTGGTTGAAAACGATCCAAGTAAATGAGCAATAGGCAGTGTGAACGATTGTTACTAACCAACGGACTAACGACGAGACATGATGATTTTGTTGAGCTGCTATCCCGCAGCTGAATGGCAATCGTTTTCGCTATTTTAAAGATTTTCATTCACTGTAAAATGATCTGGTTATAATTTTCACCGATTTTCAGTTGCGCTTGGCTAAGGTTTGAGTGATTTTCATAGTCTAATATGACTTCGCTTTTTTTTTTGGGGGGGGGGGGTTAGATGAAATCGAATCACACAATTTCAGAAGACTTATCCTCCCACCTCTTAACAAAAACTCTGCTGTAAAAACTGAAAAGACCTCATTTTATCCCTAACTTTATATAACACAAAAATGCTCAATACAATCGTTAAAATATTTCTTCTACCGAATATTTGTGTTGATATTGTTTTGAAATCTCACCTCCGGTTCTCGGCTCTGGGGTGCCTGGCTCTCCTGGAAATGAATAAAAATTATCATGCATTTGCTGAGTGCCATTTCTTTCCTTTTTGTTGTTGTTTGCGAAAGGATTTGCTACATTGCTTTACAGAGATGACATTCTCACTGCAGCGAAGTGCGGTCGGTTAAAGTGGATCTGGGTCTAAATTGAAGTTGCAAGGAAGTTGCCGTTGAAGCTTGTTTCATCCCGGTTCCCCTCCCCCTCCTCCTGTCCCCTCCCCCCTCCCCACCCCATGTTCTCAACAGCAGGGA
Organism: Patiria miniata; assembly: GCF_015706575.1. NCBI lineage: Eukaryota > Metazoa > Echinodermata > Asteroidea > Valvatida > Asterinidae > Patiria > Patiria miniata. The sequence goes on along the minus strand of NW_024037076.1, from coordinate 8,257,865 downwards.
TTCAGTGATCTGCAACTAATTTGAGCAGAGTTGAGAATTTGGAACACAACGTGAATTGGAACATGAAATGATACCCTTAAGTTATCCAAAAAATATATTGATGTTCCTATTTTTCAATGAAAACAACCTACCAATGTCTGTAGTGTAGGGCTTTCCTGTGTGAGGCTCCCCTGTGTGAGGTTTCCCTGTGTGAGGTTTCCCTGTGTGAGGTTTTCCTGTATGAGGGTAACCTGTAAATCAAACAAGGTATACATCCGAAAAGTCTTCAGAACTTCGTGATTTTACGGATTTATAGACATAGCCCTACTTGACAGTAGCCCCTGAGACATAATGGTGTCACGCTCAGTGTGACGTCATTGCATGACGGGACTATCATCTTACTAGTTCGTAAAACAAATTAAAAACAAATACTCAAGGTAAAGTCAAAGGTATCCAACTACTATCTGTCACAGATTACGTGTGTGACAGATCGTATTTGGCAGGCTTGTATTAGTTGCATTTTGTCAAGAACGTCTAAAAAAATAACATACCATTTAAAAAAAAAAACATTTGAACCATGAATACAACATCACAAACAATACTAAAGATTTCAGTTTCATTTTCTCAAAAAAAGTACCTTTTATCAAAAGAATCACTCACTTTTCATAACAGATTCCAGCACCCACCCTATTTGGTAAGCTATTTAATAAGCTATAGTTAATAACAATTTGGTGGTTCATACAATCCCGACGCCAACTCCAACTCTTCACAGCAATTAAAATGGCTCACGTACCTTGAGGAAGCAGTTGACAGACGCAATCGGCCTTCAAGACTTGGCAGAACTCATCAGACCACTTGCCATCGGTCAAGTCCATGGCCACACAGTCAGCTCCGGACGACTGACCATCAGGCTGTCTTACGGCCCAATTCACATAGTCCACTTGGCTTCCGTCTGTGTCATTGTACACGAAGACGCCTGCGCAGTGCCAAAAATGCAAAGCCCAAGAAAACAAACATGTGGGCATGTTATAACAGATTAGTAAAGTTAGGATTCAAGCATTCAGGCCTTCGTGTACTGTGGAAAGAACATAATTTCCTCTAAACAAGTGCTAGTGCACAATAAGCTTTGGCGAAAAATGCTACGCCGATGGCACACATGGAACACCATACGCTTTTCGGTCAATTTTCATTTCCTCCTTCTGGATACCGTCCAACCACTACAGAATATACCACGTGACTATAGTAACATGTTGCACATTATCTTGCCTCCTTTTACACATTTTTCATATACAATTTTACGAACTGTTACAAACAATTTTTAGAGTGTATTTACTGACGACGGCATGGCATTTGCTAAATTTTGGTAAACTGTTTTGGTAAATTTTCGGGGACCGACCGACCGACCGACCGACCGACCGACAGACACCCAAGTGACATGTAGAAGCTCAGAGCTAAAAACTAACTACAAACAAGGTTGCAAATTATTGTCTGGAACAAACATACGGTAGTTCAGAAATTGTTGTCGCACTTTAACGGACTCCGTAAAGTGAAATATTCCGTATTTTCGGCGTAATTATACGGACTTTCCGTAAAATGCAAATATTAATTATGCTAACTAGCGTGATTACAATCAATCACATCGGCCCAAACACCTACACATAATATAGTACATCTAAGTACATATTGTCATTTCACCCACAACCGTGTACACATCTCCAAACTCATGTTAAGGATCTGTGTATTTTACGGAATGAAAAAACATTTCCGGAAATTTTGCTGCAGGAATACGGAACGCTATTTTCTGTCCGGCAGCAAAATTTCCGGAAAAGTTTTTTCATTCCGTAAAATAAACAGAACATTAACACGAGTTTGGACATGTGTACACGGTTGTGGGTGGAATATCAATATGTACTTAGATGTACTATATTACGTGTAGGTGTTTGGGCCGATGTGGTTGATTGTAATCACGCTAATTAGCATAATTAATATTTGCATTTACGTAAAGATCCGTCAAATTACGCTGAAAATACGGAATATTTCACTTAACGGAGTCCGTAAATTTACGGACATTTTTAACAGTGAATTCATTAAACGAAATAGAGAAGATTCACGTGTGAGGTTCTATGCAAAAAATCCTAACATTTCAGAAATTTGAATCTGTAGCATTCCTGCATTGCATGAGAACATTTGCACTTGTAGTAATTAAAGAAACCTATACCGCTCTAGATACATGGAGAGCCAAACGTTAAGCTTACAAGGAAAGGACATTGTGATATAAGCTTATCGACGCTCGTACCGTTTGAATTCCTGTACATTTGAAGCCACACTCGGCCAGAACTCTGCGCTTCGTCTTTCGTGGCGTTCCTCCGAATGAACTCGTTCTGCTCGTCGCTGTGCACCACGGGCAACGTGGCCCGGTAGTCCTGCCAGCATTTCCTCTGAGCTTCATCGCGAGACGTCCGCATCAAGCCAGTGTTGAAGAGAAGACAGCTGCCGCCGTCTTGTTCCCAGCCTTCCATATTGCAGTCCGGTGGTGCAACACTGGTCGGGATGGGAGACACTGTCGAGTGAACAGTTCAAAAGCTATGGATCAGCATGGTGCCTGACACAGTCAGAAGATCTAGACATTGATTATTGACCTCTGATAGTATTTACTCCATTTATAAGTCCCTGACCTGCCACAAACCGTCCTGCCCATTATTCCCTGAATTGCCCCGGACCAACCTGCCTCCTTGTACCGCCCCTAACCAGCGCGCCCTGCCTGTTACTCCCTGTACCGCCCGAAACCATCCTGGGTGTTACTCCCTGTACTGCTCTAAACCACCCTGCTTGTTACTCCCTGTATTTCCCGGACCAACCTGCCTCCTCAGGGGCGGATCCAGGAATGTTCGCGGGGGGGGGGGCATCAGCAAAAAAATCTGAAAATGTACACAGGTTTTTTTCTCCAGACACTTGGCCTCCGTAAAATAAAAAAACTGGGGGGAGGGGGGGGGGGCTGGTACCATATTTCAATAGGGGGCGTTGTTCAAATTCGGCAATTATTAACACTAGATTACAGAATGGTGTACCGTATTTTTAACAGGCGGACATTATACCAGTATAAGTTTTGTTACTCCCTGTACGACCCTAAAGCACCCTAAAGATTCGTCAATGAATAAATGTAATAAAATACAATGAAGAACAAGCGCTAATGGCTTAACCATATCCCCTTTGTTAAAAAAAAATAGTAACATGCTTTTGTCCGTTCTTTGAAAAAAAAGATTTAAAAGCTACTCACAAAGGTAAACACACACCGATCGCTTTAGCTTTTGACTAGACTAGATCCCATTCACAAGTCATTTTTACTGGAAATATGGCTATTGTGACTGCTTTCCTTTCCAGTAGGTTGATTATAAGTCCTTTCATAGAGCAGTTTCTTACCTCCACCGATCTGACAGATAGATGCTCGCGTGGAGGAGCAGTCCGTGTTATCCCATGTCTTCCCAGCCAGCATTCTGACGCATCCCTCACCCTCCAATGAACTGGGCTCATTCTCACCCCAATTCACGTACGACAGTTGGTTTTCATTCAGCCAAGTGAAGGTACCTTTACTCTGTCAAAGAATAAAAAATAAACTTTAGTCACTGCATTCTGCACGGAATAAAATTGAGATATAATTATAACAATAACATTAAAATCTCACTGGTCGTGCGTTTTTCAACAAGTAAAAGTGAAAGGGTTACGTCATAAATACTGGATTTCAACTTGTTTCTTCCAAAGTGTCCCGTCGATCAAGCTAAAACTTGAACAGGTTAAAGCGTTAAACGTCCCGCTTGGTATTTTCACAATAAGCAAGGGTCTAGTACTCACATCTCGCCTGAGTCCGATCCAGGCATCACCAACGTCGTAGTAGGTAAGCATGCTTCGGATTAACGCCTCTTGCAGACCGTCGCCGATAGAGGCCAGAGTTCCTTGGTCTTTCTCGCAGTTGGCTTCCGCTTCGGCATAGCTGCTTGGTGTCGCTTCAACCCTGTAGCAGGCTTGACCAAACTTGTAGTAGCCTGCTGCGTCACACTGTACACCAGTCCATGTATCTGGGAGGCTTTTATCTGAGCGGAGCAGAAATTTTAACAGAAAGAAAAGATCTTGATCTCTCTGGAAGTCATTCGGCGAGGAGTGTCAAAATACTCAGATGCATACCCAGGAGACATGTATTCGAGTCACTTAACATCGATTCGGAATCTGATTCCCGAGTGCCGAGTCATGCAGGTAGAGTTCAAGAGTCCGAATTCGCCTTTTGGTCGAGTCCTAGTGAGTAACGAGTCACTAAAGGTCGAGTCCGAGTCCGAGTCCGAGTCACAAGTCACTTTTAAGTATGAATTGGAAATAAATGTCGAGGCACTGCTAAAACCTAAAATTGATCTTCCAATTTATGAAATATTAGAAACATGCCTTCTGCATGCATGCACTGTGTATGTAAAGTACTGACAGATGCGTTTCTTCTGCACCGCACTGACTGTATGGCTTGGCTAAAAGGAAAGAGTCGTCTCCAAAATGTGATTGTATTTTTTTAAGTACTTTGTACTAATTCTGATCGAGTCCCAAGTCACGCCCTAAGGCTTGCAGGTCGAGTCCCGAGTCCAAGTCATTTGTCATCGTGACCCGAGTCCGAGTCCAAATCGCAGAGAATGGGACTCGTGTCGGTCGTGAGTCCGAGTCCGAGTCACGAGTCGTACAAGTCTGACACCAACGACTTATAAACATAATGAATTCCCACAGCGTTAGTTTAGCCTGAAAGGCTGAAGGAAACATACGTATGCTTATTTACTCCGTGGGATGCATAAAACCCCACAGAACCTGCATAAAATGTCCGTTGCCTGGGGTTTTTTAATAAATGAACTCTTAGAGTGACTCACTAAGTGGTTGCTGACAGAAGTAGCTCTCACTGTCAGATCCCTCCACGTTGACCCACTTCCCAGATGTGGTGTTGTCATTTAGCATATGGACACAGCCACCTGTAATCTGTTTGCAAAAAAGGGAAACTCTTCACATTATTACAAACTCTATACTGAAGACTCAAAAAGTATGCAAATATCATGTGATAACATGGAATATGTTTTTATCGTACAACAATCCGTTGATAAAAGAAGTTCAGATGGCACGCTAACTAGAACTGTATTTAATTCACAAGTCAAGCCAGTCAGAAGCAAATAGGGTATTGGGAACGACAAAGAACTGCGTTCGTCAAAGTTCACTTGTGACAATCTGAAACTGAATAGCAGAGGAAGGTTTTAAGGAAGGTTCTGCAACAAATTATTCAGAGTTGAAGAGTTATACCTCATCAGGCTCAAGGTCACGTGCACGCAGTCTCAGGAATACACATTCTTCTGTATAGGTAAATTGGATTTTACTTACGGCTGGATAGCCTGGAGCCCAGTAGGTGTAGTTCAACCGTGACCCATCCGTCCAGTGAAAGTCACCGACTAATCGATTGAGACCGATCCAAGAATGGGAACTGGTCTGCTGGCCCATTAGAGCATTCAGGAAAACTGCGAGTCAGAACCAAAAAAAGGGTTACTAAAATTCAATTGAGAATACTCCTCAACGCCCCTGAATGGAGCAAAACGAGTATTGGAGGTGCAGTTTCTTGGTTGCTGTTTTTTGATTGGTTACTTGTTGTAGTGCTTGATGACGGCTGCTTTGAACTTTTGTGGCAGAGCATTCCAATCCATGACTGTTCTTGGCATGAAAGAATACTTCGGGCACTTTTTGTTGGTTGCAAGATATGCCGTGTCTTGATGGTCGTTAGAACAGGCGTAGGACGTTTTGCGTTCTTAAAAACTCGACAGATATGTCCACAACATTTAGCATACTGCTGACAACTGCCATTGTCATCTGCATTACAGTTTAACTGTTAAAACTGACTAGAGTTTTTTTCTGAGTGTATTTTCTCAGAGTGTATTTATCAGAAAAGGGTGAGCCAAACTTACTCTGAACCTCAGGACTAGACACGGTGACAAGGACAGCCCCCCGACTGATGCAATCAGCTTTGGCCTGTCGATACGGCAGCCCGGACGATGAAACTGAGCCCGCTCCGAGGAGCCGATAACACTGGTACCCTACACGGGACCAGCCGTCCTCGCAGCCGCCTGTGAATGGGTACGGGGTCGGGACGGGGATAGGGTTGGTGCTGGTGTTGAGCTTCTTACAGACGAACGGCTGAGGAGTGCCGCAGGCCATGTCGTTCCACGTACCGACTGGTGAGAAAATGAACATGAAACTACACTCAACCAAAAAGAAAGTCCCCCCTTAATACTTTTTTTTTGTCTAACTCAAAAACTACTGGGCTCATTTTGCTCAAATTACGACTGATCAGAACAGAAATTCCTTAGCAATCCAGCCATACTCTATGTTTGGCCAAAAACAGTGATAATGTGCACACAAATATGCAATTTCTGACAAATTGTACCGAAAAAAGTTGCACTTTTGTATACGAGCAAGGTGAGTGTGAACAACAACTTGCACGTATCCAAAAGTGCAACTGTTTTTGGTATCAAACGTCATAAATTGCATAAATTCGTACACATTAGCACTGTTTTGGGCCAAATAAAAGTATGGCTGGATTGCTAAGGAATTTCTGTACCGATTAGTCGTTAGTTGAGAGAGAGGTGCTCAGTAGTTTTTGTGTTAGAAAAAAATATATATTGGAAGGGGGGGACTTTCTTTATTGGTTGAGCGTATGTGCTCTTCAATTAATTTGGTGGCGGTACCCTAGACTTGAACCATTCGGCCGACAAGACCCTGAAAGCTTGGCGGTCGATTGGTAAGACTTCTGCTCAAGTAAGCAGCAGCTCTTAGGTTCGACTCCCACCGAGTAAGTTTTTTCTCGCAAGCCCGCGGACAACACTTGAGTATACAGTGTTTATAAATATGAGACAATGGACAAAATAACCCAATATGAAAATTTACATTTTGTTGAGGCAAATTCCATCTTACAGAAAGTAGAGTATGTTACTTGGAAATAGGGGAGAAAAATGAGGAACACTGAGGTTCTCTATGGAAAAAAAAATCATACCAATCAACATTTTCCCTAACAAAAAATCACCTACAGCTTATTATGTAGCCATGCTCTTATCCACAGTGTTTAGGTCAACTATTTACAGATTTTGGGGTGAAAGAAATTTAATAATTTTGACAAATCCCATTAAGCTCCTTTCATATGTCATTTTCAAACATTTTCCCATTTGTTTGGGGGGGGGATTTGAAAACTCAAAGAATGCAATAGGGTCACTTTTCATCGCATTAATTGCATGTCAAAACATGATTAATTTCCCAATCGTCAAATTTCCGGGCAATAACTGAAGATCAGCAGATTAACAAATGTTTTCGTACGTGAAATGCAGAAATTTCTTCCAAAAAATAGTCGTAAAACAATTGCCTGCAGTGACAATTTTGGTTTAGTCAGCTAAATCTGGAAACGAGTAAATAATTTTTGATTTCAAAACATGTTTTTTCCCTTTTGTTTTTGGCAAACCTAGGTTGCTGTAATGTGACCATGCATATTCATATAACCTATGACCTAGATTTCTCATGGTTACACTCGGTTGTACTTGTACATGGAAGTAAAACATGACATCACCGGTGGCCAATTTCCTGGAGCTGCTTAAAAAAATTGCTTAGCACAAAAAAGTCTTGCTTTTAAAAAGCAGGTTACCAGCCAAACCTCTGTGTGATTTCTATGCTAAGCAAACAACAGCTGCATACCAATCACAAGCAATATAAACATCTCATGGACATTTGGTTGGTAATCCTGTTTTTGCTAAGCAAATGTCTGTGCTTAGCAGTTCCATGAAATTGGACCCTTTCCATATCGCTTATAATCTTCTCACTATTCTGTCTGTATTTTCAGATCACAGCAGCTTGCATACTTACGGGACGAGTGCATCTCAGCACATTCCTCCTCCCCTCCATAATCATTAGGCTCGCCAGGGTGCCAATTGTCATAGGAAAAATCGGTCTTGTCTGACCAACTGCCCAAAAAAATGATAAAACAACAGCAATGACATCACAACCTAGAAATTGAGCACGACTCAAGAGCCATGTCTAAAAATTGGCGTCCTGTAGCCTCGTGGTTAAGGCATTGAGTTTGTGGTCTGCGGGTACAGCAGGTTGTGGGTTCGAGTCCAGCCTGGGGTCATGGTGCGTGTGCCCTTTGGCAAGACACTTTGTCACTCATTGCTTCTCTCAACCCAGGAGTAAATGGGTACTTGTGAGGGCAGAGATGGTTAAGTAATGTGATTGATTTAGCTGCAGAGGCAGGGGTGATGTACCTGTATAGTGACAGGTGTATGGAAGCCCCCTAACTTCATAAGTTCGTATAGCGCACACAAACAATTTTTGTTAAGTATTTGATACTTTGTTTTGGACAGTTACAATTTGGTACTTACAGTTTTTAGGTAGGATGAGAAAGTTCGTTTTTCGTCAATTTTTTTTTGGGGGGGGGGGGGAGGGGGGCAACCGACCGACCGAAACCAAAGTGACTTGTAAAAGCTATGTTGCCAGAACTTAAAAATGTGACACACAGACATCAGACAGAGAGCGAAGGATCTTTTAATATATGATGAAACTAACACAAAATTTGCCTGTCTGAGACAAATATTTATTTCTTGGGTCAACCTGCAAGTTGCTCCAAATTTTACTGGATTTGGAGCGACTCTTGAAATCGTGGGTGTTCGGGACTTACTTGTAAGTTCCTCCGGCAGCTGTTTCTCTCAGGCCAATCCAATAACGCCATGCTGATTGCTTTATGGGAGGGCAAAAATCCACAGTTTCATTAGAATCTTTTGAAAAGGCCTACTGTACAGGGTGAGTCCAAAATAAAAAAATATGTCGGGACCACTGTTTTAGTGAAGTTCTGCATATTGGGGGCACGTGTGGTCTAGCGGTGGAGCACAGGATTCGTGATCGAGAGGTTGTGGGTTCAAGCCCCACTGTGGCCATGCGTGTTGTGCCCTTGAGTAAGGCGCTTTACCTCAATTACTCCTCTCAACCCAGGTGTTAAATGGGTACCGACATTGTTCAATGCTGGGAAGGTAACAGACTCGCTGTGGAGGTGGTGTGGCGATCCCCCCACAGCAGCATACGAGTCTGGCCCAATCGCTAATGAAAGAGAGATGGGCACTCCGTTCCTGCGAACACAGGTTCGTCCCCTTTACATTTTTTACTTTTCTGCATATAGCACTTTCAAAATCTAGGATATGAAATCCCAGTTAATTCACTCATGTACTTTTCAATGTACGGAATCTTAAACAGAAACACCGTTTTAAACTTCTTGAGATTGGGAACAGCTAACAAGGGAAAAAAAACTTTTACGAAAACAAAAGCTGTTCCCAATTGAAATTGGGAACAGCTAAAAAACCTCATTTGTGTTTGATAGAATAGACTATTTGTCATTTATTTGAATGCTTTTCCCATTTGGAGCGACCTTTCAAAACTCGATGAATGTGTATTAATTGAAATCACTAGAGGGAAGACGTTCAAAAATCAAAGGCACATCTGAATGAATTTAATTTATATACCAACTTTCAATATCTCAATAAGATTGGCAGCTGTGCATGGTGGTATAGTGTCAACTAGTGAGGGTTGCGGTAGCACCGTGTGAACGAATCTCTTTTGAGAAGATGTGTAGTTCTGAAAAGAACCGGTTGGTTGAGAACTTGACGTTCCGATCAGTATGCTCTGGGCCCAATTTATTGGCTCTGTTAATACCGTTACCGAGAAATACCTGCTTACTATAGCATAAAATTCCGTGATTAATGTAAGCGTATTTTACGTGTTATCGAGGAATTTTTGATTCTGCGCATGCATATATCCCGTGATTAAGGCCTCTGTGCTAAATGACGGGTTAGCACATAATTCTTCTGCTAGCGAGGTTAGCGCAAAATTTGTGGTCGAAAGCGCAAAATTCTGTGGTTAGCAGAGCCAAGAGATTGGGCCCAGATCGTCTTCAGGAGAAAGCCGGACAGAGGTGATGTATAGCCTCATTGCAAGTTGTGTTCCGTTTACAGCGATTGGCAATAAATCTCCAGAATAAAATAGAGCATTACTTTTGGATATGCATTTTAAGGATAAAATGCATATCGATAACATACCCCTGGTTCAAGATGGGATTGGATGAAGCTGATCTCCTCAATGGAGTGGATTGAGGCTAAGTAGCCACCAAGATTGTTGCAGTACGCATCGGCCTCGGTCCAAGTCAACATGTCTGTAGACGGGTTCTGTATGTAGTAGCAATAGTCACCGCGTGCAGGCCAACCGGTCGGGCAATGGTCTCCCCCTGAGGGTAGAAATGCAACCCAGTTTTCTTAATTCTACAATGAAATTAAGTTCTACAAATCTGTACATGAAACTGTAGCTTAGAAACTTTAACAAACCCTTAGGGAAAACATGCAATATCATATCTCTGTGTCGCCTGGGTCTGGACTAAAGCTGTGTCTGAATTATGTGGCTACAGCCATGTCTACGGGAATTGGCTTCGGCTACTTAAACTTAGGGCATATATAACAGTAAGCTGTAGCCGGTATTTTTCCTTGGCCAATGACTTACCCTCAACTGTCGTGGCAACTCTGGTCGTTGGAACAACGGGAGCTAAAAACAAGAGGGGAAAAAAGGAAGAGTCAGTATACAGTCTATCATTTATTATTACATATATTTATTACATAATTTCTCAGGCAAAATACAAGACAATTAATATATATGACAGTTTTAAAATGTATTACATAAAAGTTACAAGTCACAATAAAGGAAAAGATCCAAAGGACAAACTACAAAAGGCTAAGATACAGGAAACTAAAATACAAAAGAAAAACATTAAAAAACATTAAACACTTAATTGTACCATAGTCAGGCCTGAAGGATTGCCTAAACAGCCATAAAAACAAGCTTATCGAGAGGCCCTCCAACTACAACAGTACCATGTTTACACACACAGAAACAAACAAAATCAAACAAACAAAAGAAAACAAACAAACAAAATTACGACAATCAGTGTTCATTTAGAATGTGTTTGTAAAACATAAAGATAAAGCAATGTTTGTTTCAATAAATTCATTTCATATGTTGATGATGTACTCACGAAGTGTGCCATGCCCAGTCACACTGATCGGCACATGCGTAGAGGAATAAGGTACTGAAAAAGAAAAAGTGTAAACAAACTTTCAAGGAGGTAATTGGCATTTCAAATAGCAGTTTATCTCACTGAACAGTAATCTACATTATAAAAGAAAGGCAAATACTAAAATGTAAGCTATCATACTTTATTAACTTCATTCAGCAATTTCAAGAAATTGTCAATACCAAGTGACCAATCAATTTTTGGAAGTGTAACTGTTTGATATGTCGTACACTTCAGAATTTTCTTCTAATTTGTTTATAATTTTTTTCACAGAATTTTCTAATCGTTTCTGTGCCACGAATTCAAGATTCATTTTCAAAAAAACTTCAAAAGACACCTGATAAAATCTGCACTTTCATTAGACAATTTACCTTTACTTAGTACCATATTCTTTTGAATGAATGTGTCTTTTGAATAATTTATTTATTTAATCCTAATCGATTTTTGTTAAATGATTATCGCATTTGAGCATACTTCAATGAAATGTGCACTTTAGTATTTCCATTATTAATTATACATTATCTATTATTAATTTGATTCAGGGTAGATTAGACTGATACTGAAAGAAAAGTTACACCTGATCGACAAAATAATTCTTACTTTTCGGCTTCTCACACATGTAGTGGTTCCTCGTAGAGCAGTAGGTGCCAAACCACTTGCCCTGAGAATCCAGATGCATCACGACGCAGTTCTGAAACATGTTCACCGGTGTCTCACTTCCCCAGTTGACATACGAAGCAGGAGTGTCATCTATCCATTCCCAGCCACCTGTTATTATCCAATCACAAGATGCAGAAAATATCTATCAAATCTTGCAGAGCACGATGAAAACCAAACCCACTAAAATCAACTCGGGTCTCCACACCTACGATAGAGCACAGGTCATCATACGCAACAAACATATTTTACACAGTAGCAATCTCAGACTTGTTTGCAGTTTGTAAGAAGTTTGCATTCAGGGAAAACAATGAAAGCAAAATGCTGTCAACATTACGTTCTCTGTCATTTCTTTAACAGAGTGAGGTGTAATACTCAAAATTAAAATCGCGAGTTCAAAAGTACAATTGCTGCCACAGAAATACACACCAAAATAAGTCCTATCGAGGAGTCAGTTGTAACCGCGTGCCTAAATAGGGTCCAAAGCCGTACGGCCCTACGTTTTACTTATGCCATGGTCTACTATGCATATAAACTGCCTCTAATTTTGAAAGATCTTCATGAACATTGTTATCCACAGCTACGACTATCCAGTGTAGTGTGCAAAAATCAAAAGCCGAAGCCTTAGCCATAAAACGCCTGATTCAAGCAAAGCCTTTATTTTGTTTGTTTACCAACCATTTGTATTGCGATGCAAGCCAAGTATAAATTCCGAGACACCATTCTTCTCCGCGGCCAGCTGACGTACAAACTGGTTCTCCGCCTGACTGCCGATCGTCACCAGGTCCCCGCCGCGGTTGAACTCGCAGTCGTAGCGCGCTTCGGCAAAGGATTTCTTGGTCAGCCAATTCGAAGGAACCAAGTAGCAACTGGAGCCGAAGTCCGTCCAACCAGAGGGGCAGTAGCCCGCGGCTGATGTTGGGTGGGGAGTCGGGGGTGTGGCTGGGGTTTAGGAGAAAAAAAAGAACATTAGCTCAACACTAAATAAGACTGGTTTTATCATCTTATTGTAATCTGATCATCTGTCATTAATGTCGTAACTGATGTTGTAACTTTCTGTAGACGGTTCAATGGATATCACCTTTTGTTTTACTTTTTTTAATATAACTCTCATGTTGCGTTTGTTGCATTTTTCTTACTGTTATATCATTGATATTGTCGCCATTTCTGTCCAATTCTGATATTGTTTTTGTGGTGCTGATTTGGTTTTGATTGAGGCCTATGTTGTTGTTTTGATGATATTTTAAATTATAAGCATCTTGTTTTTAGTTACGGTTCATGGTAATACAGAAATGATGCTGTGCTGTTTGTCAGGCCAGTTTGTTTGTGTGTTTGCTGGGCTGTTCGTTTTGGGTTTTTTGGTGGGTCGGTAGTATTGGACTGACCTGTATTATACTTGCAGACAGTGTATCGTGGGACCAGACAGCTGACTGTAGCCCACTCCCCGTCTTCATACAGGAATAGATTCTCAGCCATGACGGTACAATCACCCAGATTAGTTGGAGAGTTGAACCCCCAGTTGGTGTAGTGGAGCGGCCATCCATCCTCCCAAGTTAGTGCGTCTGTAGTCTGCAGCGTGAAAACACAAGTCATTAGTAATAATGTGTAACTCATTAAAGCTACAACAAATAATATCCTACCAACCCCTCTTCCCAAAAACGGCCTGTCCAGGTTAAAGACCAATCCCGGTTGCCTATACTTTTTCTGTTTATTGGGCTCGCTTTCAAGGGTGGCATTGGTGGCTAGAGCGTAAAGCGCTCGCCTCTCACCACTGTGGCCCTGGTTCGTTCCCGGCTAGGACCATAATGTGAGTGGAGTTGTGCGTTGGTTCTCTCCTGTGCCACGAGGGTTTTTCTCCAGGCCCTCCGGTTTTCCTCCCTCCGCAAAAATCAAACACTTTTGATCTCTGGCTGTGCTCCGTGGTCATATATGGGTTGTATGGCTGGCTGCCAAAGGCGCCTTTACATGCCTGCGGCTCGACCACATTGTAGCCGCGTCCTTCGCAATTCAGTTTCTCAGCTGCGAGTTAGGATGATTAGCCTCCCAAGTTCGGGGATGCTCCAAAGTTCGCTTTGGTATTTCGCACAATGCACTTGTCTCTAACTGTATTATTCAGAGCTTTATAAAATCCACATGATATGATGGAAGTTTAGGCATGGAAACGTCCCAGTAATGGCTACCAGAACCGCTACATAAATTTAAAAATCGAATTGGTTTATACAGTCCACGTAAAAGAGTGGTTTATTTTTACAGATTCATGAAATTGTACTTTAGCTATTCCATTTAATTTCAAATCTCTGAATTTGAATTCTCTTCTAAAATATTATTTTCAGGTCTCTTATATATTATTTTTGTTTGATGCTGATGCGAATTTCCGGAATCATCTTACCGAGTCTCTGTGCAGCCCTAGCCACGCACTCTTATCTGCATATTCATTGAGCAGCGTTTGTATCAGTGCCTGCTCGTAGCCACTCAACACGGAGGCTACTGTAGCCCCATCAGCAGCACAATAAACCTGAGCGTCAGAGAAAGAGCGCTTGGTAGAAGTATCCAGCTTGAAACAGGACTGGCCGTACTGAATATAGCCGGGCTTGCTGGGGCAGGGTGGGGGTGTGAAGGGGGACTCTGGAATCGTTGGATCTGGAAACAAATATAATAAGGTTTGGTATTTCCTTTAGTACTTTTTCAATTTCTTCAATAAACTCCTAACCATACCAAACCTTAATCCAACTCAACTCAACCCAATACCAAATCAAACATGACACAACAAAACCAAGCAAATCAAACACAACCGAATCAATCTCGGCTATATCAAATTCCTTTAAAGTTATCAATGCAAATCAAACCATGAAAATAAAACCACATGAACCTCGAGCCCATCCAATCTCTCCATACTTTCATACATATATAATCAAATGAAACACATGAATGAATGTCTATACACACCCGGTTTCATGAGGCAAACGTAGCTGTTCCGTGTTGTGCATTCGCCATCGTTCCATTTGCCTGTTTCTTCCGCTTCGTTCATCAGCCTGACACAGTCCGTGTCATTCCCCGTCTGATTGACCACAGAACAAAAATGAAAACCATTTAAAAGAGTATACGGCGGCAGTCAATCACTAACTGATCTACAACTCTATAGTATGCAAGAAGCTTGTTTAATAGCCAGCTGAACAAAAAAAACACCAATTTTTCCATCTCAGCAATCTGGAATATTGTCCAAAGTTAATACACATTGTATTTCACACTACTCAGGTGCTGGCCATCTTGAATTGTAAGGCAAGTGCTGTAATTATTCATCATGACTTAAGAAGAGTAGAAATAACGTCTTGAGGCAAACTATAGGTTAAACTAATTTTGACAAGCCTTGTCATCTTATTGACCCGAAATATTTATGAATGCCAACAGTTTCCGAAAGCGAAGCAAGCCCCGCGTGAATCATGACAAAACATAGGCACCTGGACATCTTCCCATTCAAGAGTGAACAATAGATAAAATGGATTCAAGAAAACAATCTAATGGGCCCATCCTCCAATAAAAATACCAAACACAGTCATGAGTATATTATACGGATTTTTGTGAGTCCTCACATTGAAAAAATCCGGCTGGTTATATCCCCAGTTCTCGTAGTCGAATGAGCTTCCGTCGGTCCAAAGGAACCTGCCACTGATCAGAGACGACAGGCCGACCCACACGTCGTATTCAGTGGCTATCAAAAATGCTGCCAGAAGCGCTGTTGAAGAATAAGATATACACATATACAATAGGCACGAAATCCTCAATTGACGTTGTAGATGACAACGAATAAATATTTATCTTTGTTATACCTCTGTCTTGAATACTGTATTTTCATTGGCCTAGAACGATTACGTGTTAAGTTTATAAAAAGTCATGGCGCACTGCCTGTGCGATATCCCGTACGTGATATCCCACAGGGAGTGTGCAATGACTTTGTACGTATGGTATACGTATGATGTGAAACGCTTGTATCGTTGGTACCCACGCTAGTTTCACCATGATTTCACACATGAATAGGAGCAGCGAACTAGCAGACGATCAGATGTTTCGAGCACGCGACATGCATGTGAGTTGCCGTTCAATTAACATGAATGTTGTGTTTACTGCTGTTTGTTTTCGTGATTTTTACATCAAAATCCAAAGAATCCAAGACAGAGGTATAACAAAACAATTGTTGAATATTACATCAGTGCAGTATACCTGTAAGACACGTGAACCACTGCAAGAAATTGAAACTGCCTATAATTTAAAAGTACTTAAAGCTGATTATAATATCCTTATGAACTCACTTTGGACGTTATCGTCATGAATGGAGGCCAGGTTGGCTCCCGGTGTCTTCTGGCATTCCGTCCTGGCATCGAGCCATGTCTTCCGCGTATCTAACGTCGTACCGCCAATCATGTAACACCGATGGTTGTACTCCCACCAGCCCGTTGGGCAGCCACCGGTGGGTACATCCGTGGGCGAGTGAGTGGCGACCGGCGGGTCGTCCACGTTGCGCTTGCAGATGAACTGGCGCTCAACGCCACAATTGGAGTCGCTCCAACGGCCTGGAAATACTTATGGTGGCAGGAAAACAAATTTTCTCATATTTTGTTTCTGTTGTTGATTTGAACTTTTTTCTAAGTCAACATTTAACAGATTACTAAACAACGGTTTTCCAAACATTAATCTAAACTTTGGATGGCACTGGTTTTATATGATTGTCCATTAATTAAAGCTCATCATCTGAAAACAAAAATGGAGCTTCCCTAATCAGAAAATGCACTAAAACAATTGAACAAAACATTACTGTGATGGGCTCTGCAAACTGTGTTGGAAAGATTTCACTTGCCTGGGTGGAATCTGTTTTTTTTAGAATTATCTGACTTTTCAGGGTGAGTAACAAAAAATAGGAAAAATTTGGGGGCCTACGAAAAATTCTAGTGCCATAAAACACATAGGCCTACCCATCCACACACACAAGCGCAGAGAAAAGTTTTTACAAAAGTTTTAGGGTCTCCCTCAGAATTTTCGAGTTCACCATCTGACGCTGTACGGCATGTATGCATAGGCCCTACGTATAAAATGTACGTCTAAAGTTGTGAAGCACGGTGCCAACCATGGGCGTCGATCGGTGGGGAACGGGGGGACATGTCGTTCCCAACGATTTTCGTCCCTGAATAAAGCGTAGCCTACATTTGATTCAGTTGATTTAATGACTCTTTATTCGAAAAAGACGTTTTAAATTATGGTCCTGTGCTAAAACTTTGGCTTTTGAAATTGCTTCAGATCGCACCACAGGGCGCCTAGAATCCAATTTTTCAGGGGCCCTTAAGCGGGCCCCGAACCCCACGCCGTTTAGGCTTCGCACTCGCATAATTAGTACTGATCAAGATACACATGTATGTACCACCCCCACTTTTGAGAAGCGTTTCGAATGTCCACGGCTGGGTTTTGGTCGTCCCCCCCCCCCCCCAACTCGCCGGCACAGCTTTACGCCACTAGCCGTCATTGCACTCGCGAGTTCACGACTCTAATCATGCCACCGGCTGACGTTAATGTGACATTGTATTATAACGGCTTCATTCCCTAGACTTAGCGTAAGTACAAGAAAAGATGAATTTTCCCAAGCTAGCTAAGGGAGCTGAATTAGAATCAGACAAACAAAATTCCCTCCAAAATATTTGTAAACGGGTCAGTAGTTTGATATAAATATAATGAGGTAAGGGAAACTTGCTAGAATTTCACTCAATCAGCGCGATATGTCATTGCCGGCCGAAAGTAGCGCGATGCGAAACAATTGATGAGACAGAATAAGGACGAGCTCGGTATTAGGTTAATTGCTCGTAGTGACTCTGAATAGTCAACTGCTCGGTACATAAGAATGATAAGAAAAGAGTTACGTAACATCATTCATGTGTATATATCGCGATGCTGATGCATCTTTCGTGCAGCTATGAAACACAAAGTAGCTGTCCCACTGCGGAAATAAGGATTATGTTTTAAACGCAAAGAAAAGCACCTACTGAAACAGCCTAGTTGTTACGCTGTCTGACAGTGGACCCAGGGTTAGGGGTTCGAATCCGCTTGGCGTCATTTTTTGGTTTTCGATGCCCGCGCTTCTGTCATTTAACATTATTAATTTCCCGTCGTCATATACCAACAGCAGTTAGCTCGGTCGGTCGGTATGCCGACTCACAAGTTGGGACTGTCTGCGAAGTCCAGGTTGGTATCTGCGTATAGGTACGGGGTTCTTTTGCTGACTCGGCAGCAAGGCTTAGGGTGCCACCTCGTTTCCTCCCTTTATGGTGCCTGACTTTCGAGTTACATGGATGGACAGGGAAGGAGGTGTGGTGGGCCGGGTACCGAGTCCCAGAGGAGTTCTATATTGGAAGTCGGTAAGGGGCTCATTGAGTTAGGGTCATAAGTCCGACTCCTGAAGACTTGGCCATCGCCACATAACTTTTTGTTTAATTTTCTTTCTTTTCTATCGGAAGACAATAATTGCAAGAATGATTAATTTGTTATATGGTACTGTAGGCCCTAATCGTTCGAAATTAATTTTTAAAATTGCTCGAAAATACAAAATTCAATCCAGCTATAATATTTTTATTTCATTGTCGCAAAACTGCATGTACATGCTCAGTACCTTTGCACATTCCTTGTTCAGGCCTGTTCCCTAATCCCAGACTGCGGGGGGGGGATCTTTAAATCCTATATCCTGGAATTTTTTATATGCGAGCGCGAAGCCCTGAAGGTGTGGGGTCTGGGGACGCTTAAGAGCCCCGGGAAATGTTTGGATTGCAGATGCTCTGTGGCGCAAATATCAAAGTTGTAGCTTGACTCTCTATCGAAATATGCCCTCGTCATTTTGAGTCGTCACTTAATAAGAATCAGCTCAATTCGTAACTGCCTGCGAGCGACGGAGCACGTGCTTGTGTTTTGCACAGCTGTAGCTGTCAACGCCGGTATATGAAGCGACTTCGCGCGGCAGCTTGTGCCGACATAACATAATGTACGGTAATCATTTGCCACGGGTTGCAGAACCTGATTTTAGCTATATGGAGTTTTGAGCAGCGGTGTTTAGGCCTATTATTTACATTCTCCTCTTTGTTCTTATTCCCTCTTCCTTTCCCCTTCCTCCTCCATTGTTCGGAACACTGGTGTCTAGGGCCTAGAAACACTTAATCCGGGCCTGGATACGATATGGCTTCATTTTGCTAAATATCACGTACAATGTGATGCCGTTGACAAACTTCAAAACTGTGTTTGTGTTCAAAATTCAACAACTGGGAAAGTACATAAGTGATTTGAATGATTTTTTTACTAAAAGCTTATTAATTGAGCGTTTACATACTAAATCTGAAAAGTGCCACATGCATTACTCCTTTAAATACAAAAAAATAGGGGCGCCATTTGGGTTTCCTTTTTTTGACTCGCCCAATATATTCATTCACAAAGCAGAATGTGTGACACAAAATGTTTCTCTTACAAGTTATTCACGTGAACCACATTCAAATGAACTTACATGCAAGAAACTTGTTCATTTCTACGCATTGCTCTTCACCGTTCCTGTCATCCGGTTGGCCAGTGCGCCAATTTTCATAGTCCAAAAATGTGCCATCAGACCACCTTGAATGGTTCAATAGAGAGAAAACCAAATTGACAAGTTTTATTTTCTGGAACCATTCATAAACTGTTCATCACACTTGGGAGTATTGCAGCGAGAAAGGGTGTTTCCAAATTCCTTCATAACACAACCTCCAACTGGATCAATTTTACCGTGCCTTGAATCAGATGTAAAGAAATGTGTACCTTTACATCCAAATTTGTATTTGCCTGCAATCGGGGACCATAATTGTCCCTCTTTTGTTAGTACTCTAACATTTTAGAAGAAGACCTCCCATATATTTTGTACACGAATCCAAATTGGGGACCTCTCGTGAATTGGGGACCCTATTGTCCTCTAATGTTCAACGTCCCCTATTGAATGCAGAACCAAAGTCACTCGTGCATGTACAGCTATCTGCTGTGTTTATCCCAAAGTGAAACTTGTTACATGGCAACATGCCCAGTTCAAAAATTGGGACTGGCTTGTTGTGATATTGTGATCAAACAAGCTCGATATGATCTCGGAAGCCGCGGGCCAACAACTTTGTGTTCATGCACGTGACAGACGTGATTGTGCCATGTAAATTTTAGAAAGAGTAGTGTTTCAGGACAAACGAACGGTTTTTTTTAGCCTAGCGCCCCAATTTTCCCGGACTGCATAAAGTGGGAGCGGTCAGTGGAGACCCATTAAAGTGAACAAAAAGAGGGTCCGGGCCCGGGGAGCAGTTGATTTATACCCGGGCCTGAGGGAAAATTATAGCCATGCAAGGTTGTTGGTGACGTTTGTTACCAACTGACCAACTTATCAACGAACTAACTAACGGAGAGACATAAGTACTTGCTGCTACGGCGTAGCTAAAACTACAGTGGGTGAGGTAGGGTGGGGTGGGTGTGGGGTGGTTGGTGTTGGGGGAGTGGGGGTGTCCAATCGCCATACTCACTCATAGTGCCCTACGTGGGATCCATTCTCTCTCAACCCAATCCAGTAATATGAGGCAAACGTGTCACTCTGTGAAAACAATGAAGTTACTAATGAAATCATATTAACCAGTAGAATTCGAATTAATTAAAAATTGACAGAGTGGAAAATTCTGAGCACCAACCTATACACATGCAAACTATAACACTTGTATTACATTGTGTTTATTCACCGAAGAAACAATCAAACCAAAGAGTGCTCAGGCGGTTTCTGGCATGGCAGGGCAGTTTCGGGCGTTAAAAGTGACTTTAAGACCGACTTCAGGCATGTGTTTGCCTCAAACAGGTTTAAACTGATTTTTTGTTTCATTCATAGTGCATGCTTCAAATAAATACAATAATAAAGGATGAATCTCCAGTGCAAATTTGAAATGGGAAACAGGTAATTATGCTGCCTTTTTATAAGTACGTGCATTTTCGGTACATTTCGTGTCCATTGTGTAGTTTGATCTGTAGTTTACAAGTGGGCCAAAAAAAATATGCAATGGCCACAAACTGGACTGAAAATGTCATCGGGCCATTATTAAGTCATTTTGTACTTTGTTTGGAATTGATTTCTCTGGTTTAGGAGTTTTACTACTTGATGCACTCACATATCTGACGAGAAATCTGCGTTCTTCGTTGTCATGGATGGACACAAGATGGCTGTTCTTGGACTTGCACCAAGCCTCGGCATAATGCCAGTCCAAGACGCCATCTTCCTCGGACGATGAGCTGAAATAGTAGCAGTAGGGGTATCGGTGAATCCACGTTGGGTCATCAACACACGGTTCGCCTGCCATTCAAAAACACAATTCGGTTTAAACATGTCAGCATCCCTAATTGTGTATCTGTTGTAAATGTACCCCCCAAAAAATACCAAAAAAATATATATTCGATATGAACCTTCTTCAGTTTTAAAACTCTGAGCCTCTTGTTTATGCTGAATATGTCTTTGTTCCTCGTCGTTATTTGTAACATAGATTTCAGTTTTGACATACCTGGAGATAATGAGGGATCAACAGTTGTTCTTAATTCGACACCTGCGGAGAAAATAATATAGTCATAAGAACGATATCAATTTAATAACGAAGAGCCATTATTATCAATCACCCACAAAATATATCAATATGTAAATGAAAATTAGCTACACACAAAACAAGGTTTTAAATGAGGCATGCGTACGGATCTATATACAAAAGCATCTACAAAGATGTAGTTAAGTCAATCACACATCTAACGTACGTCGAAACAAAAGTCGACCACGAGTCTAATCTAGGTGAAACACGGAGACTCTAATAAAGACATCTCGTCTTCTGAGACTTCAAAAGAGATGCACAAGGCTTATCTTTCAGAAGCCCATATACACCCAAAACTCTCCTCTGCTCAAACAGTTACACTGGCTCCCAGTCGCCAAACGCATTCAGTTCCGCACATTCGTTCACACTTTCAAATCACTTTTCACAATCCAGAACCGTCCTTACTCTCTTGTCTTCTTTCCCTGTTTCATTCTTTGTTTAGTGACTTGTATCCTTTGGCAATTTGGCGCTCTATAAATCCAGTTATTTTTATTATTATTAAGTGATGGGGAGTAAACAATGACAAAGGAATGTCATTGTCAACGTCCACTTGTAGATCTTGCCACTTGACTTTAGACTGGACAACCTGTTATTGGCTTGTGATTAAGGATTGACTGCAACTCTCATATCTAATGCCAAGTTATACTCCATAAGCATTTTCATATTGAAGTATGTCCCCCTTAATTTGGATACCGTACCAGTCTTACACCTTATGTGCAAATGTAAAATTGTGGATGGGGATTCTCATTTTAAAAGGCGAGTAAATGAGACCAGTGTTTAGAATGGATATACCAGTGTTCATGTATGACGTGACGTAAGCGTAAAGCCTATGATAAAGCCAGAAGTACGGGTGCTACCTCTGACTGGGAAATCTTCAGACAGCTGCGCCGCCTCTTAGACCGTACTTTAAGAAAATCTCGTAGTGAACATCTGCTGGATTTAGGTGAAAACTTGACATCAAACAACACCAAGCCCTTTTGGAGATACATTAAAAGTCTCAGGCAAAGCTCAACTGGTGTCTCAACACTCAACACTGCTAATGGTATTGCTACAACACCCATTGACAAAGCAAATGCCTTAAACAGTCATTTTCAGTCTATCTTTACTAAGGAAAACTGTGACAACATCCCAAACCTTGACAGTCCGAAGTTTCAACAAATGTCTTCTATTACCATCACAACTGCGGGCATCAAAAAGCTATTGAAAGAGTTAAAACCACAGAAAGCACCAGGCCCTGATGGCATCCTTCCAACGATCCTGAAGGAATGTGCTGACAGTGTTGCTCCACTCCTACAACAAATTTTCCAGAAATCCATTGATACCGGGGAGCTGCCAGACGACTGGCTCAGGGCTAACGTCTCACCTATCTTCAAAAAAGGAAACCGTTCAGATCCATCAAATTACAGGCCAATTTCACTGACATCCATCCCTTGCAAGTTGCTTGAACATATTATCCACTCTAACATCATGTGTCACCTTGATCAGTACAACGTTCTCAACAATGAACAGCATGGGTTCCGCAAAGGCCGATCGTGTGAAACCCAACTCACCCTGACCGTAAACGACCTCGCTAAAATCCTAGATAACCAAGGGCAAGCCGATGTAATCATCATGGATTTCAGCAAAGCGTTTGACCTAGTTCCACATCAGAGATTATTGTTAAAGCTGAAACATGTTGGGATCTCTGGCTCTCTACTCCACTGGATCAACACTTTCCTTACAAAAAGATCTCAACAAGTAGTCTTAGAGGGCAGTTCATCTAGTTCAATAGCTGTGACATCAGGAGTGCCCCAGGGCACTGTGCTTGGACCGCTACTCTTCATCTTGTATCTCAACGACCTTCCGGAAGGAATCTCATCTCAAGTGAGACTTCTGGCAGATGACTGCATATTATACCGTGAAGTTCAAACTCCAGAAGACAACAAGAAACTACAAAACGACATCGATACCCTTTGTAACTGGGAGTCCAAGTGGCAGATGCGATTTAACGTCACCAAATGTTACGCCATGCACATGACCCACAAAAGGAAACCTCTTCTGTCATCTTACAAGATAAACGGCAATTCTCTCCAAACAGTCACAAATCACACCTACCTGGGAGTAGAATTAAACAACAAACTGAACTGGGCCGAACACATAAGTAACTCTACTACTAAAGCAAACAAAGTTCTTGGACTGTTGCGCAGGAATCTGTTCAGCTGCTCCACCAAAGTTAAAGAAACTGCATATAAGACCCTGGTCAGACCCAAGTTAGAATATTGCGCCAGCATATGGGATCCATACCATCAGGACCACAAAAATAAACTTGAAGCTGTCCAACGCAGAGCGGCCAGGTTCGTCTGTAAGGACTTCAGGCGCACAAGTAGTGTCTCATCCATGATCACCCACCTCGGATGGAAATCATTGGAGGAACGCAGAATCATATCCAGACTAACCTTGCTCTACAAATCCATTCACCACAAAATCGCAATTGATGTTGATCAGTACCAAGTTGATTCCAAACGGGACAAAATGTCAACTAGAAAATCATCTTCATTATCCTTTGTTCACCCTACATCTAAGAAGGACTGCTACAGATACTCTTTCGTACCAAGAACAACAGCTCAGTGGAACCTACTTCCTCCAGAAGTCAGGGAAGCTACTTCAGTGGAGTCCTTTAAGTCAAGACTCCATGAGATGCAGTTGTCTTCAACACTAAGGGGGCCTACTAACAAAATTGTTTAGGGATGCTGCTAGCCACCACGCGCCTGCAACCGTATATCCCATAGTGGAGTTTGCTTGCAGTACGCTACAGACGTTATGATAGAGGACAGACACATACAAGGGAGAACAAAAAATATCCTTTCAGTCCTCGAGCGTTGGGCCTTTTGTTGAGAACGGTTTTTAATCATACGGTTATGTGATTAGTCTACGGAAGAGTGTTATATTGCAGGGACAAACTTCGGAAACGCAAAGCATTGTCCTCGGGCGTGTAGAAATTCACGGCTGTGTGCGTACCTTTGGGTATTTTACAGATGTAATTCAGCGGTTGTTCACAGCGTGCATCAAACCATCCTGTGGTATTTGAGAGGTAAGTCTGCACGCATTCCTCCCGTCTGCCATTATCGTCCGGTTGTCCGGTTTGCCAGTTGGTGTACTGTACTACTGAGCCATCGCTCCATTCATAACCTGGGAAACATGGACAGAATGACGTAAAAATACAGAGAAAACAAATGTAAAACCTTTGAAGTAAATAATTTAAATAGACAGCCTATCGTCTAAAGAAGCTTAGTTTTGACACAGACGACTTTTCATGCAATTTTATATTACCAATTAACTAAAATATTCAAAGTCCTCTTTTGACAATCTTTCCTTAAGAATCTGTCACATACTAGGCCATATCATATCAGAACGGGGACTATGGTTTTGGAACTGTTTGACAGTATATTTTATTCATAACCAGATCACGTATCACAACTGGAGTCGAAAACTGCCATCGAAAGAATGCCAAATTTGCCCCGTTCCTCTAGTTTTATCCAATTTAAGGACTCACAAAAACAAAAACAATTCCGTAAAGCTGAAATTTTGCTGATTCAAAGTTTAAATGCAAACAGCCGTCTCTTTATTTAATTTTTTTTCAGTCTTTTTTTCTAATTTATTTGTTTTTTAAATCCATACCGCCTTCATTTCGCCGGTCGTTCAGTGCGATCCAAAAACCTTGAGCTGAAGTTGGTGCACTAAAAATCAAGGTAAGAAGATAACAACATACAATTCACTCATGACTCATTTAGTTGAAAGTGTTACATTGGACTCGTTGAACAAGCACCCCCCCCCTTTTGTTTTGTTCGACAGCTCCCATGAGGTTCGTACCGACTACAAAAAATAGTCCTCCTAGGATTAGTGCCCAGGTCCTCGGGCCCATTGAAATTGAACTCATCACATCGTCGATCGGAATTTATCAACTTGAATGGAATTTGAAATTGAACTCGTCACATTGTCCAAAGCCCTTGTCAATCAACACAAGTGTGTAAACACCTTCAATCGTGGACCCCATATTGTCCCTCTTTTATTTGTAACCTAGTTTTTAAAGAAAATCTTCCATACGTTTTGCATAAGATCGTCAATCGTGGACCTTTGGGAATTGTGGACCCTATTGTCCTCTATTGTTCAACGTCCCCTATTGAATGCAAAACAAACCCAATGTATTTCCCCCTAACCCAGCTGCCATGAGTGGTCACGAATGTCTTTACTGTTCATTCACGGAGTCCATAGAAGGAGTAATTTTTAAAATAATATTCTAAACACTGACAACATTTTATGAATTGGAATCTCATGGTATTGGACTCACAATGAATTCACGATGTGTTGTTCCTCGTTCGGGTGATGGAAGCTGGCTAGACTGGCTCCTATGTTCTCGCACTCTGAGTGAGCCATCAACCAGGTGGCGCCCTCTTGGGGTGAGCTGAATTCAAAGGGCTTGACAACGAAGATGGAACAAATTATTATTCTCCTGTTTGTTATACATTTTTTTTGTAAATCAGCGACTGAGTCTGAAGAATTAAAGGTATGTTCGCTTTTCGCGTATTTTGTTTCCTTCCATTAATAACACCACTCAAATCCAAACAAAATATTAAACCTTAACATGTTGGTTCGAAAAGGTTGAAGCCAGACAACCGGACTTAATCCAAGACCGTATCAAGGACACAATTTTTTGGGGATCACATATTTTGTTCCCCGAAAAAGTGGGTCTCAAAATTGTCCGCCCCAAATTTGATATGCGAAGAAAGGTGGCAGATGTGTTGTTTTTGTTGGGTTCTGTGGATGGTGTACGCGGTGGCTGCCTTGTTTGCGACGTCTGTTAAAATCGGGTTCTCTTTTTTTTTTGGAGGGGGGCATGGCCTCCGTTGCCTCTTGCTTCTCTATGATAGCTTTATTCAACAACACTAAATCGACACTGACATTGTTTACATTTTTCTCACTGCCTGGCCAAATCGACAAAAGGAAACACGCCCCATATCGTAGTCAATTTCCATGGCTTTCCCAACAAGAAACCATAAAAAAAAGGTTCTGCAACCACTAATAAGTAATTACCCTTTTCAAAAATCGTTCATTCATTTTGTAAAATTTTGGTCATTTTGCAAATGAAACCATGCTAAATTTTCAACGTTTGACGCTTTCTTTTATTTTTCTTTGTTTGAGAGGGTGATCTGATTTTGCTTTAATTTCCCCGTGTCGACTATTCGTTTCCCACCCAGCGTGGACCCACCTTGAAGCAGTTTGCCCCGTATCCAATCCAGCCAGCGTTGCAGTCAGTGTCGGTGGGCTGGGTCGGAGGGTTTGCGGTTGGCGGCGTACTTGTTGGCCAGCCTGCCCGGGCTTTTTCACAGATGTAACGGTAGGAATTGCTGCATAATCGGTCGGTCCAGTAGCCGGCATTGGGACCCGAGTTAATTGTCACACAATGGCCACTTCTATCATCTGTTTAAAAAGGGGGAAATATTCAGAGCAATGATAAACAAAGAGAAAACAATTTGGTCTTTTAACAGTGAAATTCCAGGGAGTTTGAAGTTTGATTTGACAAATTGGTAAGAATGACAAAATAGATATTAAAAGAACTAATAAGGGAAGATAATTATCCACACATTGACCACTCACGTCACATACAGACCTTTTGGGGCGAATCCCCGTCACTGAAATCACTATGGCTTGTATTGGGCCTGGATGCCGCTATAACGAACATCGCGGGATCCACAGAAACTGTTCGTAATAGCGATCGTTCGGTATAGTGATGTTAAATCTTGAATTGTGTTATTACTCAGTTATTTTCTTAGCTTTCTACCTACAGCAATGGGTGGCTTTCCTCTTTTATTCCTTGGGGAATTAATATCCCCATGTCGCTCTTCGCATGTTCGGTTGGTTTTGTACACAAAATCGGGAGCCAAAGACGATGCTCGGTGAAGCCGAATGTTCGGTATTGCGGTATTCACAATAGCGACGTTACACAAGTCAATGAAAACATTATCAAAAGCACAATTCACGATGAAAAATTCTAAGGCCTTGTTAAAGTTCTCTTGTAATAAACTCCCTTTTTTCCAGTTTGGAAGTTTGCTATTATAATGGATAGTGGACTTGAAGTTGACTTCTGACTTTGATTTGTGATAAACGTGACACAAGTTTCTTTGATGTTACTTAAGCCGTGTCCGAATTATTTTTGCTTGGACCAGCAGTAACACACGTCTTGGGAAAGAGGCTTCATCCAATTCCACATGGCGAATGTGTTATTGCACACATTCCGATGACATGCCTTTTAATATAGGAATGCACTGTTACCTGGCTGTCCACTGGCCCAATTGGTGTATGTGACCCAACTGCCGTCAATCCACTCATAGTATCCTGGGGTGGCACGATCACTCAGACCGATAAAGAAATCATCTCGATTCTGAAGACCAAGGGCACTGCTTATGAAGGCTAACTCATATCTGCAGAGAAAGAAAGGTACGGACATAGGCCGCACATCAAATAACTGGAAATAGGGGTGGGGGGGGGTATTCCATGTCATGCCATAGTTAAAGGGCCCATGTACTGTATTTTGTAATCATTCTCGTAAAAACACCTTTGTGTCCCAATTAACAGTAATTTCAATTTGCCGTTTTAGGGCAATTTTGGTGCCTTTTTGGTTTTATGCTTATACGTATTTATTTATTTATTTATTTATTTCTGATCTTTTACCAGGGTAGCCCGTTCACAAAATAATGTGGTCTTCCACGGGGCCCTGAGCATATAATTTAAAATTAATAAAACAAAACTAACAATTTAAAGGATTAAAAGTGTATAAAATTATCAAAACAAATAGGAAATAAGATCATATAAAACTATAACCGTTAAATAATAATCATTAAATAAAAGAAACATGAACGGGTTTAACATAAACAATATAAATGTGTATATGAAAACGACGATAGACAAAAGTGCAGATTAAGAAGTTTAATTTAAGAATAAGATCACAAAATAAGTCCTACTTGCAAATACAAACGAAAAACAAGTTAAAAAAAACTATTGTAAATAATAAAAACAGTAAAAATGAGTACATGCATCCCTAACATGCTAAAAACAAAAACAAAACACGCAAGCAAGCCAACAAACAAATAAACAAGCACCCAACCAACCAACCAAACAAACAAACAAACAAACAAACAGCCCTAACAACCCAACAAACAAACAAACAATCCAACAAACGCTTCCCCCCAAAAAAAAGAAGAAGAAGAAGAAGAAGAAGAAAATTGTAAGTGATAAAGACAATAAAATTGAGTACACTTAACATGCTAAAAAAAAGTACAATTAAAACAATAATTTGAAGCAACCTAAACGGTTAAAAAGTTAAGTTTCATTATTGACTTAAAAGAACCAATTGAGGCTGCTGAACGTGTTTCTTTATTTAAACTATTCCAGACAGTAGCCCCAGCAACAAAAGGACTATGCTTCAAGCATTCTGATTTATATTTAGGAATGAACAGGGTGTCCTCAGTTGCTTGTCTGGTGGAGTGATGGTGCATGTCAGATATTTTAATGAAATCTTCTGTCAGGTAGGTAGGGGCAAGATTGTTGGTACATTTGTACATGAGTACTGCTCGCAGGTAGTTAAATCGTTTTGGTAACGGCATCCAGCCTAGTGTATTAAATAATTCACTTGAAGGAGTATCGTACCCTTTACCTAGAATTAATCTGGCAGCACGTTTTGGAATTTGCATATTAATAAGTAAAAATGTGATTTAATTTCAGGCAGAAACCCCAATGTTACAGCTATTTCAGTACCAAAAGTTGCCCGAATTTCGGATATTCTGCCGTCTTTTCTTTTCTTTAATGATTTGTTGTTGCTTCAGTACACAACAGTAGGCCAATTAGCAAAGTTTTCTCACACAAGTTTGTTCCCCAGTAAAATTCATGTCATGGGCCCTATTATTAGAGGGATGTAGAGCATAATATGTTTAGCAAAATGGCTTAGGAAATAAAAAGTACATTATTATCAGCAAAAACAATGGCTAAGTCAGGGGTGGATCAGGGGGGGGGGGGTTCATCAGCAACAATTCTGAAATGTGGACAGTTTTTTTTTTCTCCGGACACTTGGCTTCCGAAAATCAATACGTGGGATTCAATCAATATCGTACAGAAATTTCAATGGGGGCGCTGTTCAAATCAGACAATTTTTTACAGTACATTACATAATAGTGTACATACCCACAAACCATGGTGGCTCTGTCCGTATTTTGTGCACAGGAATACACTATTTCCATTATATTTTGGGGGGCCAGAGCGGTGGAGGGTGTTAGTATTACTTTAAAGGAATTCCTATGAAATTTGGGTTTTTTCACAGAGTTGGGGGAGGGTTGACCAATATATTTGAACACAATCAATAACTGTCCACGCAAATCGTTGTGGATTTGAAGCATTGTGAATGGTTCGGCCGAAAGGAAAATGACAATTTAATTCTTAGCTGAGTAAACTTGCTCCTTTTCAAAAGTCACCGCAAAAAGAGCTTTTTTTTTATTACGTGGTATGAACGCTGCCACAAACAGAATGTAACAAAAACAAAGTTGAAAATTTATGTTTCCTACCCATCTTCTATGACGACAAGTTGAGCACCTCTGAAAGCACACTGGTTCCCAGCATCCACCCAATCAGTTTTGTCCTGATAGGCAGTGTAACAGCTACCCATCCATGCTACCCAACGCTGCAGGATACCAGTTTATGTAAAGTGTAACTGGATTGCTGATAAATAAATGTACTGCATGCAATGTTGCGTATACAGGGCGAGTAAAAAAATGAAAACCAAATGTCAATCCCAATTGTTTTTAAAGAAGTTTTACATAGTACTCTGTGATAGTTGGATCTGGGAAAAAAATATAAATGCTGGGTGAGTAAAAAAAAACCGAAACCAAAATGTCAGCACCATTGTTTTAATAAAGTTCTGCATGTAGCACTTTCAAAATCTAGGATATGAAAGTCCAATTAATAAGCTTTCTTTAAGTTAAAAAATCATTCAAATCACTAAAGACATGTACTTTTGCAGTCATGGAATTTTAGACACAAACACATTTTTTTTAACCTTGTCCACGGAACACATTAGGGGGAATGGATATTTCAGCAAA
Organism: Patiria miniata; assembly: GCF_015706575.1. NCBI lineage: Eukaryota > Metazoa > Echinodermata > Asteroidea > Valvatida > Asterinidae > Patiria > Patiria miniata. The sequence continues at coordinate 8,227,305 of NW_024037076.1, read as the reverse complement.
ATATAAAACTATTCACATATCAACAACAACAAAAATCTGAACACTATCATAACCATGATAACTGGAACTTAAAAATTGCTGCTTCCAGCGTTATACTAACATGCTTTATGATGTTAAAAACTTGTAGTTACGCTCTGCCTTCTACTTGGCTACCCCTTTTGGGATTATTCTGATACCATTTTCAGAATACTACATGGTTTCCTTTTATATTGAAATATCATGTGATCCGTGGACAAGGTCAAAAACGGTAGTTGTGTTTAAAATTCCTTAACTGGAAAAGTACATTGGCATTTAGAATGATTTTGTGCACTAAAAGATGGCTTATTAATTGAACTTCCATACCTTAAATGTGGAAAGCGTTACGTGCAGAAACGATTCTCTAAAACAAATAGTGGGCACTATTTTGGGTTTCCATCACCAATTGGCTTAAAACAGATCAACAAGTTCAAAAATGAAGCCTGCAGGTATTTTTCTGCTCTCAATTTTGTTTCAGACTGAAATGAACATGATAGTAGACATATTACAACCAGATAACATTATATAATCGATGAGGCCAAAGTACTTACATTTGGGCATGACGTATTAACTGGAGGGGGAGGAGCCACGTCCATCGGCTTCCTGCACAGGGAACTCAAATAGTTCTCCCAACAGACATAATCATTCCAGTATCCCTGCAATGAGAAGATACAACGAATCATTTCATCTTTGTGTCGTACCTTCTAGAGACATTGCCATCAATTCACACGTTGAAATGGTAATGACACTATCAGTTTAGAAAGTCTCAGAGAAATTTTACAACACCCAAACATAAAGTAAATGAAACTGTCGATCAATTAGCATTTTTTTTGGTGGTATTGTAATTTTAGCATTTGAAATATCTCCAGCTAAACAGCCTAAATGCTGCAGGTAAATAAAGAAATATATATATATTGTTTGCAGCATATACCGGTGCAAAGTAAAGGAAATTACCATCCAAGGGCGGATCCGGAACACAATTTGAGGGGGGGGGGAACATTTTTAGTCCCCCAAAAAAGTGGGTCCAAAAATTATTATGGTGAGAGGTTCGGAGCCCGCTTGAGGGCCCCGAAACAAAATTTGGATTCTAGATGCTCTGTGGTGCGATCTGAGGCAATTTCTGACCACTTTCACCAATTTGTTTTTGGAACAGATGGTCACTTATAAAAAAATAATTGGGTTCTTTTTTTGGGGGGGGGCATGGCCCGTTGCCCCTGTTGATCCGCCCTTTTTACCACCTTAGAAAACCCATTGGAAGCTTTGGACACACCACATGCATGCAATAGTTTGTTCACGTAAGGCACGAAGTAAGCAACAAATTCTGTTCTAAATCCAAACCCGTTACATCTTCGCATCAGGCGCTTCTGGACCAATGCATACAAATGTCCCCCATGTCCCCCCTGTGCTTGTGCACAGAGTCTATACTCACAGAGTCAATGTTCATGGCAGTGCAGCCTTCCTCGTTTACATTATCCGGCTGGCCTGAGCTCCAGTGAGTGAAGGTAACTGGCTCGCCGTCAGACCACGCGAACAGTCCCTCTCTAGCCTGGTCCGTCAGGCCGATCCACAAACGATTTTCCGAAGGTGCTTCTGTTTGAAGACAGGTAAAAAAAGATTCAGGCAAAAGTGCCCGTTATCTATATTTTTGGCATTTCAGTTACATCACTTGGTGCTCAGTCATCCGTGACGGTAAAATGGAGTTCGTGGTGTCAAGAAAAACAAGACAAGGTTGTGTAAAAGAGGGTGGTTACCATTTTCCTAGATAATTATAGTCATACCCGAGAAATCAACAAAATAAGCTCGGTTTCCTTTTTTTAAACCCTGTAAAGTACATTTTGTGTTTACATAAAAGCAAATAATGTTTCAAATCTCTCAACCCAACACGTTTTACAATTCAAGTTTTTTCACTTCTTTCAAACATCGAGAATTTAGATCAGGTTTTTTTTGGGGGGGGAAACATTAAGGTAACTTGATTATGTTCTTGATTATATAAAAAAATAAGAATAGGTTTTCCGGCCATTTTAAAACATTTTCCATTCAAGTTCACCAACTTGACATTCAATTTTGTCCGAGAAAAATTGCACACGCTTTTAACAAAACCCAGTTACTTACCATTCCATTTCAAAGTTTGGTCATCCTCTTTCGTCATGGGGTCGGGAATATTAAAGAAACGTTATTTGAAAAATGTAATATTACGATTTACATCTTTATTTTTTCCCGGTATAATATTGTATACGGCGTTTCTTACGTCAGTTGGAAATTGCGCCATTAATAATGGTATAGTCAATGTGATCGAACAAACTTCGTTTTGATTATAGTCAATTATGAAATATTAACTGATTTATGACATAGACCTTGATTTAGTTTTTAATACAACCGTAGACCTGCCGAGCAGATGAAAATATCAAACTAAACCACTGAAAGTTGAAAAAACAGAGGATACAAAAAATCAAAAAGTTATGTGCTAGCCAAGCATTCAGGGGTCGGTCTGAGCCATAACAATGCCCCAGCCAACCCCTTAGTTCTCTTCTGGGCTCTCGGGTGTCCCGGCCAATACACACTTCCTTCCCTGTCCATCCATATAACCCTGGAGGGCCAGTCACCATGTAAAAGCAAAGAGCTAAGGGAGGAACAGGGCGGCACCCTAAGCCCTGATCCTCCGAGTGGACCACATGCCCTGAACCTGTACGAAGGCGCCAACCTGGAACTCACGGACAGTACCAGCCGCAGTGCTTACCGATTAAGCTAAGGTACAGTTGGTGATTCACGACGGGAAATAAAACATCTTATAATGAATGAATAGAATACGTGCGTTGAAAAGCAAAACGACACTGACGAGATTCGATCCCGGGCTCCGCGATTCGTGGACGACGGATCTAACCACTCGGCCATCAGGCTTCCATGGAATTCACTTAAAAAACAATTTGTCTTATAGGCTGAGAAACGTGGAACATTGTTGTATACATCTGTTTTGGCTCCATGGACGAACAAAGGTCGATATTTCGGGCAATTACAGGCCAACTGTTTTCATTTGTTTGGAAATTGTATAGACCTACGGCAGCCTCGTTAGTCGTAGGCACATACGTGTGCTAAACATACTTATCGTTACGAAACAATGATTGCTATTATTACTTAGGCTTTTTTGAAACAGGCATCAGTTGCGTCCTTAAAAAAGGAAACGATAATTTGTTTTACGGACGTTTGTACACCCTGTAAATCAGACCTCTATTCCGTTCGCTGTTCCCAACAGTCCTTCATCAGGATGTAAACAAACATTATTTTCCTGAAAAATAATGTGAACAGTACGTTCTCATCCTTAATTCTAAAAATAAAAAAAACCACTAAAATGTACACGAAAATAACAATACAGCAGGACACCGCATTATACCAGGGGCGCTGTTCATGACGTGCATCTTCATTATTTTTATGTATGATAATGCTTCGCTCGTAACCCCCGCCCTGCAAACAGGGCCTATGGCGATGGGCAGGGAAGGGCTGATGAGCTTCACAAGAATCTTGTAAAGGACATTCTGGGTAACTCATGACGTATATGTAAAGACGTATAGCTGCAGCCGTCTTAAAACTGAAAATACAAAATTGGAAATCAAAATCTTGTAAAAAAAACTTCCGATGATGAACACAGACGACCCGCCAAATGGGGCCGGCGACAAAAAAGTGTGTCGCGTCAGTGGGCTGGGATGAAGAGCGCCACCTACAGCCCGAGAGTGTCCATAAGTGTCCACTTTTAACAGTGTCCCTATATGGGTGCAATAAACTGTGCGCCACGAACTTGAGGGTTCCTACAAAATATGAGTGAACGCCGTGCACTGGAACTTGAGCTTGTATTTCTGTACAATTTGGATGAAATTGAGGCCCTGGAAGCGCTCTATTTTGCAATGGAGTGTAGGCACCGTTTTTCAAAATGGCGATGGGCTTCAGGTCTATTAGGGGTGATCCTATTCCGTTGGAAATTTCTTCAGAAGTCATCAGATTAACCCCAAAAAATGAGATGATAAAATAAGCTTAAATGTTGATGTGTCACAGTGTCTCGAACACCTTGGAGAGTAAACTGTATTTTTCCTGACTTTCTGAAATGGGAGCATTTATCATGGGGGTCACTGTTAAAAGCGGACACTTATGCACACTCTCGGACTGTACGTGGCGCTCTTCATCCCAGCCCACTGATGTGACACACTTTTTTTTTACAGGCCGATGTCGCCGGCCCCATTTGGCGGGACGTCTGTGTTCATCATCGGATGTTTTTTACAGGATTTTGATTTCCAATTTTGTATTTTCAGTTTTAAGGGGTGAGGGGCTTTGTATTCCTTTCGTTTTTCCTATTTCGCGAATTACTATATTTTGGGAAGGTTTACAACAAATAGAATTCGTCTCAGCTGTTGCCGAATGGCGGCATTCAGAGATCAAATTCGTCTCTTAAAATAAATCAATTAGATTTGTGGATAACAAGGTTCGTTGTAGACGAGACGAAACCGAATATTCCGGGACGAAAACGTGTGCTTGTTGTTTGAATTTTCTTGAACTGAATTTGAAATTGTCTGACAACAGACGAAATTTAAACATTCAAGCGCACCAATTCGATGCTGATGGGGAATGTGAATTTTAGAAACAGATCATTCTAATGATAAACATTTTAAAATACTCTCTAAATTCCAAAAAGTGAAATTAGGGACTAGACGTTTTAGAGTGAAAATCACTTTCATTTTCGATTGAAATAGTCTGAAAAAACAACCACTTCAGACGAAACTCTTTACGATTGAAGAAATTTCACTCTAAAACGTCTAGTCCTTAGTTTCCGACTGTACAGCGGGAGTGAATCTTCACTCGAATTGAGTGAATTTTCACTCTTTGGAATTTAGAGAGTAGCCGGGAAAACCTATAACCTATATATCCCGTGTCAAAACAGACGGACGGGGGAATTATGGAACATTACCCTCGTGCAGGTATCCTCGTATGAAGTTGTTGGTGTTCCTGTCCTTGATACTGACTAACTCTGCTCCCATGTCTCGACAGGAGGACTGAGCCTCCTGGAAGTTCTTCTGGGTGGTGTTGAAAGTATAGCAGTAACCATCGTAGCTGCGCCAGTTGGTTGGACAGTTGTAGCTGCTCGGTAATGGAGGAGGTGCAGTTGGGACTAAGACCGTCCAATCTGGAGGAGAAAAGTAATCACGTTTGAAAAGCAAGGAATATGGACTTTATTTACATCTTGCTTCTCATTGGTTGTTTTCATTTGCTGTCAACTTGACTGAGTGACTAGATGTAACGGGTGGAACGGGTAATGAATCAAAACCTTTGTTTTTAGTCAGGATCATTATTAACTTTTAAAAAAATGAAACTAGTTAGTCCACGGTAAATAGAAAAACTAGTCAATATCTTGAATCTGCAGTTTTCAGCGGAATTTCAACAGAATATGATGTTGGAAGATATTGTTGGGGACGGGGAATGAAGAAAGTGGCTTTTATACTTGCGCTTAAATTGGTTATTCGTGTTGTTTTCAGAAATATGTGAGTGATTTGCAGAATGAACATAGACCTAGTTTCACTTTCAATATTTAATATGCAATTCATTTTTGGTGCGGAGAGGTCCAATGCAAATTAACGTTGTTTGGATCGAAATATAGCCAGTCTATATAGCTCATTCCTCCGAATTGATTTAAAATATATAATTAAAAACTTGGCAAAGAAGCTTCTCAGATTTCTCGGACATTTTGAAACCTTGATCTTAACAAAACATTTCTTTCTTTCATTTGATCTGAACTCACCTCTCTCGTAGTAGTCATAGTGATTCCCTTCGTACGTGGTGACAAGCCCCCCTGCTGACGCAGCATCGTCGGAGCTCAGGTAGCAGGCTCGCTCTTCACGCCGGTAGTCGAAGGATCGACACGTGAATGAGTTCGCATTCATGCAGAGGTTCGCACAGTCTACGGGCCAGACGTTGTAGCGGAATCGGGTCACGTCGCTGTGGTCGGGGAGCTTGCGTTGGGTTGATGTGACAAAGTACTTGAAGATGTATGCTGTGAATAGCAAAAATAAGTACATGCACCCAATAAGTATGGTGTGTTTAACATTACAATGTGCCATCTGTAAGAAAAACATAATCCTTGAAGGATCTTGGCAGCCATTACGACCCTTTGCAGCATGCTTTGCTAGAACTGTGACGTTAGGATAGAATGAAACACAGGTTGAATGCTTTTACATGCAGATACAGGTAAGATATATAATTTAATGCCTCTGATTAGTGACTTTTGCACTGGTAAAATAAAGTATTAAAGTTTTTAAAATCTGTCCCAAGCACAATAGCCCAACAAGACGGCATTATTTTATCTCCGGTTTCGGTGGCACGAAACTACTGAGCATGTTTGTTTTCCCTATTCCCCTGGATGGGATGCCAGTTCATCGCAGGCTACACCCAATAGCCATTCATACTCCTTGGCGGAAAGAGTCAAATGTGGGTGAAGTGGCTTGCCCAAGGACACAACATAAGACCAGCAGCTGGATTCGAACCCCTGATCTTTTGATCATGAGTCATTATAAGCCGGATAGCCACAAGGCCACACTCCCCTATAAAAGTTTGACAATTTGGAGGATAGGGCTGGATAGCTCAGGTTCTGAGATGGTGTTCGGATGGTCGTAGGTTCAAACATGCACTCCATTTGATTATTTTGATTTTAAGCCTGATGTGAAGGCATATACTTCTTGTAAAAAAAAGTAAATCTCAATTTCCCTGAGACGTGGTGACATAATGCTTTTACATGCTTTTACATGTGTGGTATCTTTATTATGGGGCGGAGTGAGGGGCGACCAGTGGCGTAAATCTGAGCCAGCGAGTGGGGGGACCAAATCCAAAAATTGCCGTGGAAATTCGAAAAGGGGGAGGTGCGGGGGGGGGGGGGGCGGACACCACATTACACTAGGGGGCGCTCTTCAGGATATATAGATGTATATCAATATGTATACTCCTGCTTACATCAAAACGGCGCATTTTAAAAGCTATTGTACTTTGTTTCTTCACTTTTCAGTGCTATTGAACACTTTTTTGTTGTTGGGATGTTCAAAAAATACCTCGGTATCAGCATTTTTTTTCTCATCACGAAAAAGTGTAGGGGAGATGATTCAATAGCCCATCCCCCCGGTCAAAAGGGGGGATACATACCCTCATCCAAACCCCCTAGATTCAAGCCCTTGGGGCAACGTCCCCTCGTCCCAATGTGCGAACAAAGGGTGTTTTTCTTACCGTTTCTTTTACAGCTGTAGCCCAATGCCCGCTCGCATTCACGGTCTGCCCAGGTACCGTACAGACTGATGAAGGTACAGCAATGCTGGCCAAGGGGCGAGTTCCACATACCATTACTCGGCTCACCTGGAACAGGAAAAAAAGATGGTATCCAGAGTCCTGCAAATCCGCAGTCTGAGTTTCAAAGGCTTGTGAAAACAAAAGGTTTTTCCCTGATATTTCCCTGAGAAATTTCAAGAATTCCGTGAGAAATATTTTCACTCTAAAGAGGTTACTGGGAAGTCAAGAGGTGGTTGCAGCAAAGCAACTAATACGCTAAAACACTAACAGTGTTAAAAGTGCATACAATGCACTAAAATCAAACTCCATAGCCAGTCAGTCAACGGAGACAACTTGGACACAGGGCACAAGATGTACAAATGCCGAACAAGCGAAAACCTTTCCCTTCTTGTGTCAGTTTGAAATTCCCAGAGTTTTTTCTGGATTTCTTTCTTCCTTTTTTTGGACGGGGGGTATTTTTCTCAAATTCCCTGAGTTATCATTGACTTGAAAACTGGGAATTCACATTCAAGGTTTTCCCTACTTGCCATATACTGGCTGGAAACCCAACCAAACCAAGTTCATCACAAGACACTGCAGTGTTCCAAGGTTTGACACAAGTTAATCATATAGTTACATCAAAAGCTATTCAAATGAACTGTGACAAAGACATTAATCCCTTTGTAATGAGTACCGTGGTTATTAGAAAATTGCACTTTGCAATATACAACTGCACCTGCTTACTATTAAACATGAAGTACTGGAATAAAAACAATTAATCAAAACTCAAATAAGTTCTCAGCGTGAATGTTACTATACACAACTCATAAATTTGTGACTGCGCCAGGTCTTTACCACAAATTATGTGTCAAAAGTCAAGTTCCATTATATTCATAATAAGGGAGTAAATATGTGCTTGACCGGTTTTAAACACTATGTTTAAGACCGGTTGGAGTCTGGATGCTGATATTACCCTAGCCGATGTTGCGCATAACGCAGTTGTCCCGTGTAGTGTGAATTTAGGACTACGAAATACTGATTCAACGGTAGTATTGTACATGCCTAGTTGTGAGGATTGTGAACGTTCAATCAATAAAACGGGTAAAAGGCACCTGATTTCATAGGGGTCCAAGTTTCATGTGACGCTGCAAAAGTGCCAGCCGGTCTTTATCATCCGTTTAAAACCGGTCACGCGACTGGCTCTCGACCAATAGGAATGGGTAAACTGTCTTAGGTATGATTTATGAATCACTGATAATGGATAAATCGTGAAGCATCTGTACCTGAATCCCAATTGACGAACGCAAATGGTGACGTATCACTCCACTCCCATCCGCCTTCCCTCCCTAGGTCGTTACAACCCATCCAAGTATATAAAGCTCCTGAAAACTGAAGACGACCTGAAAGAGAAAAGCTCAGAAATAAGGGGGGAAGACATTTGATTGCAAGCGATTACCGATGGCTGAAATCCAGAGTTGAAATATGATGTAATATCGTACGAAATTGTCAAAAACGGTTGTGTCCGGAAATTTGGCACAAAAATGGGCTCTGTATCTCCAAAAAATCTTAAGTTAACATATTTTTATGAACATCTTTAAAGCTGATAAATTCCAATAAACCATTATTAGGCTCTGTCTACTTACATACCCAAGCAGAAGTTTGTCAGAAAATTTTGTTTTCTAATTTTTTGGCTCATTTTCAAAGGGTTCACCGTGCACTTCGAAATGAAATCGGTAAGCACGCCAAAATAAACGTCTCTGCTAACTTTGATAAACTCCCGATTTATGAACGGGTATGTTTATAGCTCGATTGAATATCATTTAGTGTGAAATTTTAGGTAAAACGTTTGCTCTAGCAAGGCGATAGAGGCGAAAACTTACAGTGCGCCACGTTAATAGGGGCTGCACCACGTCAGGGTACATTAACAATACTATAGTGACTTGTGGCCAGACTTGTGATCGGTCTAGATTACAACACTGCCCTCACTGTTTATAAACTGCTGGTCCTCCAGTCCCGTGATGCTGATGAGATCCCCGCCCTCCACACGGCACTGATAGAGGGCGTCCTGCCAGTTTTCGGAGCTGTCTGGCCGGAAGGTGTAGCATGTTTCAGAGGCGACGTCATACTCCCAACCCCAGCCACAACGCGACTCAAAGCCAGCTGCATCCAAGAAAATCAAATCTTGGTTCGTAATTATGATCAGTATGCTGTAAATAGATTAATGATTAAAAGTGACCTGTCATCAAACAATTAGGATTAGGTCGGCCTTTTTAAGAATTCAGATATTTGAATGTATGGATTCTGCTGTACAAGAGGTTTTTAATGGCTTTTAACAACGGGGTACTGATTTCAGTGACGGAAATACAGGGTGAGTCAGAACTTCAAAACGGTGATTCAGTTTAAAATTCCGTAACTTGAAAAGTACATGAGTGATGTGAATGGTTTTTGTACTAAAAAAAAGCTTATGAATTGGGCTTTTATATCCTAGATTTTAAAAGTGCTACATGCAGAACATCACTAAAACAATACAACCGACATTAGGCCAAAAAAAGTCTCCGGTTTCTGATATGGAGCTTCCCCAAAAAGTGGTGCGGCGACGCGGCTTTTTTTTGTTTTTGCCTGATTTTTTTGCTTCAAATGTCGGCTGATGACTGCAAATGGTGCCCGACTAAACTTAGTGCAAATATATGGGAGTCCAGAGAGGCCACATAAACCTTATTCTCGACCATAACCCAATCTAAAAACACGTTAAAATTGTGCAGCAGCAGGATTCCAGTCAAACCAGTGAGTTTGGCGATTTTGAGACATCATCTTTCATTGAAAAAAAAAAATTCATTTTGCCGACGCGCATGGCTACGGCGACGCGCGCGCATACCAGAAACCGGAGACTTTTTTTTTTTTGGCCTGATGGTTTTCTTTTTTTTTACTCACCCTGTATAGTCCACCTACAAAATCGAAGTTGTAAAATTAACTTTTGAGAAAATGTCATTTAACAATCCCGCTGTTGTCTTCCAGTGAATGAACAGTAAACTACTTAAATGTATTCACGTAGACTTCAAAATGATTGACTTTCATCTTCTAATTCCTCCGACTGCATTTACGAGATCTTAGTGTCGTACTTACGAGTTGGTGGAGGAGCAGGCGTGTGGACAGTTCCATCATCAACTGTATGATGAAAACAAAAGATCAAGTTAAGTACTCATTTAGACATTGAGTTGTCGTAGTACAAAAAATGCATGTGCAGGCTTAAGAACGGAATGTTGGTATGTCCATGATACAAGGAGTGTTATTTCAAGCTGTATCCCAAACTGTCTAAAACACATGTTCAATTTGAATCTTGAATTTTGTTTCAGCCGACATTTTCTTACTCTTCGGCTTTTTGCAGACATATCTGTGGTTCCTTGTACAGACTGCAGGCGTCCACATTCCAAGATCTCGCCCTTCTAGCACAGTCACGCAATCCCTTGACCAACCACCGGTCCCTGACATCCAGTTCTGGTAGTCAAACTGTCATGAAAGAGAAATGCAAAATGTTGGAAGTTTTGCAATATTTCCCCATGCACGCTGAGGGTAATACTCACGTAACGATTCTCAATACTTGAAAACAAAAGACTAAAAAAAAAAAAAAAAGTGTATTTTTGAAGTGTCAATTTTGATAAGTTATATATGCACACCACCCTAGAGTGTTATGGCCAATGGAATTGAGTTTTTAAAGATTGACGGTATAAAAGGGTTCGGGTAGATCTTTGGTTATATAACGGTTCCTTACTACTAAATGCTTTAAAAGGGGTGGGGGACACACAAGGGGCATTGGCAAGCCCACAACCTTACATCTTGCCAAAGTGTAAGTGGAACAAAATAGACTAAAAACAAATAGGAGGGCAAGGACTTACAGGCGTTCCATCTGTCCAGGTGAAGTTTCCTTCCACCACTCTGTCATTAAGTCCAATCCAAACAGAGCTTTGAATGACGCCAATTCGAGCTGAAATAAAATCAGACTTGTACGTGAATCCCACTGATGTTTCTGTGCCATTTGTATTATCAGTAACTTATGCTTAGTACGAAAATTAGCTCCGCGATATTTTTTGCTTGGTAGCCCATGAAACTGGGCCCTAGTCAGTGAGACCATGTCTAAATTACTTTTCTTCTTCCCTCTTCCTTTCCCCTTCCTTTGACAAAACTGACTAATAGGGAGTGCCCCCATTAGTCAGTTTTGTCGGCAAAATCATGGTGTTGTCGGTTAAAAAGGCAAATGGAGAATGGAGAATAAAGGGGAAAGGAAGAGGGAAAAAGAACAAATGGAGAATGCCAATAATGAAACACCGCTGCTCAAAACCTCACTAAGCTAAATCCGGTTCTGAAACCCATGGCAAAAGATTGCATATTATGTCATGTCGGCACGAGCCGTCGCGCGAGGTCGCTTCATTATGCGGCGGTTGACAGCTAGGCCTATAGCTGTGCAAAACACAAGCACGTGCTCGCTTGCAGACATGCAGTTACGAATTGAGCAGATTCTCAGTGACGACTCAAAATCATGGATCGAGCTAAAGAATCTCGAAGAGAGTCAAGCTACAGTTTTGATGTGATCTTTGCGCGTTATAAATCAACTTTGATGACCTATCCCCATCTCGCTAAATACGAGCACATTTCATTCAAAAAGTCAGGGGAAAGTGGCCAGGAAATGCCTCAGATTGCATCAAAGAGCATCTAGAATCCAAAAACCTTAGCCGAGCATTTTGGATGTGGCCTATATAATATCAAGAGCAACATAAACAAAAGTTTATCAGCGGTTTTCAAAATGATATTTGGTTATTATTACATTCTTACTTGAAAAGAATGACTGTTCCCTGTCACTGTGTATACTGGCCAGCTGGCTTGCATTGTTGAGACAGGCAATGTTCGCATCATTCCAAGTCTTAGCTTCAGAGCTGAACTCGTAACAGAAGTTGCCATGGAGGGCCCAACCAGGCTCACATTTGCCCGTTTCTGAACAAAATAAACGAAAAATGATAATAGGCAAATCTGCGACATCCTTTTCATTATGAATAAAGTACATTGAGTAGATGAGTTATTGCTTGTAGTGAGTTGGGTTTGTTTTTAAAGCTGCAACTCGTTATGGTAAAAAGGAACATTTTTAAATGTGTTTTTTTTTCTATTTTATAACTCACCCATTTCTGGCGGCACAGGTTTTACAGGAACTCCTGTAAGTGTAATAGGAAAAAAAGAGTTCGCAGAGTTATACAAAAATATTAGGAACATGTCAAATGTTCACTTTGGCAAAAAAGTATCAGATCTGATTTTAGAAAGAAAAAAAGCACGCAAAGAGAAAATTAAAGTACCTGCATGTATCTCACAGATGTAAGCCCCAAGCTCAAAACAGTCACCAGCCAGCCACTGGGCAGCCAAATTGCCTGGAACAAAATGTTGGTACCAAGATACAAATAGAGATAAACAAGTTTTTACTAAAGACATATAAAAGGATCATTTGCAATTCATGCATTCACTTTGTTTGTTTCAAGAAATACCACAAACCAAAATTCAAAGAAGACTGTTACCTGTTGGAATTCCAGCTCCGTGGATATTACATTTTTTCCGAGAAAACAGTGAAAAACCTCTGCAAAACCGGCACCTTTTTGATCACAAAACGTGTTTTTGTCAATAGACTTTATTTACAATTATCAGTCAACTGACTGATCGTGGATATCACTTACATTTCTTGATTTCTTCTACAAGACAGCAAGCCAGACAGAATAATTTCAAAGGGTTTTTCTTACAACAAGTGCCATCTTTAATCCAAGTAAGCTTTTTGACAACAGTTCTGGTTTAGTTTTGGGATAAATGCAAACGATTTTGTGTGCTTCTAAATTGCACTGATTGCTCATTATCGGTCCATGGTTTTTACATTGTTTTCTGAAAACTCCATTGAGTAAATGAAGAAAGTTCAAATGCTATTTCAAGAATCATTTCAGTTTCTCATCGGTTCCTGAAATAGTCTTGGTGAGAAATGATGTGATGTACAAACCTGTATAGATATATCCACAGTCGGTATGGTTTGTGTTGATTGGTTGTGAAGGAGCCCAGTTTTGGTAGGTTGTGGGTCCGTCATTGACCCATTCAAATACCCCGTCTGTTTCTTGATCTGTTTATTAAAGAAATAAACAGGCGAGGGCGTTAGACGTGGAGATGGGACGTTCACTGAAAGACATTCTGAGCACAAACTTTGACCAAAACCTTGATTTTCCTTTAACAAATGCAAAGTTACTTTGCTTGAAATTTAAAACAGATATGCACGTAATGTGTCACTTTTATTGTACTTTCTTAGTATACATTCAAAATGATTGCAGTTTATCCAAAATAGGATTACAATTACGTCTTTTTTTCAATTGCTGATTGATGGTACTGACTGTAAATATTAAATGCTGAAAAAGAAACGTCCATTCAACTATAAAGACTGACCTGAAATGCCGATGAAGAGCGTTGAGATGCCCAAGTCGATCAGATCTGGGAGGAAGCTTTGAATGAGGTCTGTTTCAAATGATCTTAAAAAACAAAAAAACATAAAGATCAAAATTTAGAGACTTCAAATACCTCAGGATGTTTGCATCAGAAGTAAAATCAATACTTTTTGGACAGAAAACGTTTGCTGCTTTAAGTATAGTGCGTGGATTAAATAAAGAAAAGTATTGCATGATTAATTAATTATAACGGGTCAAAGAAACAAAGATATTAGAGACAAAGTGAGATGTACTGTCATTCGACAGCTAACAAATGTCAACATAAAGATCAAAGAGTCAAAGTGGAGATGGACTGGGCACTTGGCTCGCAGAAATAACAACAGATGGACAAAAAAATAACAGAATGGCAACCTATGACAGGAAAAAAAGAAGAGGCAAGCAAAACAAGATGGAGAGATGACCTCACAACTTTCATGGGTACGACAATCATTAAGCAGAAGACAGGTCAACTTGGAACGATCATGAGGGCTACATCCGACATTTCATAGGCATAGCCTAGGCAAGGCAAAGCAATGGGGGGACTACCAGCTTCGGCGCCTCCAAGCTCCTGCCTCTGCCCGTCTTGCTCTTGACGCTTCCGTCAAGTTGCACCTGAGGTATCGGCCTCCAACTTGGACGAGGCCTCGTGGTTTTCCTCGGCTTACTTGGCTTAAACAGGCAGCGGATGCTGTTCAGCTGTCGCCAATCGAGTGCCGGTCTCTTCCCCTTGACCGGGGAGGTTGGAGGTCACGACGAACAGTTGATGGTCAGGTACAGCAGTAGTAGCAGTACTACTACCGACTTGGAAAATTCTTAAAGCTGAGGGGGCTGTGGCTTTGAATTCTCATAATTCTTAAAGAGAGAAAGCAAGCTCTTACTCCTGTATTGTCACCAGATATCCATCCTGGGCCTCGCAGTAATGCTTGGCATCCGTCCAGGTCTTGCGTACGTTAAAGTTGACTTGGTAACAGTGACCATTCACAGCATGCCACCCCGGTGCACAGGTACCTGTAGAAAACAATGTTCGCAACACAGGGGCGGATCAAAGTGGATGGTTGTGCGAGGAGGAGGGTGGGGGGGGGGGCTAGCCACCTCCACCACCAACCAACACACAATGACCAATGTTAATTACAGGTTTAGTAAAAATAAACGAAACCCAAACCCCAAAAATAATACATTTCATATTAAAAAAAAAAAGTTGCACCACTTGATAAATAATAATGACTGAAAAGTCAATTTCATAAGCTACTTTTAAATGAATATCACCAATTAAACGCAACGACCCTAAAACCTGTCTCGTCCAAGAAAAGCAGTATATATGTTCACATAAATGTATACGTTTACAAGCCCTTTGCACGATGGTATCATTAATTGTCATCAGTCGACCAACTGTGCTGCAATTGTGGCTCATTATGAACATTTTAATGATTCATTTTCACACTTTTATCATCAATACGAAACAGGAAGACTCCAGCAGAATAGGCAGACAATCAAACATACACAAACACGCTACCAACCTTCAGATACTGCACATAATGGATACTTCCAGTCCCATCGACATCTCTGGATGCGCCATAGGCCGTCGCCCATAACTGATCCACAATCGCCACCAGAATTGAAGTAGCTGAAATGAGAATTGGTAAAAATCAATTGGCATCAATGAATTCAACAAAATCTCTGGTTGCACTCCTAAGTGACTCGCTGTAAAAAGGGACAACATTAAGCCCGAAAGTGGGTCAAAGTTTCAAAAGGAACTGCCCTTTGCTCCATGCAAGGAGCAAACGGCATCAGTTTCTGTCCGTTTGTTATTCTTACGCGTTGTTCGGTTCATTGTCATCCCAGTTGGTGTAGCTTGCAGTGTAGGTAGACCCATCAGACCACGTGTAGTTCCCGACAGTGCGGTTCTAAGGATGGATTCAGAAGGAAAAAAAAGAGATAAAAGGTGCTCTCTTTAATTTGTTTATTATCATCAAATGCAGGAAAAAAGCGAATGTAGCCTGTGTATGTTGTTCCGACGTATGGAGACTTCAGACCATACCTAAACATCAGTTTCATCTCACACTTTAGGATCAAGTTTATTGACTTAAGTTATTTCATGCTAATGAAAACATCTAATAAAATAATCCATAGTGAAAGCCTTGAATCTTTGCCTTTTGTTTGGAGATGAAGCATTTACAGAATAACAGTCCTACAGTCACAGTCAAAGCCGTGGCCAGAGACAGAGCATGTAGCCAGAATGTGAGGTCACATTTTGAGAAATTGCTCATTATGACCAAACTGTGCAAAACAATGTGAGCCTTTTAATTTGCTTTCTACATACAGACATTCATAATACACGTGTAACGTCAGTTTATCCTCTTGCATCTCTACTGGTTGCTATAAAGGCACGTATACTGCACACTTATTACTCCACGCAAAGTTAGTAACCTACCACATCGGTGAGCCCGATCCATACGTCTGTAGCATGCGTAGCCTGAATGTTGGTGATAAATGCCACATCATCCTGGCTAGTGGCTGAGGCCAGGTGACCTCCTGGATATGAAGCACATAGACTTTCTGCATCTTGCCAATTTCTCCGATATCTCAACCTCTTGTAGCATTTGTTGTTGTGGCTTCGCCAGCCGTTGCCGACATCACACTTTGGTAAAACACCTGGCATATAGAGGCAAACATGAAACTCCATCTTTGTCCTGAAGTGCTCACTATAGGTTAAGGAAAAAGTTGTGTCACAGTTGTCCAAAAATATCCCACCCTTTCTCTCCAAAAAGTTGTTGCTGTTGGACTGCTGCCGTAACTTTATACATCGGTTATCCCTACATGGTACTTTACAGTGATTGTGGCAATTAACACAACTTCCTTTTTTCTTTTTCTTTTATTAAACAGCAGAAAGCACTAGCTCGATTTTTGATTGCGTCAACGAAAGACACATAGACCTACTCTTGACTTATTGGAGTAGGAAGAGACACATGAGATTCTGATCACTCCCGTTTAGAACTACCTGGATAACAGCCAGACAGAAAGATGTTTACTGGTGAACGGATATACTCCAGTTGATCTGGGACCTACATACTAAATAGTAATCTCATGAAACAGTTTGACGCATAACAACACCACGAATGACTTACCGATTTCACGTTGACATATGTAGGAATTTCTAGACCCGCATCCGTAATCGTACCAAAGACTAGATCCGGAATTAAGAGCTACGCAATCTACAACCCAGATAGACGGAGGGGCTGGCCGACCTGGAGCCCAGTTCCTGCAGAATGTCAATGTATAAAAGCCATTATTACATTGTTGTTCATATACACTGCAAAAACTGTAGTGTTAATTTAACACCATTCGGTATCTATATAGGACAACACCAGTAAAATTTAACACCAGATGGTCCTATATAGATACCAACAGTGTAAATTTAACACTGCAGTTTTTGCAGTGTTTGAGTCAGGAGTGTACTGGGAAGGGCAGAGAATGCCATGTGGATGGGTGGGGATTGCTGGAAGGGAGGTGGTATTTCGTGACCAGAATGTCCCTAATAAAACCTTCGTAGCCAGGTCTGGGGTTATCTTACTATTTCCAGAAGTATCTGAAAGTTTCCCAAAGCTTCCTTCAAGAAAAAACAACAAATACAAGAACATGTCAAATATCAAATTATAATCTCCAATGATAGCATACAATTTTGAATTGATCAATAAATAGTTGACAGTCACCTGTTGATGGGAAGAGTAACATGATGGTAAAATAGTAAAACGTCTTAACATAGTTATTATCATTTAAAAAAAGAACATGAACACTCTTCATTCCATTGCCAGCAATTGGGAATTTTTGAACCACCCCCCCCCCAACCCACAGAAAATGTACCAGTCAAATTTTGTATCTATTGATATTCTATCATACTTACGAGAACTGAGAGATATTTACTGACTCATCTACCCATACAAAGCCAGGAGTATCACTACGGGAGTGCAAGCCAATCCAATGCCGGGCAGCAACTCCAACCATCGTCTCATTTAGGAAGTCCTGTCAAGGTTCGAAAAATTCATTTTGTAAATCGTTCAAAAGAATGTATAACTTTACCTCCCTCCCCCCCCCCCCCATTTATTTTAGAATTTAAAGTGCCCCCACTATTTGTAGCTGAACCAAACTTTTTTCACAGAAGGAAAAACAAATTCAAATTCCATAGATTTACATCATTTAAAAAAACATATAAAACATATCAAATAATAAAAACATCAACAATTATAATATAATACTAATTTACTCTCCTTTGGTTCAAAACATTGTTTTAACCATGATTATGCACAAATACTTTGTTTTTTGGCGGTGTTTTTTTTTGGGGGGGGGGGGCACTTCAACTTGTGTGTGAATTAACGAGAATCTTACGGCTGTTTCTTGATCGGGTATGACGACCAAATCTCCTCCTTTGCTGTGACAATCCAGACGTGCATTTGACCACGAAGCAGACCCAGAAACAATCTGGTAACACAGACCGCCATATTGTATCCAGCCGACTCCACAGCTATCGCCATCACTGGCAGAAACTACTGGAGATATGAAAGAAAAATGTACAGTATTTTCAGAGTCGTAAGTTAGAATAAAACTACATTACGACTCCTGGGACTTTAATAAACAGAAGCCATATATCTGTACAATTTATTTATTTGAAAATTGAAGATACAGACGTGTGGATCGACTGTGTGAAAGATCTGAGCAGCTAAAATAGGGCGTGGCAGGCACCCTCCCTCCTAATGCCTGGAGCTGGCGATAGGGTTGGGGTTTGGTGAGTGTGCATGTCAGCACTGATGGATGACGGGTGGGGTGGGGAGTACCCCCAACCAATATGAATACAAATATCTCTGTTTTAATTTTGATGTAATTTAAATTTAATGCAGAAATCAGAGAACTTTGGGCAATAACTTGAAGTGGAAAACACGATGGGAAATGTCCGATTATATTTGGAAATATTGGTTTAATTCAAGACAATGTTAAGAATGTAGTTCAACTCGTTTGCACCCAGAATTACATTTGTGGTATACTTGACTAGTTTAGTAATATTTGCAAGTGGGGTGGGGTCAACATGTCACTATATCATTTCCCGTCTTTTCTAATTTCTTTTCAGTGTTTGTGAAAGACTGTAAAGGGTGTTTATATACTCAAACTCCCATCGTTTTCTTAAATCAACCTTTATTAAAATTACCCTTAAAGTTCACACGTAGAGGTGTTATATTAACAGGGTAAGCATGCATTCCGCATCACATCGTATCTATGTTACTCGGGTGTTTTTAATCTCATATCATGAAAAAAGAAATATAAGTACGTTACTCATAAGCATATGCAGCTAATAATTTTGTTATGTATTTAAATCTAGCTCGAAGATATGTCACTGACGTCATGTATCATTAACAAAGAGTAATCAATGATTTTGTTTTTGGTAAATGATTTGCTGAACGTGAAAAGTAACCTTTGATTCTCGAGTGCAGAATCTAACTTATTTAATTATGGCCTCAGTCACTGCGCTAACCGACGACCGCTTTCGAGGTCACCTACACGCCCAGTTTGATAATACGACGAATTGCAACTTTAAGTGTTGGGCAAAGTTGAGTTTTATGTCAACACAAGTCGGGTAAAAAGTCAACTTCAGTACTGAAGGGAGCCTGGCATTGTCACTATCACAACACACAATACGTCGGATATATTTGTCATTCTTGCCGTGCCAGGTACGGATAATACAAGCTTATCTACGAACTAACCTTTTGCTAATAGATTTCATAATATTTGGTCAAAACTGGCAAATAAAAAGTCGTGCATGAAAGATCCTCATCCCTGAAAACTTGACCAGAAAAACATCAAAGCAAATGCAACAATAGAGCAGCTACAAAAACACGAGTAGAGGACAGTAATAATTTTCAAAGCCAACGATCACACAAATTAAGGGCATTATCACCCTGCTACTATATGGAGCATTATTCATAAATCTGTGCATGATTCATGACGATTGACAATTATCTTGATTGCAGTTTAAGTATTTTGAGAAATCCCCCATGAAGTATGAGTTGTATGTGGAAAAGGACGACCATAGTTCCTTTTATACAACGCCTGAATAAATCCCTTTCATCTGATTGGTATCTCGTTGATCACATGTCGTTGAATTATTCGTCCCAACCCACGGCCAAGCCACACCCCCAATATAGAAGTTCTATTTCACGGTAAATTGCACGGTCACGCGATTGGTGGCTCTGACCAATCAGATGACGAGGATTTATTCAGGCGTTGTATAAAACAAATAACGAATGTTTCACATTCGTGCAATCTCCACATAACATTCATTATTTGTATACTGTAGCCACACGTAGAGTAATACACCTTTTTGTCTTATACTTTCGAACTTGGGTCTTATACCCTCTTATATCTTGGGTTTAAATAAACATTATCCTCCGGGTTTTTTTTCGAATCGTGAGTGATGAAGTTTCAAAGAGAAGATAGTTCAGGAAGGCAGTGTGGAACGCTAAAGCCTCTATAGATGGATTGCGTTCGGCAGTTATCTTGGAGGTTTGCCTTGTTATATTAAGTCATAAACAATGAATGCACGAGACGTCTACCCATCCATATATCTTGAATACAAGCACACACCCACACACGTTTGTTTATGGTGTAAATCGAGGATTTTCTCTAGTTCCTCTTTCCCTTTCCTTAGTTTGTACTCTTATTTTTTCGCAACAGCTCTCATTGGTTTTGTACACGTTTTCTAATCGAGGTCGTCCTCGAATTGGTTCCTGTCCTCGATTCATCGATAATGTGGCACGTGTGTGTCCTCGATTTACACCATAAACAAACGCAAGATGACTACAGTGCCATTATAGAGTAGCCTATCACCATAAGAGTATAGATTGTTGGGCCAATTACATGTATCTATATTAGGGTGAAAGGTTAGTCTATATGCCTCCCTCCAGATCTTCTTCCACATTTACAAGTCCTCGAGAACAGTGGTGACGTTTAGTTTATCCCTCCGTACTAAGACTACTTTAATTTGCCACCACTTCAATCCGCTGGACGTCAGACAGATACGATCCTTTACCTTTACACCCTCTCCAACTGACCCAAGCAGATCCCGTAGCTTTTCAGGCCTTTCCCCCACACGCCCAGACACCTTATCAACCCTCACCGCACTCTGATGACCCTTGGTTATTTCATCTTATAATCAAGGCCTATTGACATTTGGCTTGACTGAAAAGACTGAAAATTTAATACTCGTTTGTTACTGCTGAGTTCAGGGTTTTGTTTGTGTCAATAAGGCCAAAAAAAAGGTCAGTCTCTGGTCAGCGCGCGTCGATTTTAATTATCCGCGTCAATCTTTCTTTTTTTTTCCAAAATGTTCCGCGGTAGCTCCAACAGCGCTCTTTATTGCTGCACCTTCTCATTTTTTTTTACCAAAGAGCACCAAGGAATGGGAAATTGCACCAAGGCAAATGATCGAGAGCACCAAGGCAAATTATGGCGGACACCAATGTACATGAGGACACCAAAAAAGCAAAATAGTACCCCACCTTGTCTGTACAATCCAAGCTTGAGGGAAAAAAAAGAAAGGAAAAAAAGCCAGATCGCCGCATCAAATCCGGAACTTTGGTCTGACCAGAGACCGAATACTTTTTTTTTTTGGTCTAATGCACATTTTCTGCATGTAATAGCTTTGTATGCATGCTCCAATTCTTCTCAGAATGCCTCATCGACCTATATTTTAACATATTCACCGCCCAGCAACTTTTACCAACCACTTTTCACCAGACATTCTGAATCTGTGATGAAAAGAACTGCATGACCCTGGCGTAATATTTAGGCCAACCACCGATTGGTCAACGGTAACTACTTTTGAACCAAATGAAAGAACTCGAATTGTAGAACTTGATGTACGTGGTATTATCACGAACGTATACGTATTACGGAATACCAATTCTTTATGTCCCCATGTCACACCCACATCTTGGTCTTCCTAGAAATCCAAACCTCGAAGAAAAAATAACATAACCTTAAACCATGTGGTGATTTTACTTCGGCGACGTAAGCTGTTTTACGCTTGCGTGTTATGATCAATACCCAAACAGGATTCATATTGAATAATCATGCCTTATTTACATTTGACTGAAAAGACTGAATTTAATACTCGTTTGCTACTGCTGAGTTCAAAGTTTTTTTCGTGTCATTAATGACATTGCCTGCGTCATATGTTCTGAAGGATGCCAGGATATATATATGTTTCTCTACCGTGATGCAGGATGCGATACCAGGGTTATAACCCCCCCCCAAAAAAAAAACGTAGAGTAAAACCCTCAATGAAAGAAAATGGTAAAAAAAAAAACTGATAATGGGAAACAGATCTCCCATCCCAGTAATTTACTTGAACTATAGTTCAGCATAACAGGTCGGGTTGAAGGGCTACCAGACATGTTTCTATAGCTTGGTTTATCCACTGCGGACCCCACTGCTATGATTGTAGAATGAGGTTAACTTAATGAAGTGACGATTTGAATCTAGTGTACAAACATACAACTGAACTTGAGCTGGACTTTCTTCATCGTTACCTCTTCACATCTTTGGGCTGTTGAGAGGAATCTCTGGTTTTGTAACCAAAGCAGTCACAATGCCCGATCTGAAAAGCTCTAAGTTGCAGTACGATTCCCAAGGTGGTTGAGTACATTGTCTCCGAATCTCATTCAAATAAACTCGCAGCATGTTGCAGTGAAAGACTCCCAAGACACCCTACGCATTATGGGCCTGATGTTGCCAAATGGTTTGGCAACGAAAAATCACATGTAGAATACCGTCGCGATATTCTGAACATCACACAGTTTGTCAATCCAACTTACCTGCTACCAAGAATGAACAAAAAAGCAAGACAGACCGGCAGGTGCCCTTGCTTCTAGAAGCACACCCCTTCATCATGAGCGGCATGGCTTTCTGTTTTGCCCCTGCCCCATGCTCAGTGTACAGGCAAATGCATACCGCAGGATTAATAAATCTTTGAACCCATATGTTAAAATTTAATATGCAACAAAAAGACGATGAATGAACCACTTTTAAGTAACATAGACACGACTGATAAGAGTATTTGAGTTGCGCTAAAGTCTTTATTCCAACACAAAAGACAGGAAGAAGACAAATTGACGGGGATCAATGGAGGGAACACGATTGTTCAGAGGACCGTCACATGGACGTGACTCGGTTTACAGTTGACTCTTTTGAATGCAGTTCACGACCCTTGTATTATTGGTGAGGGACCTATATTTGTCTTCTGCATCTCTAGAACAAGATTAACTTGTGGGGTGAATAATTGTAAGGGAAACAAAGGCACAGCATGTAAGGCCGTCGTATACCTTTGCTCCAATTTTTCTCAGAATGCGTCATCGACCTATATTTTTACATGTTCACCGCCCAGCAACTTTACTCTGCCACTTGTCACCAGATATTCTAAATCTGTGATGAAAAGGATTGGATGACCCTGGAGTATTATCTAGGCCAACCATTGATTAGTTCTTTAACTCTCGAACCAAATGAAAGTAATGTATATTCTTCAGCCTCGAGTTATAGAATTTGATGTACGTGATATGATCACGAGCGTATACCTGTTACGAAAACAAACGCTTTATGTCCCCATGTCACCTCTAGGTCTCCGTAGAAAGTCAAACTTCGAAGACAACATGAACTACCTAAAACCAGGTGGTATTTTTTACTTGTATATGGTGGTATTAGTGACGTGATGTTCTGTATTTGCGCATGCGTGTTATGGTCAATACCCAAACAAGATGCAGAAAAAATTGCCGACCGAAATGCTTTTCACTAAAATTACTTGCAATCTGGACCTGTTTCATGATTGCGTTGAACAAGGGCGTCGCGGGGGGGGGGGGGCAAAGGGAAAGGGGATGCTTTCCCGCCCCCCCCCCCCCCCCCCCCCCCCCCCCCCCCATCCCCACCCCGCTGGAAAAGACAGGGGGAAGAAAACACGAAAAACAGGAGGGGAAAAAAAGAAAGGAAAAAGAGGTGTGAAGTAATATATATTTGCTATTAATTAAATTTAATACACATTTAACAAACTGGGCGTCTGCAGGGTGTCAATGGAGGTAGGGTGGGAAAATGTCCCCCGCCCACCCTCGAAAAAAAATGATAAATTTAGAATATGTTAGAGAAGGTAGGGGGCCCCTACTGCCGACGCCCATTACGTTGAAGACGATGTTTACTGTTACAGCCAACTATTTAAATATTTGTGCTTGTCCCATAGGGGCCACCGTACACATCTGCACCCCGCTCACTGACTGGCTCACTGACTTTCAATTAAGAGTTAGACTTGCTTACTATGCCACACCTTGGCCTGAAAGTTTGAAAAATAGGAGGGCCCCGTTAAGCCAATGCATGGGCTAAATCCAACCCATTCTGTAGGCTACAACATGAAAAGACTCAGTCAATACCTACTCAGAATCGCTTGAATGTACTGTGTTCGCTTTGCAACCAGCTTATGTACTTGGTGTGTCTTGTTTAATTAAAACAGATGAAAAAGAACAATCGAGACTTGAAGATTACCGATGCATGGTAATACTTACAGAGTTCAAACTCAAATATAATCGATTAATCAATTAACTGGTAGACTATAATTGGCTATGTTTGGTAATTTGATGCAGTCACCGCTCATCCAATCTGTATACAGTCAACAATAGACGAAAAGACAAACACTTCTCTGGCACTCGCAATATGAAATTTGTCCCCACAGATAACTGTAGGGAAAGAAAGATAACACAATCTACGTTGTTTGTTTAACTCCTACAGATTACACTACAATTTGGAACCTATCAGGCCAATTGGATCGCACCAAGTTGTCCTCATTTTTGGTATGCAAATACGTTGACGATGTATATAAACAAATTAGTCCGTGTTCGGGGGAGGGTACCAGTCGTTACAGACTCTAAACGTGGCAAATAGAATAGTGGGGAAAAGTTCAATGGATTTTGAGCCCCTCGCTAATTATTAAACATTAACTAAACTTCGGGTCTTTTTAAGTGAAGTTAGTTTAGATAGCCAGCCATACCGGCTTGGTCCTACAGGCGGCACTGACGTGATACGCCCCCGGAGAAGCTAGCTGGTCTCTGGATCACTTCTTGTTTCCTTGAGAAGGTCTGGCTGAACCGTAGGCTGAAAGTAACAATGCAGCTGCAAATTCTTGTGATCGGTGCCCTTCTGGCGATAGGTAAGACTTATAAACATTTGAGCTGCTCCGGCAAAAAAAAAAATAACTGAATAAAATAAAATAAAAATCCAAATGTTATGTTTTCGAAGTGTTTTAATTTACATTTTATTAATGGTCTTTGGCCACAGCAGTTAAAATTGTTCTAAGAAGAAACAAACGCTTAAATGAGCTATAATACATTCTTGGATCGTTTTTTCCCCTGCAGATTGTGCGGCGTGTACGCGTAGTATGTCTGTGTAAAACGGTGTAAAGCTCTTCCTTTTTGACAACTTCTCTAAAATCCAATTGTTGTTTCGTCTTTAATGCCTGTTTAAGTCGTGCAACCCACATCAACCATCGATATTTCCCAATGCGTCTATTTTAAAACCATGGCGAGGCTGTGGCCCCGTTTCTAGGGGAGGGGCAATTTGTTCCCTGTAAATGGTATGGGTAAATATATATGTATGACTTTTCAAACAATATCATGTTCTCCATCATCGAATTCTTAGCGGCCATGAACAGGGAGCTTTGGGTATCCCTTGGTTACGCCTCTGTTATGGGTCACAATGTACTGATTATTTCAATTGGGTGCATACTTATGTTCCCCAATACTGATGTTCCCCAACCATAACGCTAACCTTATCCCTACCCCTAACCACAGCCGCAACCCCAACCCCAATACCGATATTCCCCTAAGTCCTTGGGGTTAAACCCCAAGGACTTAGGGGAATATCGGTATTGGGAACAGAGGTATTGGGGAACATCGGGTAGACCCAATTTTCAATGTGGGTGGATAAGAAATCCGGAGCACAATATGTCCAGGAAAAAATTGGATTTGCTTTGATTTTGGTATCGTTTATAATTAACGAGACAGACGATGGCGATATTTGGTCTTCTGAAACCAGACCCAGATTACGCAATAGGCACAGTAGGCACCGTGTCTAGGGCCCACGAAAAATTCGGGGGCCTACGAACAATTTGGGGGCCTACGAAACCTTGGGGGCTACGAAAATATCGCAGTGTGCCATACATAAGCCTACTCACACACACACACACGCAGAGAAAAGTTTTTTTAAAAAGGTTTAGGGTCTCTCTCAGAATTTTCGATTTCACCAACTGACACTGTACAACATGTATGCATAGGCCCTACGTATAAAATGTACGTTTAATGTCCGTCGTTCTGAAGCACGGTGCCAACCATGGGCGTCGATCAGTGGGGAACGTCCCTGAAAAGTAGCCTACCTTTGATTCTTTATAGCTCAGAACAGCTGATTTAATGACTCAAAACTCGAAAAAGACGTTTGATAAGGATTTTGTGCTAAAACTTTAGCAGTAGCCAGAAATTGCCTCAGATCGCACCACAGGGCGCCTAGAATCCAATTTTTTCAGGGGCCATTAAGCGGGCCCAGACCCCACGCCGTTTAGGCTACGCACTCGCATAATTAGTACTGATCAAGATACACATGTACATGTATGTACCACCCCCACTTTTGAGAAGCTTTTCGGATGTCCACGGCCGGGATTTGGTCAGCCCCCATCCCCCCCCCACCCCCACCTTCGCCGGCACAGATTTACGCCACTGGCCGTCATTGTACTCGCGTGGTCACGAGTCTATTCATGCCATCGGCTGACGTTAATGTGACATGGTATTAATAATGGCATCATTCCCTAGACTTAGCGTAAGTACAAGAAAAGATGAATTTTCCCAAGCGAGCTCAGAAATTAGACGAACAAAATTCCCTCGTAAATATTTGTAAACGGGTCAGTAGTTTGATATAAATATAATGAGGTAAGGGAAACTTGCTAGAAATTCACTCAATCAGCGCGATATGTCAGTGCCGGCCAAAAGACGCGCGACGCGAGACAATTGGTGAGACAGAATAAGGACGAGCTTGGTAAGGTTAATTGCTCATAGTGACTCTGAATAGTTATCTGCTCGGTACGTAAGAATGATTGTAGAAAAAAGTTACGTAACAGCGTTCATGTGTATAGCGCGATACTGATGCATCTTTCGTGCAGCTTTGAAACACAAAGTAACTCTCCCACTGCGGAAATAAGGATTATGTTTTAAACGCAAAGAAAAGCACCTTAACTGAAACAGCCTAGTTGTTAAGCTGTCTGGCAGCGGACCCAGGGTTAGGGGTTCGAACCCGCTTGGTGGCATTTTTTGTTTTTCGATATCGGCGCGGTTCTGTCATTTAAGAGTATTGATTTCCCGCCGTCAATCACCAACAGCAGTTAGCTCGGTCGGTCGGTAAGCTGACTCACAAGTTGGGACTGTCTGCGAAGTCCAGGTTGGCATCTGCGTATAGGTACGGGGTTCTTTTGCTGACTCGGCAGCAAGGCTTAGGGTGCCACCTCGTTTCCTCCCTTTATGGTGCCTGACTTTTGAGTTACATGGATGGACAGGGAAGGAGGTGTGGTGGGCCGGGTACCGAGTCCCAGAAGAGTTCTATATGGAAGTCGGTAAGGGGCTCATTGAGTTAGGGTCATAAGTCCGACTCCTGAAGACTTGGCCATCGCCACATAACTTTTTGTTTTATTTTCTTTCTCTTCTATCGGAGGACAATTGCAAGAATAATTAATTTATTATAATGAGAGCTTGTACTGTAATCGTTCGAATTTAATTTATAAAATTGCTCGAAAATACAAAATTCAATCCAGCTATAATGTTTTTATTTCATTGTCGCACAACTGCATGTACATGCTCGTACCTTTGTGCATACCTTGTTCAGGCCTGTTCCCTAATTCCAGACTGCAGGGGGGGGGGGGTCTTTGAATCCTATTTAGTGGCATTTTTTGTATGAGAGCGCGAAGCTCTGAAGGCGTGGGGTCCGGGGACACTGAGAGCCCTGGGAAATGTTTGGATTGCTGATGCTCTGTGGCGCAAATATCAAAATTGTAGCTTGACTCTCTATCGAAATATGGCCTCGTTATTTTGAGTCGTCACTAATAAGAATCAGCTCAATTCGTAACTGCCTGGGAGCGAGCACGTGCTTGTGTTTTGCACAGCTGCAGCTGTCAACCCCCGTATGTGAAGCGACTTCGCGCGGCAGCTTGTGCCGACATGACAGAATGTATATACAATCTTTTGCCATGGGTTGCAGAACCTGATTTTAGCTATGCGGAGTTTTGATCAGCGGTGTTTGTTATTTACATTCTCCACTTTGTTCCTATTCCCTCTTCCTTTCCCCTTCCTTCTCCATTCTTCGGAACACTGGTGCCTAGGGCCTACGAAGCACTTAACCCGGGCCTGATGGGGGAGCAAAAACATGTGGGATTTCTTGACGTCCAAACGCAGGGCCTTTTATGCACCATGTGACACAAGGTAGCGCTGTCCAAGCCGGGAACGGACATAAAACGAAATCTGACGGGCCTGGACCCCTCCTGCCAAAAAAATTCCTGGATCCACCCCTGGCAGCCCTGGATTCCCCTCAGAAATTTAACCCTAATTGCGCCACTGGATATACACTTTCGACATGTTTTACTTAATAAAAATGCCTTTTTTTCTGCCCGTTATCAAAACCAATCCATGTATCACAATCAGGCACCCAGGGCAGCGGAACCGGGGGGGGTAGTGGCCCGGGAAATTTGAAACGAAAATTGGAGCTGATGTTTCCCAAAATACACTGGCTGGAGATAGGCATGGGCGTCGCAGGGGGGGGGGGTGTTAGGGGGCACTCCCCCCCCCCATAGCTACCCGACCCCATACCCTACCCACTGTTTGTTACAATTCGGAAAGACGTTTATTAAAAGTTTGTAAACGGAGGCAAAATATGGGCACTAATGTTATAGTCACGTGGTATTTACACATCTGAAATATGGTGTTCCATTATGTGCAATCGGCGACGCATTTTTAAGCTCTGGCAGGGATCATTTGGATAATGTCATGCAAGAGTTTCATTCAAGACGGCCAGAGCTTATTGTGCACTCGTACTTGTTATACTGATTCCACTTAGTGCACTTTACACTTGTAAATTGGAGTTGGATAACAGTGGTTACTGATAGCGACAATGTCAAGTGACAAAGGTTAACAAACCTCTTAACATTTGGAGATAAGAAACCTGTGCCTGGCTCTGTTCAATACCAAAGTCATTAAGATAGGACAACGCCATGCCTGAAACACACGCAGCTGAATCAGCAAGATCCCTATTAGTAATACATGTATTCCACTATTTCAACTATTCCACAACTCGTCCAAATCCTTAACGTTGGTATTTACGTGCTTTTTACAGGTTTTAATTTTTTTCGATCGAAATTTAAAGAAATATAATGTTCAGTAACTAAAAAAATTGCTTGCTTGTTTTTGAATACTGTTTTCATACAGTTTTTCTAAATTGGTTTTAAATGGCGCGCTCCAGTTCAGAAATTGCACACACTATATTCAGAACGAATTAGGAGCGTCCCGCTCTTAAATCAATAGTGGCAATTTATTATTTGATGACTTGTCATGGGCCAATTTCTTTCGTGTGATGTCTCATCGGAAAGCTCATAACTAAGGTAATGCCAGAAACTTATCAATTCAATTTGAAAATCTATTTTCCAAGGTGCCACACCCGAATAGCACGTTGAAATAACTTCTCTAACTATCTCCTATTCGCCACTCCTATATGGTGTATATATAATAGACATGAATAACTAGTTTTAAATACTTTGCTTCGATAGTTATGTAACTGTTTGATATTTTTTTCCTAGCAAGTTTTGTCCATCTGTAGAATTTGTACTTGTTTAACTAAGCCTGTTAAACTCTTTCTGTAATTGTATAATTTTTATCGTTGTAAAGTGACCCTTTCAGCTGGTGGTGGTCATTTTGCTGTTGTATGCCAATACATAAAATAAATATTTGATTTCACGTGGCCTCACAAAGCCTGCAGGTCATCCTGATAATATCCAGGTATAGGCACAAGTCATGTGAACCAAATTTCACGCAAAACACGGTGAGTAAAAAAAAAAAGAAACCCAAATGGCAGGACCAATTTTTGAAGTAGTTGTGCTTGTAGCACTTTCAAAATCTAGGATATGAAAGCCCAGTCCTGAAGCTTTTTATTTTAATACAAGAATCATTCGAATCAAGGTAAGTGTTCTTTCAGCAGAACCAAAACAATTCTATAGGAATGATAAGCTTTCATATCCTAAATCTGAAAGTGCTACAGACAAAACTTCATTCAAAATTGGTCTTGCAATTTGGGTTTCTTTTTTGTTTTACTCACCCAGTATTTACCTATTATGAACCAGCCTTATTGATGTTAAACATCGACCATAATTATCCCAGTTATGATACATTTGCGGATAATCGTTAGTTTGGTTGATATTTAAGGATATGCAGTGGCGTAGCCAGGAATTTTTCAGTGGGGGGGGGGGGGGGGGGGGCCGCTGGGGGGGGGGGGGCTGGAACATTTCATGGGGGGTCATGTAGATCAATGATAATTTTTTTAGAAACTCAAAATCTCAGTGTGGGGCGACGGGGGGGGGGGGGGGCGACAAGGTTTCATGGAGGGCTGCCCCCCCCCCCCCACTCCCCCCGTGGCTAGGCCACTGAGGATATGCCTTCGTTAACGATCTTCATAGACAAGGGTGACATTTATAAATGTTCAAAAGGAATGTTTAACATTTTCAAATGTTTATCCTCAGCAAATGTCACAGCCTAAAAAAGGTTCCTCATATCAAAAGGAAAGTCGAGTACTCGCGTTCCAGAAATGACGTGTACAAGTGTGTACACTTTTTGTTTTAACTTAAAATTGAAATGAATCACCATTAGGCCTGTAACAAATATTCTTAAATATTTTCATTCGCATCGGTATTTGAAAGATCTCGGCAGTTGTAGCCAAAAAGTGGAAATAGGGAGGGAACATTAGCAGGGGTACATTATCTTAATGTAAAGTGCATCCTTTACCACCACGAAATTGAAATTTCGTTTCAGCGCCAAAATACTTTGTATTAAACCAGTCGATTTTATTTTCATTGAAATTTGTGATTTGATTTTTAATATTGAAAAAAAAAACTCATCTGTGATTACAAATCTTGATATGGTCTCCTAAAAAAATCTGAAGCATTGAGTTGAAAAATTCCGTACCAAGACGTGCTAAGGGTTCCATTTGAAGTCGATATCGCTTCGGGTCCTTTATCTTTTTTTATCAGAAATTTCATCCTTTGAACTCAGTGTATCGGTTGGTACTAGGATTACGCCCACCGGCCAAAAATAGATAGTTCATGACGTCATTACAGTCAAAGGCTGCTGAATTTAAGCAGTATTGCTATATCGCCTACAACTTTCATTGACATTTACCTATTGTCTTCTAAAGCCATATATCGTAAAATTAAGAATACTTCGTAAAGTTATACCTCCGATTTTCACAAAATTCCATTTCACTTTTTTTTTCTTTCCCTCGCATTAAAACGTTTCTCAAGCGTCCATGCAACTTTTGTCGTGAGGGATAAGTGTGCATATTAAAAAACAAACCAAAAAAACGAGAAAAATATAAAAAATAATACAAGAAATATTTCGGAGGTAAAGGTAGGTTTCTTTCTTTTAGTTGACTGCGCATAATTTATATTGTGGGCTCGAATATGCAAATTTTATCATCATTCCGTACACAATTCACCGTTTTAAATTTATCTTTATGATAATGGAAGATGATCCTTGTTGATTTTATTGCCTTAGGTAATGGTTGTCATTTTTTAGAAAGCTGTTGCAACTTCGGGGGGATCATTGTCAAACAATCATAATCTTAGTTGGAGCCTGAAGTGGATTTCTCTTATCGTAGCAAGTTGTGCACGTGCTTGCTTTACTTCACAGGTCGTCATCCCATTGGTCGTTTCGTCCATCTTACGCTGGCAAAAGACTGGCGCCTGATTGGTCTATGAGGTTGAACGAACTCAAAACCCGCTAAAATTAGTCAGCGCCTATTTCTATTCGCACCATATCGTCTGCATAATGCACGCGCGTTTCTCCAAGTCCGAAACTTTTTTAGTGGCTGATCCAGGATTTTCCAAGGTGTGGGGGAGGCTTGGCCGGGTGATTGAAGTCCAAGACTTGGCAACGTCAGGTGTTTGAAGCGTTGTGTCAAAAAACATGCATTTGCCGTAGGCCTATTGGGTGATGACGTTATCGTCAAGGACATTTCCGATCTTTTCCCTATGATGTAAATAATTAACAATGATCGATCGGGTAGGGATGGTAAGCCGCGTACTCCTACCACTCCTTTCTTTGATCCGACCTTGAATTTATCACTTACACAATGGATTTTTTGAACGATCATGTTGCGGTTATTATATGTTTTTGTTTTATTAATCCTTTCGGGTATTTATTCTATTATTTCACCAATTGCACAGCAATTGCCGCTACTCCACCCATACCACAGTGCGGCGGCAGCTGGCAGCAGCTGTCCGGCACGGATCAGTGCTTCATGGTGGTTACCTCGCCGAAGAAGTGGACCGCTGCTCGGACTGATTGCCAAAAAAATAAACGTGGCGATCTAGCCATCATTCCCGACGCAACAACTTCGGTAGGTACCACCTACCCTAAACCAGACTATGCGGTTAGGGGAGGTCTTTTTAAAATCAAGATGTGGGCCCTTCAGCAAATGTGGCCCTAGCTTGGAAAACCAGCTCTAAGTCTCCTGACATCAAAAGGCAATTTCCAATATCATGAGCCTTTACTTGGAGCTGGGTTTTCCAAGCTAATTGCGACCTTAGCTCCAGTGTGGCCTGAATATTGCTGCGCACTCATATGGGGCTAGTTATAATGTGACGCTGAATGGGTCATTCTGTAAATTAAGGATCCAAAGTGTGACATTTTGTTCCTGTCCCTGTTACCTTGGTGCTTTGCAATTTACTATTCATAAATGCCTAAGACAGTTTACCCATTTCTATTAGTTGAGAGCCCGTCACGTGGCCGGTCTTAACGGATGATAAAGACCGTCTGGCTGGTCTTAAACACCATTCCAGTGTCACATGAAAGTTGGACTCCTATTAAATCCAGTGTCTTTACCATTTTATTACTTGAACGTTCACAATCCTCACTGAGGCATGCGCAATACTACCAGCGAGTCAGTATTTTCATGGTCTCAAATTCACAACGCACCGCCACATCTGCATTCTGTACATCGCGCGACGCGCGCCTATCTCCATAAAATAAGTTGTTTAAGACTTCTCGGCACGCCACTAAAGGGGTGCTTCGAAAAACATTAAGTAAAATTGTTGAACAAACTCGTTAGAGATTTGTAAATTTTTGACTTGTTTTGACTTTTGGACCGAAAGGTTTTGATTATTTGACCGAAAAGGTATATATGAATGGGAATGAATATGCGCTTGGTCGGTATTAAACACTATGTTTAACCGGTCAGAGTCCGGATGCTGATAATTACCCTCGCCTTCGGTTCGGGTAATTATCAGCATCCAAACCGCGCAGTAAACCGGTTTTAAACCGAGTGTTTAAGACCTCCCAAGCACACGTTTTTTGACCCAGTATCATCGAGAATGACTTCAAACGATATGGTAAGCAGTTTGCTATTCATAATCACTCCTGGAGGACAAATGCATTAAGGAGTGCATCAGAATCATAAAATCATGTCAGATGTACATGTAACAGTCACAGGAAAGTGGGCATCGGCCTGTTATATAAAAAAGAAAGATGCTGCATATTGCAATACAATTATGACATGCGGACACAATTTTCTGTACAAGGTGAGTAAAAAAAAAACGAACCCCAAATGTTGGGACCATTGTTTTAGTGTAGTTCTGCATGAAGCACTTTCTATAATATGATTCAATTCATAAGCTTTGTTTTAGTACAAAAATCATTCAAATCACTTATGTACTTTTCAAGTTACAGAATTTTAAACACAACCACCGTTTTAAGGTTCTGTCAACGGATCACAAAAAAAGTTCAGCGTTCTTTCAGCAAAACGAAAACAAATCACAAAAGGATGTTGTGTGCATTGTTTTCGTTTTGCTGAAAGAAAACACACCTTTTTTTTGTGATCCGTGGACAAAACTTTAAAACGGCGGTTGTGTTTAAAATTACGTAACTTCAAAAATACATAGGCGATTTGAATGATTCTTGTACTAAAAGAAAGCTTATGAATTGAGCTTTCATATCCTAGACTTTGAAAGTGCTCCATGCAAAACTTCACTAAAACATGGTTCAACATGTGGGTTTCGGATTTTTTTTTACTCACCCTGTAGTGTCCTCTTCGTACCTTACGCATGTATTCTCAAGTTCACCAACAAGTTATACATAGACATTTCTAAACAGTTTTTCATTTTCTCCCCTAGACCTTCATAAAAAATGTTCTCTCTGGAGCCACTGGTCAGTATT
Source organism: Patiria miniata (assembly GCF_015706575.1). Lineage (NCBI taxonomy): Eukaryota > Metazoa > Echinodermata > Asteroidea > Valvatida > Asterinidae > Patiria > Patiria miniata. The sequence goes on along the minus strand of NW_024037076.1, from coordinate 8,192,978 downwards.
GGATCGGACTGCACGATGTTATCGCGGAGAACACTTTCAAATGGGTGGACGACACGCCACTGGGCAGTTGGAAGTAAGCGCATGCGCAAAAGCGCCAACCAAACATACTTTGCACTGTAGTTTTTGAGGGGCAGTAGTTACTTTTAAGACCCATCCTAAAGTCCCTGCAGCGGGATGCCCCGAAAGCTGACCCCAAAACAAACAGATAATACGAACAAACTGAAGATATTCACCATTATTATGGTTTAATCACAGACTAGTGGCAGTAAGCTTTCAATTTGGTATCTTGGATGCACTGCTCAGGCTGCAGGTCATGCGTCACAGAGTTCCATTGTTTAGTGAAAACCCTCCTGGGACAGTTTGGGCTAATGCACCCAGGCTATTAAAGGGAATAAACAACATTTGCAAACATCGAAAAATAAAACTACCAACTCTTTACGAAATACCTCACTAGGATGTAGGTAAATGACAGTCGAAAGCATCCTGTACAATTATGGCACCTGGTGTGAAGGCATTTTCAAGAAAATGGTATTGTTGTATAAATTTCCAACCTAACTATTTTTCAACTACTGCTCCAAATTCACCATTTCTTTTCAGTCCAAATTTTGTTTGCTTTTTGTCACATGTTTCATGAACAGGTGCAGGCCAGCTAGACTGGTTCCCTTACCTTACAATTTTCCGGCATCTATAAATTAGTCCATTTTATCTTTAGTGGAGTCAGGGAACCAGACTACTCCACCATTTGTGTTTTTCTTGTTTTTTTTCCCCGGCATTTTCGAACGCAAAACTTCAAACATGTCAGTTTAACAATATTTGATCTATTATAGTAACCCCTCAAATAGTTCATTTATGAAAATTACAGCAAAAGCCAATGATGTACATTCCCTTTAAGGCAGGTAGGTTACAGGACGTTTCTTATTATGAAAGCATGAACAAAACAGGCTTTCAATCAAAATGATGATCGTAATCGTTCAGGATTCAACACCTTAGCCAGGTTTATCGCCTTCCACATGACCACGTGTCCCCCACCACAAGAAAAGGGAAAAAAGCGATTCCTTAGAAGCGATTCCTTACAACAATGTGTCTGTTGGCTGAAGCATTACCTTGCCTGCCAAAGATTCCGGTAGGTATACAATTTCCGTGACTTTCAAAACTTTCGAGCTGCAGCACAAGGTTATCAATCGACAGATATAAAATAACTGTGTCTTGATCCTACTCGTCTTATGTCTGGATATGCTCGTGTTTTACACCAAACTGTCCTAGTAAGGTTTACACATACCTTTTTCAATACTTTGCAAATGAAGCTTAGTGATGCGTGACCATGCAGAATATGCAGTCAATGGAAAGCCTTACAGTCACAGTTTTTATGACAAGAGAATGAAAATATATTCTTATGTTTATGACTCACGTAACAGCTGGTGAAGGCCCGACTAAATGTTTCTTTCCGATTCGTGGCTCTGAAGAAAACTTTTCTTAAAGGGAAGTAAAAAAAAAAAATCTGATTTGTGAGGAAAAATGGCAGGAGAGAAAAGCATATAATCACAGTCACTTCTTTGATTTCAAATCATTGGAATAACTGAATATTGTGCGGGGCATTTTTAAGAATTTACATTGACATATGTGTAGGATGCAACCATATGCAATAACTAGGTGTTGTTTTATTACTATATATGATATAGTTGAGGGAAATTTTTAACACAATTTTTTTCGCACGCAGCAATTGGAATCCTGGAGAGCCCAATAATGTTGGAAATGAAGATTGTGCTGCTGTGTATGCTAGCTCAGCCAAATGGAACGATGACGGCTGTAGTAAGGCCAAACCGTACATCTGCAGTAAACTGTCCAGTAAGTGAACCCACAGATGCTTTGCATATATGCACACCGGGCCAGAGCACGGTCGATCCGGCTTCATCTTCTATACCCCAACAACAGTATTCGCCCAAACTACAGGTGGGACTGTAGTTGGGATCTTAACTGCAGTTCGGGCTGACCCAGCTATAGTTGGGACGATGTCATATAGTTGGGGTGTAACAGAGCTACATCGCACAAAATATTGCTGTACATTTTCTTTTGGCTGGACAAAAAAAAACCAGTCACAAATAAATACACATGTACATCACAAGGCACTTCAGGCAGAAACCGACATTGTATTTTGCCTAGTAAGCAAGTTTATTGATTAACCTGAGCTTTGCAAAATTGCAAATAATCGTGCTAAGTAGCTCTATTCACATTTCTGGTTGATGAATTGAGTCCAGTCGAGTCATTTTTGTTTATGTTTCACTACTTATAAAGGGGTACTGTCGTCCAGAATACAACCTTTGCATCTGAAAACACATCTCTAACAAACAAATATCAGACAGATGTAAAAGGTTTAACATTCATTCAACTTAAGGCTTGAACATTTGCAAAGTAGAACGGACTATGACACTTCGTCGGATGTAACCAATCAGAGCTTTTTTTTAAATATATTTTCTCTATAACACAAGACATTGTATTTGCGACCCAGGTCATCAGTAAAAATGTATACCTGCATTCTGGTGATCTCGTTTTTCTCCCCTTATTTCTGTCAGCTGTCCTCGCCGTATGCGACGAGTCCAATGGTTGGAGGAGTTACGACGGCAAGTGTTACCGGTTTGCGAGTGGCGCTGCAAAATGGAAGGATGCCGAGACCCAATGTGGGTTTTTCCAGGGGGGTCACATAGCATATATAAAGAAAACTGACGACCAAACCTTTCTGGACAACTTGCAGGTCACTCACTCAAGTAGTTACTGGATTGGATTGCAAGATAAGGTACGTCCACAATGAAAGGTTTTCCCGATTATTTTAACTCTTATATATCACACACATTCCTATTATCGATACTTTAATTTTGTCTCCGAACGTCGCCAAGCTTAATTCTCAATTTGAATTTCAAGTAAATGTGACTACATTTAATTTAAGGTCCATTAAAGTTCATTTTTTTAGCAAACCGATTCGTGCTGAATTCGTCAAATTCGTCCAGTGTAGCAATCGGCGTTGGATTGAAGCAACAAATTCGGGGTTTTTTTGTCATTCGTTTTAATTGTTTTCCATTTCGTTTCTGGTGACTTCAAACGTAGGATTAGAAAATGTACCCAATTTTTGGACTTCTTTGAAAAATTGTGCGCATTAATACAAATTGTAATTTCAACCTTATTGGTAAATAAAAGTATTGCTGTAGGTTTTGAATCTTCTCTTTCTGTGTGTTTCACAATTAACATTAGACTCGGGTATAGACCCTTCACAATATTGTGCTCTTTACCTACGGCACAAAAGTTAAACATTAAGTTCCGACACCTGCGTAATGTTGCTCTTTACAGACCTAACTCCTGTGGTTTTAAAAAAGGGGAAGGAGAAGGCCCCTTTCTCCCTCCAAAATTGTTCAAGATGGCCGCCAGCTTTTGTTTTTAAATGGATGCCACTGGAATCAGGAAATGACATACCAGCTTTATAGACCTTTCTTTTGTTTGTAAACATTGACGCCATTTTATAAGGACTGCCGCAAGGCACATACATTTAAGCCGGGGTTGGCCTTATATTTCCAGAAAACGTCCTCATTACGCCTTCAATACATAGTCAAAAGGCATGTGTGGAATATGTTGTAGGAGATTTCCAACCTAGTTAACTACGTACAGCTTTTAGTTTTCTTTCATAACTCTTCTTCATTTTTGCAGTGGTGAACCTTCCATAGTTTTGCAACCCAACCAAACGTAGAAAGGTCTATATGGGCTAGATGCAACAGACAAAGAGGCCAAAATGATGTCACTGTTTAAAATGTTTCTTAGGTTTTTTTTTCTTTTCTTTTTTAAAACAAAAAAGGAGGCGTGCCGGGACGCTAAACATTAGTGGTTTTTTATTTAGCCTTAATGATTATGCTTCTGTAAATAATTATGCTCGTTAACTTTGTTGGTAATTTTGAGCAGGCGAATGGAAACGACGGAGACTATCAATGGTCAGACGGGTCAACCTTTGACACGACTGTTAACAAATGGGGAAACAACCAGCCAAAAAACCAGTAAGAATGTTGGAATTATATACAGTCGTTTTCCTAGTTCCGGATTTTTCCTAGTTCGGATAGCTTTAAATACAAAGCTATATCTTCTAATTTGGTCTCCGATACTTTTTTTTCTCTGACGAAGTGCATTTTGAACAGAAACTTCTTGATACGATCTTTTTAATGAGATTTCTAGAGAAGGAATTTTGTCCAGATTTCTGACTCGCAATTTTGACATGTTTGGACGGCGTGTTAGAAAATCACGGGAGCTGCGAATCGACGATAAATTATCTTTCTTCTCTGTGCATCACTCAGACCGTGTGATTTCGGATATTTGTTAGTACTCAGTCCTATAAATTCTTGCATCGAATGTTTGGAAAATCAAAATAAATTGTAGAGTCTTTAATACACGAAAAATTAACTTATTCAACCGATCCAGAACGATGAAAAGTGGCATGGTTACTTTTGACGTCGTAAAGTCAAAGTTAAAAGAGCTGAAATTTGGAAAATTATTGTGTAGTATCCCCACTACTCCAGGTAAACTTTTTAACCAATGTCGCTTGAAATTGTTGATCAGCTAAGCCGAAAGCAACCTAAATGATGTATTCTATATGGAACTAGGGAACGACTGTATTGGTTCTTCTTATACGTAAAAAAAACAACTTGGAGTTTTTTATATTTTATTTTCTTTTTGGCGGGGGTAACAAAAATAACAGGCAGTGTTCTCTTTTAAAGAACAGTCACACAAGAGTTTCTGTTCACAATGTTCATTAATACAAATTTGGCAGCTTTTATGCAATGATTATGTATTTTTTTCGGGGGGGGGGAGGAACTGAGGGGTAGGATAAGGGTTCACACTGTTGTCCCATTTTCAAATCTTTTTTCGAAGGGGATGTGTGGTTTAAGTAAAAAAAAAAAAAACGAGTCGTCTGCATGCCTTTTTTTTTGGTTTCATGAATTTTAAAAAAATTGAGACGTGTTCGGGGCCATATCTCCCGTTTATGAACATTTTGTCAATAGACTAATTCGGCGAACAATATTAGAAGCCAATTTTTGTTTGGTGGAACCGTGCTCGCGCTTAGGTAGATTATGCACACACTAAGGGCTTCTTTCAGTATAGGTAACCGAAATGCCCACCCTCGCCTTTAAGAATACGCGTGTGAAAGTTTCAAAAATGGCTTCAAACTTTGTTCGCCGAATTTAGTCAAAAGATATCCATTTCCAACTTGTGTGAGTGTATAATGAATGTGTTTGTTTTGTGGTATCGCAGATGGTACGGTCAGGAAGGCGATTGTGGCTACGTCTCAACCTCAGGAACATGGGCCATCGATAAATGCACAGCAAAATATAAATATGTCTGCGAAATTCCTGAAGGTAGGGGAAACGCTTTAGCACACTTCTTTGAAAATATCACCAGAGGAGCGCTGAAGGGAAAAAAAAGGAAAATTTTAGCTGAACTTTTAATGAGTGAATTAATTTTACGAGACCAAAATCAAGTACTTGGGATATGGAATGCTATAGCATCAGTGGCGTAGCCAGGAATTTTTCAGTGGGGGGCGCTGTGGGGACTGAAACATTTCATGGGGGCGTCATGTAGATCAATGATAATTTTTTTAGAAACTCAAAATCTCAGTGGAGGGGGGGGGGCGACTGGGGGGGGGGACTGGACTGCTGTCGCCCCCCCCCCACGCCCTAACCCCTAACCCCTAACCCTAATGGTCACCAATCCCTTTTAGTTCTCTGGTCCCCTGCCCTAACCCTAACCCTAAGGACTGGGGAACATAAGGACTGGGGAACGGGTGTGTACCACCTATGTTCCCTGGGTCCCAAGTTCCCCGGTCCCTAACCCTAACCCTAACCATGCACTAACCCTAGGGGCGGACTGGGGAACATAGGGACTGGGGAACACTGGGTGGACCCCCTTGGAAACATTAATTGTTTACATTAACTGTTTACGATTACTGGTGTATATTTTCACAGGCACCTGTCCGGTGGGTTGGTCGGCCCATGCAGGCTTTTGTTATCAACTGAATGCAGTTGCCAACAACCTGATGACTTGGACTGATGCCAAGGATTTTTGCACTACCCAGGGGGCATTTTTGACACCCATTCTAGGGTAGGTAGACTGGGCCTCATGCTAGTTTTTTTCTCTCATTAAAGATCCGTGTGTCTTCTGCTACATTGTTTCTTAGCTCTGTTAAAATAAGGTACGCTCTCAATTTTCATTTCTTTCTGTCTAATAGTAATATATCCGGAAAATCACTGTTCGAGTCTTCGACAATAAATGTACATTTTTCTTTAAATGTCAAAATCATCCCCAACATTCTTTCTCTCCATAGAGGAGTACCATTTTCGTCAAGACAAATTAAAATCAAGATTCTTGGTTTCCATTCTGTGAAACATAGAATGGTCACTTCTGTGGATAAAACTGTCATAATAAACACATTCGTTTTTAGCATTTGGACCATTATCATGTTGTAGCCATTTTATTTTTTTCACTTCAAATCAATGTTACCAAAGCGAGGCTGGAAGGAAAAATAGTCTAGTTTTTTTTGCGCAAAATCATTATCATTCAGTACTGTAATCTGAAACAGGGAACATGACGGAAATGGTAGCAGCGTGATCAAGGTCTATTGTCAAGTAATGAAAAGTATTAAAAGGATGTTTGTTAACTTTGATTTGAAATATTCTTATAAAACTTTGAATTTGGGTTAGGTGTTCACATTAACCCTACTCTTCCATCTCTAAATCATGAAATATGAATTGTTTTAATGTGTTTTTTTTTCCTTTTATGTTCTTTCCCCCCCCCCCCTTCTCTCTCTCTCTCTCTCTCTCTCACTGAACACGTTTATAGGGACAGTGAATATGTTTTTGTGAAAAGCTTCCTGAATGGTCTAGACAGCAATGGCATCCAAGACCTCTTCTTTGGACTATCAGGTTTGTCTTACTTGCTCTGAGAAAATCCAAACCAAATTGTCAACTTTAGAGTCAGGTCTGAAACCAGGATGACCAAGATGTAGGATTAACTATTTTCTTTTAAAATCTGGCACAAAAAAATAAAAAATTGTGCTGTACTGAAGTGGTGATAATAGTTTCATTAGTCGGATTAAAAAAAGAAATTAAAACGAAGTCTTGCAATAACATAATTTCTTTACGACTTCCCTGAAATGAAAAAGAAACATGGCAAGAAATGCAAAAACATGGAAGTCAAACAATTACATATATTTGAATAAATCATCAGGTGAAAATGCACATAATCACTCTCGTCAAGAAAGAAAAAAAGGTTTCATCACCCTTTTTTTGTTGTGGTTTGCTTTCTCAGTCATCGCTATCATGTACTTTCTTTCCCCTGTACAGATATCAATGTAGATGGAACATTCAAGTGGGCAATGGATAACTCCAAACTTGGAAGTTACAAAAACTGGGCCCCAGGACAACCTGGGGCTAAAAATGGACAGAAGGATTGTGCATACATTAAAACAGGTGTGTGTAGTGGCTGACCCAGGATATAATTGGTCAGGAGAGGAGGGTTGGACTTCAATGACGCCAGGGCACTTTTTTATGATAATACCACTACGTTTAGTCCCTTTTACCAGCAGTTTCTAGTGTACAAGTTTCAATAAGTTAAATTTATATAATTAGCTCAGGGCATCTTCCCTTCCTTTTGTTCATGCTTTTTTTTCTTTTGCTCTTTGGGAATCAGAGCTGTAGCGTATTTCAGCTATCCAAACATTAAAAACGGCATTGATGTGGAATGCATTTGATGTTGATTAATTTGGTGATTATTTCATCCTTTAATTAAGATGATTTGTTTGTTTGTTAATTTTTTTCAGCTGATGCCCAGGGTCTGTGGTATTATGGCGATTGCTTTAAGCTTGCTGCCTTCATTTGCAGAATTACAAAAGGTGAGATTTTGTTTGTTTGTTTCCCTACGTCGCTCTATCCTAAATATTGATACTTGTCCCTGTACCCATTTTGCTGTTGTAGAACAATGTAATGATTTTTGAGAATACATGAATGACTTGTATAGAAACATGGAACATGATATGGAATATATGGATTTGTACGTGAGATTTTAACAGAAAGGTAACACTAATGGTTGCATTTGTTTTTTGTTGATGTTGGCTCAGGTTATGATTTTAATTAACTAAACAACATGCTTTGGCTGTTGTTGCAATTCTAACATCAGCCCTGGAATTTGTATTGACTTATTACAGGAGTTCCTCTGACGTATAACCCACCTGGGCCTAGTAAGTCCATCTTATTTCATCTCCTTTTTCTGTTCAAAGATTATCCACTTCTTTATGTTTGACCCTGCGAGGTGCCTTCGGGTGTTTTTTTTTGGTTATAATCAACCACAATACTGAAGTTTTCAGTATGCTGGTAGGGGAGATCCTGGAATTTTTGCAGGGAGGGGGTCATCAGCTTATCAATGCTGAAAAGTAGACAGGGTTTTTTTTTCTCCGGACACTTGGCCTCCGTAAAATTAACAATGTATCTCTATATAAAAAAAGATCCCTTCTCTTAGTGTCGAAAAAGATGATTAGTAGCCATCTTTGCGCGAAAAAAAAAATTTCAAGCCACAAAAAGTGTATACATGCCCAGATTACACCCTCCCCCTTCAACAACAGCCTGATGCTAGATGTATATAGCTAACAAAAGATGAGGACCACCTATTTCCCGGCTTCAAGACTGTGCCTAGTGACCGTAGTATTGGTGGCCTTGTGATAACAGCGGCTATACTTATAACACATTACAATAACAATACTTTACCTGACAATACAAATCCTATGGGAGTTGGCCTGGGTCTGATCTTTGCCTCAGAAATTATGGATCAAAAGTTCAACCAGGGACACTCACGATGCTTTTAAGCTATGTCTCAAAGGGGAACTTGTGAAGCATTAATTGTTTTTGACGAAAAATGACGGAGTAATGAAACATTATTTAAAATGCACTGACAATGTCAGTACTTGTGTGCATACCACAGTTAAAATATATTTTAACCAGATTTGTAAAGGCACGTGGGATTATTTTTGTGCAAAGAACTTGGCCAAATCTTTTGAGTAGGATACAGAACAACTAACCTGTTGAAGTTTCAGCTCAGTGGTGTTTTTAGAAAACAGAAAACGTGTGTATGATAGTTCTGTCCCGGAACTGAATTCTAAACGCAGATAGAATCACGGGCACAATTTTGTTATCATTTACATATCCTGTTCTATCATTTACAATTCCGATTTTTGTTTTGAATAGTAAATGCGTATTGTGACAACACGGATTACGACTTGTACAACAACCTCTGCTACAAAATCATCCCAGATTCGAAATCTTGGGCCGACGCCGAAACAGCCTGCGAGAATGAGAACGCTCAACTAGTCAAGGTGGAAGATGATGGAGTACAGTCCTTCATGTCAAGTAAATTCGAAATGTATTTTTGTTCAATTCAGGAAAGGACAATTTTGGAAATGTGCGTCGCCGGTGAATATCTTCAATGATATTCAATGGCTAGTATTAAAGCAAAACTTGTTCAGCTTAGAAGAAAGTGAGCCAAAAAGTAATGTTCAGACATTCCTTTTTTGAATATTGCTAATGTTTTTAAAATATGTTTTGCATCTGTGAATTTAATTTATTGGGCAAAAAGGAAGATCAGCTTCTTTGCGAATTCCTGGGGTTACAATTTTTTAGAATTACTACTACATGTATTGGTAATGTTTCATCAGAATGTTGAAATGTGTGTCTTATAGGACTCCTTGAAAGTTTCATTTCTTGGTATTCTCAACACTGTTGTGTTCATTGTCTTTGACTGCCGTTTTCATGAATCAGTTTTAAATGATGTGCGCATTATATTGTATTACATGACTGGGCTAGCTAGCAACAGATATATTGTCTCAACGATTTTTTGGAATAAAAATAATCATATGAATTATCTTTGTTCCGGTTTTTAGTGTTGATGAAAAGACAACAAAATTAAACACGTTACCATGATGACAGTGCTATCAGTTATCTTTAATTTAAAAAAATGCTAATAAATTTTCACAAATTTCTACGAGCAAAAAAACCTTAATTCTTTAATTTATTGGATGCTTTTGCAGGTCGGCTCAATGTAATCAAGAAGCGTGTTTGGATTGGACTGACAGACAACGCAATTGCAGGCACCTACAAGTGGACCGACGGGACAACGGTAAATTAAATTTAAAAAAAAACACAAAATGTGTTGGTTTTTTTTATAAAAGTTATTTAGGTGTTACAAAAACCAGAAAAACCACGCGCGTTAAATATACAAACTTTGTACAGTACAGCGTTTGTGTGACAAGTACTTTTTGGAAAGGGGGCTTCCGGTTACTGTTAAAAACAATATACAGCAAATTTTTGGGATGTAAGAATTTCAGAAATGGAGAAGACATTATTTGGGAAATGTCTCTCTACGTGAAAGCCCTATGTTCTTGATTCACCGTGACAGTGTGAGAGTCTGTGGTGTGAGGTTTGTCGTAAAAAGAGGTAAACCGCCATTCATCTGACACTCTCAAAGAAATAGACAAGTTTTACGATCTATTGATCTTTTCGATCAGGCATATGGCACCCCAAAGCTGAATTTATTTAACCCTGCACGGCACCTGTCAACATGAATAAGTTCCGCTTTAGCATGCCATACTGGCCATTGTAAAATAAGCAATATTGTTCTTACAGGTGATTTTAACTTCCTTTATGTTAAATGGGACAATGGCGAGCCTATTGTTAGTAACGCCACCATAAATGAGATCACTGTATGAATCATTTCTCCAGCTCGAATTATTTCAGTGCACCTACAATCCTGGCGGAATCTCGCTGGGCCCCCAGCCCCCCCCCCCCCCCGGCCCCCGTTCAATGTTGTCTCTCATTGCGCGGTGTGTACTCAGTCAGCTGGAGAGAACAACATTGACCGGGGGAGCGGGGGAGTGGGTGACCGTGGCAAGCTCAGAAAGTGTCCCAGCCATTTTGGCCGGGATTGTAGTTATCGGTGCACCTAGTTCGTAATTTATTTGAAAACAAAAATTTAATTTTATTTTGGTGATAATATTCTAGCTTGGTTCTTATAACAACTGGGCACCAAACAACCCGATAACATCGCTTCACTGTGTCACCTTGACTGGTGCCCCACTGAACTACGGCCTGTGGAAAACGAGAAAGTGCACCCAGAAAAACTACTATGCGTGTCAGAAAAAATCACGTAAGTTTGAAAAGTTTTAGTGAAAACCAGTAAAAATGGTGGTTTGTTTGTAAAGCCTAATGCACGTGCTGATTGGTGAAAGTTGTAATGCTCTGCACTTGCTGACTTTTACTTCCATCGTTCTACTCAACTTGTTTTATTTGATTTTGAACTTTGTGAAAGATTTCGCTAGGTCCGAAACATTAGGCTCTCTTTCATATTATTTGCTGTATTGAATCACCGTGACAGCATGGTTCGACTTTAGCACTAGCCCGCTAGCCAAATGCTAGTCAAAACAGCGGCGGGCAAGTCAAACTATTGATGAAGTAGCCCGCCTGGCGAGTCAAAAAAATTATTGGGATATGGCAAAGATGAAAGGACCGGAAGAAATGAAGCATTAAAGTCAGAAAGCAGACCTGTATCAAATTGTGTGTCTAATTTGATTAACTGTTTAGGGTTAAATTATTACATCTGTTTGTTTAATTTGCCTCAGGATACACGGTTTACATGTATGCACTGATGTTTATGAGATAAAAGAAAAACAGGCGGGCAAGTGCAAATGCCCGCGGGCTAGTCAAGAGTCGTTTCGGTAGCCCTGCTGGCTAATGAAAATAAAAACTGAGGTCAAATCCTGGGACAGTAATAGACAATCGTGGTAAACATGGGCCAAGAAATCTGCATTATTTTCTGCTTCACAGAATAAACACCTCCCATCTCATTCAGCTTGAAAAACCAGACTGAAAAAATATACCCAAACAGCATGTACCATGCACACAGTGTGCATCGTACTATCAGTCTTGTACCACATGATGCCGTACCCAAAATAGCACAAGTTAGAAAAGAAAAAATGGGGAAATATTGGAAATCATCAGGTATAAGCAACCCTCCCCCCCCCCGCCCTCCAAATCATGCAGGCATGGAATTAGTATGGTATGTTAAAGAACGTGTTTTGGATTGAATGACTGATTTGTTACCCACAATTACCTGCCATTGAAGTGACAATTTATTCTTTTACTTTACAGAAAGCGGAGTCGGACCAACGTCTAAACCAAACCCAACAGGTACGGAGATACAAATTCTAGATACATGTAGTACTTAAATATGGACAGTTACTTGGGCCAATGAAACAGTTGGCCTGGGCCTCGCTTAAGAGTGAAATCTCGATTTTAAGACCCTTAAGATTTTAAGTTTCTCTTAATGTTTCTTTAATGTTTTTACCTAACTTCCCAAAGTCATTGTTTACATTAAAAATCTATAGCAGGGATGTAGTCGAGTCCACCACAAGTCCATCACAAGTAAATCACAATTCCCATTCATAGGTAACAGTGAATGCACAATAACAAAGGAATGCCTTTGTGGTCAAAGCTGATTTGAAAATCTTGTTAGTTGAATTGGGACATGCGGACTTGCAGGGTACTTGTGATGATTGGCTCGACTACATCCTTGACTCATGGTCTTACTTACAGTCAAGCCTGTAAGACAATGTGCTGCTCACTATAAGTGACTTTCTGGGTTGTTTCAGCTGGGTATTATGACCGCTGCGGTAACGGATGGGAGTACGACAAAGATTCCAACAAATGTTTCCTGTTCCGACCGACGGCCTACGAGAACTGGTTCAATGCCCGGATCATCTGCCGACAGGAAGGAGGCGATCTGCTAAGCATCCAAGGAAGTGATGATATGAATTACGCTAATGGTAAGCTAGAAACAAATCTGCTTATCTTTCACGTTGAGTGTTTTCAGTGTGTCGGCTTTGTGTATACGAGTAGCCAATCAATGGTCAGAGACGCGGGCTGGGAAGAGAGAAAAAATTGTAAGTCGAAGTAGCAATCTGTCGTTACAGTGGATGCATTAGTCAGTTTCCAAACTTCTTATTTCGTTCCTTGGTGGATTTTTTTGTTAAGTTGGTCAGAGTGAACCAAAGTTTGTTCAAGCCCCTGAAGGAACTTAGCATTTTGTTTGTGGAATATTATTGTTAAAAAAAACTAAATGATATTTCTGAGGGGGTACTGATATGGAACGAACTAAATCTACGCTCAATTATTATCGAGTTAGGTTTTGCCCTTCACCGACGTATAAACGCTGTATGGCCTACTCAGTGTGTAACGTCCCGAGTGAAAGTTGAAAAAAGTCAATTATTCTTTTCATTTCGAAGGTTCAGAATTTAAAATTGAAATACTTGGAAAGAATCACACCAATCTTGGGTGTTATTTTCGTTACAGGTCGCGTGAAGTCCTTTGGGTCTGGATTTACATGGATCGGATGTAATGACCTTGGCGTTGAAGGTGGATGGGGTTGGAGCGATGGCAAACCTTTCGCAAAGATCAACTGGGCTCCAGGTACAGCGTTGTTTAATTATACCCAGCACGATATGTGACAGAGGAGTAGCCACCCCCCCCCCCATCTCCCTTTACCCTATCCGATTCTTAAGTGTGACGTCACTTCAGTTTAAACCACGCCCACTTGCCATTAAGTAGCATGGAACCATTGGAACTGGAAGCTAACGCAACTCGAGTGGTTTATCCAATGGGCGCTAGTACCTAACACATCCACCAGATATCTCAAGCCATCCTGAAATTCTGGTAACAAAAAGACCAACACAAAAGAAGGGGGTTCCCTCTGTCACATACCCTGCTACATTATGTGTTTAATCGGACAACAAAATGACCATTTAATGACGTTTCGCTTTAACGAACTGAAGACAAAATCCTGTTTATTGAATCAGTGTAGTAAATGCACTCAAATCTCAAAAATAGTGTTTGTAATATTTGATATTTGAGTTGTAGGGATGCGTAGGCAAAAATGATGGAAAGAATATAGAATCCATATGCCACTTCAGCAGTTGTGTACAAAGTCTATGGAGAGTCAAGAATATTTTGTAACTATTTCCTAACAAAATTAGACAATGTTTCTCAGTCCCAGATTCATGTCTTATCTTCATTGTTGCAATGACTGACATGCAGTGAGATGATATATGACAAAAAGTGGCGTCAGATTGCAAAATTCTTTTCAAAATGATGTCAATAACCTTGAAGTCACATTTTTTTATACTCCAGAATGGCACTGTCGTAGCGCTCTCTATTGCTCAAGAACACGACCTATTACATCAACTGTTTTATAACAAAATTTCAATTAAAAAAATGCAACTAGAAGAAACTCTATGGTGATTCCTGTTGAAAATTTGTGACAAAAATACCTTTAGATATATAGTTGCGTTAGTATATTGTAACATGATCAAGCCTTCCAAGATATCAGTCACCTTTGGAATCTACTATTAAAATAAAATCATATTAAAAATTAAAAAAAAAATGATATATTAACTGTGTTATGAAAATAAATGTTGACATTGAATTTGTTTCGTGCAGGACAACCCAACAATATCGACACGTACTACTCAGGCGGCCAGCATTGCTGTGAAATTTGGAATAACTATGGAGATTGGAATGACGATGACTGTTACTACTCTCACTCATATGCCTGCAGTCGAGATGGTAAGATAATTTCATTTCTAGTAGTGGCAAAGTTATGAAATGTTTCAGCCAAGAAAGTAGCCTACTTCAAATCATTGTATTGGAGACATTTTTGCCAGAGCATTAAATACCAAAGTACAATGGAAAGATTCAAAGATGTATTACGAGTTTTGCTAACCTTGGGGCTAAGCATTTTAGATAGCTAGGTCGCCATAGGCTCCGTACAAGTTTGGTTCATCTCCATAACTGATTTTTGTTACATTCAAATTATTCAAATGTTTGTTCAGTGTACCGTATTAGCTCCATTCATGTACATTCTTTCTGCCAGAACATGAGTCTATCATATAACTTGTTTTTATCTGTGACTTTCAGAGTACGTCTTTAAGTATTTTATAACTTACACTGAGAAGAAAATGGACGAAACGGTGGACCTGCAGCTGGACGATATGTGGCCTAGGCAATGCGCAGAGCGATGCGTCCAGGAGACTTCATTTACATGTCTGTCATTCGACTACGACAGGCAAGGTCGGACTTGCTTCCTTCGGAAGGTTGCTAAGACAGCAGGCGGACTCTTGCCGACCTACGACACGCAACACTTTGATCATTACGAGAGAGGCAAGTACAACAGTTTTTGAAAAGAACTTGTGCACTTTTTATTAGTTTGATTCAATCTTCTTTTTTGTTGTCTTTTTTTCGTCAACCATAAAAGAAATCAAGACTCTGAAATGTTGTGCTTGGCAATATTGAGGTCTAGGTTTTGCATTTATAGCGCGTATCGGTTTTGTTAATGTGCTGATTGAAAATGATGTTGTTCAAGCTCTCTTTCAATAAACCTTGGCAGAATATTGAGTGGATTCTATAGTTCCTGAGATTAACTGGAAGTGGCAGCAGAAAGTCACACGGATTGGTGTCTCATTGTTTTTATATAGCCTGATCATTATTGCGATATTGCGAAATCCAGGAAGGTATAAGTAATTTTGACTGTTTTCAAGCTAAATTAGACACAATACGCCATTTTGTTTCCTCTTTTGCAGATCAGAATGTTCAACCACCGCTTCCCCCAACTCCCTCATCCTTGAACTGCCCTACGGGCTGGGGACGATACCTGGATAACTGTTACTATGCCAACTACGACAAAAAAGAATTTGTTGCAGCCGAGGCAGCCTGTCCAAACGGTGCCATGTTAGCTTCAGTGGCTGACGTGAATGTCAACCATTTCCTGCAGGCCTACGTCTGGGAACAAAGTATGTTTGAGTGGCATTATAAACATTAGGCCTGTTATGCAGTGACATCTCGACAAGTCAAACTCTGATAACGCAAAACAACTGTTAAGTCACACAAAGAATCCATCTCCTTCAGTAGTATAACAATGATATACAACCCTGCTTAGTAACTCAAAAAAATGCTTAAGTCGAATTTTGAACCTGTTCCCTTGAGGTTTGACTTATCGACATTTCACTGGAAACTTGTTCTTTAGAAATCGCAGTATAACCCAAAAATAAAATGCTATCAAGTTTGAGTTTTCAATACAAACAAATGAGAACAACAGTACAGATACAGTAATGTACTCCATAACTACACATACATACAGATGGATTTATTGTGGTTGCTGCTGTTGTTGTTGTTTGTTTGTTTGTTTGTTTGTTTGTTTGTTTGTTGTTGTTGTTGTTATTGTTGTTGTTGCCGCACTGTATAATGGCTGAACAGTATTAATCCATTCTTATTGTACATTCCAAATAATTTGCTTTCGCCACCTCTTTTTGTTATTTTCCAAATTGTCACATTCAAGACTCCATAAAAAATGTCGGCGATACTCGCTTTTGGATCGGGCTGCATGACAGAGATATGGAAAACGAGTTCAAATGGACCAACGGCGAAACCGTGACGTTTACCAGCTGGAACGCGTATGAACCCAATGACGTCAATGGGGAGGACTGCATTGAGATGTATATTGACAACGTGAGTATTGCATTTAATCACAACCCAAAATACAGGGTGAGTCAAAAAACACGAAACCCAAAAGTCGGGACTGTTGTTTCAGTGAAATTCTGCAGGTAGTACTTTCAAAATCTAGGGTATAAAAGTCCAATTCATAGGCTTTCTTTTAGTACAAGAATCATTCAAATCAATTATGTACTTTTCAAGTTACGGAATTTTAAACACAACCACCGTTTTAAAGTTCTGTCCACGGATCCCCTAAAAGGTGTGCGTTCTTTCAGCAAAACGAAAACAATTCACACACAGCCCTATGTGATTTTTTTCGTTTTTGCTAAAAGAACGCTTACCTTTTTGTGATCCGTGGACAAAACTTTAAAACGGTGCTTGTGTTTAAAAGTCCGTATCTTAAAAAGTACACAAGTGATTTGAATGATTCTTGTACTAAAAGAAAGCTGATGAATTTGGCTTTCATATCCTAGATTTTAAATGTGCTACATTTAGAACTTCACTAAAACAATTGTCGCGACATTTGGGTTTCATGTTTTTTGACTCGCCCTGTATAGTACCACAAAAGGGTGCCAATTTAAAGAGCATCTTTTAGGGTTCTCGCTCACAAATTCACAGCAATTTACCATCAACGCCATGATGGTTTCGGATCAAAGTTTTCATTTAATGGTGGAAAGCATGCACAGAGAGCAGTTTGTCCCCTTTAAAAGAAATAATTCCACTGGTGTAGTTTGGCCAAGTATTTTGATTTGGGTACATTTTGTTCAAGTAATACAGTCGAACCCTGATAAGAAGAGCACTGTTGATACAACATTCTGCTTAAAACAAGTCATTGCTTTTCTTTGTTTTCCATTACTGTTAATACAAGGTACCTATTATAACAGTGTAATATGTAAAGTCCAGAGGACCTTGTATTAAAGGTGTTCGACTGTAGTTTTATTGTAAATGTTGTGCAAGTGCTATTAATTTCTCTTGTACTATGTCCCGTGCAGGGCCTCTGGAACGATTTACCATGCAAGGGTTACAACTACGGCTCCTTGTGTAAGCAAGGTCTGACAAGTGGTAACCCAGCCCCACCGGTTGACGGCAACTGCCCCAGTGTAAGTATGCCGGGCTGAAGCCAAACACGTACACAATCATTTAGTGGAGAACGGCGATTTCGAAATGGAAGATTTCTCAATGTTCCTTCGACATTAGTGAGGCTCTCTGGCAAGATGAGACAGAACAGGGCAGAGGTTGAAATAAGGTTTGCATGCATTATGAAAGAGAATCAAATTCTCCTTACAATGCTGTTGGTAGCACGTCAGTTGGACACTCCGTTGACCAGTTATGGTTGTTGAAAGTTCACATTTATCGACATTTCAATACTATCAGCAAAAGGCCTCTAAATGTTCAACTGTTTAGTAGTCGTGAAAATGAAAGATGCAAAAAAAATTTCCTAAAAAAACCCACTATTATTCCATTATTTTTACACTATTACATCATAGAGAAGCTTTCTCTATGATTACATGTACTAGCACGTTTGTTTATGTGTAAATCGAGGATTTTCTTTTGTTCCTCTTCCCTTTTCCTTTGTTTGTACTCTCCCTTTTCCTTTGTTTGTCGCAACAGCTCTCATTGGTTTTGTTCACGTTTTCTAATCGAGGTCGTCATCGATTTGGTTCCTGTCCTCGATTCACCGATGATGTTGCACGTGTGTGTCCTCGATTAACACCAGAAACAAACGCTTAAAACTGTGTGTAGTAGACACATCAAATATTACCAATATTAATAAATCTGAAAATGGAAAGGAAACAATCACCCCAATGTTTTTCCTCCATTTTTTTCCACTACGGTCAGTGCCCCCAGTTGAGTAGTTCGGTCTCATTTTAATAGCCAGAACACCTCATATAATTATGAATAATATAGGTAGGGTAGCGGTATCAATGTATCATACGACTCGAACGTCGGTTACTTTTGGATGGCTGCAAATGATGGACAGTGCCTTTAAAGACATAGAAGTTTGGAACCAGCATGAATTGGATGTTGATTACTCATATGTGCAGTGGACACGGTATTATAATGGATTTGCCTTAAAGTTGTGAGATGGATCGTGTGAATATTGCATGCTTGTTTGTATCACCTTAGAAACAGGAAAGTTTGGTAGTGTTATTGGATGTTTCACGTTGTTTTTTGATAGGGTTGGTTGCCATGGATTGATCGCTGTTACCTGCTTAGTACAACCAAAGCTACATGGGATGATGCTGGTACAAACTGCAAGAAGACGTCAGGTGCCCAACTGGTGGTCATAGAGGAGAAGTAAGAATAAAGACTAATTGGGTGACCAAAACATATTGGAGGCGCACATACGGCACGCGTTCTGAAAGGCAATGCTGGTGGTCGAAGGAGCCCGGAGTGCATGCATACTGCCTGAGCGCGACTCGCGCGTACGTGTGCCACCTCAGAAAATGCAAGGCAGTCGCTGAACTATCGTCTTTACTCAGGTATCGGAAACGCTGATGCTACTGTTACTCTTCAGAGTACTGCACTGATTCTATGGCTTTTTTTTTTGCCTCTTCACATGATTATTCATGATCGTCTGTTTACTCATGTTCTTATCAGTCAGTTCTTGTAACTGATTTTGTTGTTAATATATTTTTTGCTCATTTCAGGTTCAGTTCTGGTCCCATGTCTGGTTAACGGTCTGGATCCAGTTCTGGTTCCGGTTCCGATTCAAGTTCTGTGTCCGGTTCCACTTCTGGTTCTGGTTCCAGGTCTGGTTCTGGTTGCAGTTCTCATTCCCGTTCTATGTCTTGTCTTTACTTCTCATTGAATTCTTTCCTCTTGCAGAATGGAGATGGCCTTCCTAAGTGGCCAGCTCGGTCAGCAGACAGGTGGTGTGTATATAGGGGAGGAGTTTTTCATCGCTCTGAGTGACAGCAAGACGGCAGGCCTGTATGAATGGATGGATAAAACGCCCATTACCTACACACATTGGGCTGCGGGTCAACCAGGTCAGTGGGTTTCCAATATATGGGTTGTGTATTGACCACCTTCGAGAGCCTTTCATTTCCATGGGTTCAGTCAGCAAAATATCCTATCGGATACATCAACGCTAACAAAGTCCTTTTTGGACAAAACGTGTGCGTAATGTCTAATGCGCGTCTGGCGCAAAGTACGCACGACTAACTTTATTCGGAATGTGCACATAGCCATAGCGCCTTTGCCTGAGCATTTGGGCCCAATTTCACGGCCTTGCTAAGCACAAACATTTGCTTAGCACAAAAAAAGTCTGGCTTATAAAAGCAGGTTATCAGCCAAAACTCCATGTGATTTTCATGATAAGCAAACAACAGCTGAATACTAATCACGAGCAATATTCATCACGTGGAGTTTTGGCTGGTTACCTGCTTTTATAAGCCAGACTTTTTTGTGCTAAGCACATTTTGGGGCTGAGCAGCGCCGTGAAACTGGCCCCGGCATCGTCGGCAATGCGTTCGAATGTCTCTCCCAGTGGTCTCCCCCAACTCTATCGTCTTTAACATTGAGGGGGTACTTGTGCACGAAGCCCATACCAATCGGCTTGTTTTTCATCATCTCTTTACGGTGTGGAATATCGCCAAGACTAGTCGGAATATTTTTTTTTACGAATAGCTATGAGCCTCGAAGGACTCAAAAATTATAATGCCAGTTTCTCGTATGGGTATCTTTGACATACGCTGTGTCAAATTCAGCATTCTTTACAACTTTTTGAATTGCTTTTTACCGGTAATGGATTTTTTATTCATTTTTTTTTTGGTTATGGATTGGTAATAGGTAATGGATTGTTTTATGACAGTAGACCATTATCATGTTGCGGCCATCTTGATTTTTTCCCATTCAAATTAATGTAACCGCAGCGAATCTGGAAGGAAAAATAGTCTGGTTCCTTTTTGCACAAAAACATAATTATCACTCATCGATACAGGGATCTTGACTGAAATGGTGGCAGCATGATAAAGGTCTATACAGATTAGCATATTCACTTGAACAGAAGATTGTATGGCTAGCCAGCTACAATACATTTAATCAGATATCAGTTTTCATGTTAAGGAATTAGTTTGTTTAGTCAGTTAATGTTTTAGCCTCTCTATATACCTACAATATTTCACATTTTAAGCGAGATGTCACTGTGACTTCTTCCGTCTTTCATCTTGTGTTTCTAATCTTTCTGGTTTGTAGCCGACACCTTGAAGTGGCCACGGCCTCGTGTCTGGGTGATATCCATAAAAACTTAACCATCGGTTCTTTTTATCGTGGTTTCAGACGATCGCACCGGTCATTGTGTCACTGTTACCTCGGGTAGAAACGCAGGCTTTTGGGTCGACAGAGACTGCACCACGAAATACCGCTACATCTGTGAGAAAGCTAAGGCTAATAAACCTCCCATACAACCACCAGTTATCAATCCAGGCACCACGCCGTCTAGTTCAGGCTGTGTGACGGGCTGGATAGGCTACGGCAGCCGTTGCTTCAAGGTATGAGCCTTGATAGTTTGTCTGACTAGATGATCGTCTTCAGGTTGCATTTGAGTGTGTCACTTGTATTAATTAATACAAGTATATTTCTGAGTGAATGCATCGGTAGATGGCGAGAGATCTGTGGGATGGACACGTTGCATACCGGCATCGGTTTGGGTGCATATTGTGCAGTGGTACACATTTTCTTCTAAAGTTGCACAAACCTGTCTTCGAGTGAACGCCAGGCGTACAGAAGCAACGCATCTGAGTCCCTATATTACCTCTCTCTCTTTGTAACGGAGGGAGAGGGTACTTGTGAACACAATCACACCAGACGAGTTATTTTGTAACTTACATGATTAGTTTCGGCAGAACTGTGGAGCGATGTGGCCTAAGAGCCAAATAGTCAAAGGAGTGACACGCTCAAATACAGCCTTATAATCCAAACTACATTTAGGTCATTTTCAACATCTTTACCTTTCCGAAGTATTTATTACAGATACACTGAAGAGCTTTTTTTTTTATAGAGATCGGCATTTGTTTGCCTACTTGTGCTTGAGCTCACTGATACAACATTATGATAGATAGTTTGCGAGTGAGATACTTCTTTTCATACTTTGCTCTTCTGTATTGTTGTGTGTGTTAATTGCGTAAATGTAGGCCATCGAGTTTGCCAATGCCGCCGACAGAGTTGACTGGGATGAAGCCAATCGGGTTTGCACTAACTTCGGCGGAGCGCTGGCCAGCATCCATCACCCAGACGAAGAGCAATACTTGGTAGATAACCTGTAAGTTTTAAACACTTGTTTGAAATCTGGATATAGGGCCAAAAAACACATCTGCTTCCGATTACATAGAATTTGAAAATAGGGTAGGTAGGTGGGTAGGATATTTTTTTCTGGGGGGTTTAGGTGTCTACGTGCAGTAAATGGTAAAATGCAGTAATTGATGGTTTTGGGTTTTTTCTCCTTATTTTTCCCCAAAACAAAATTAGGGTAGGGGCTGTCAAAATAGGGTAGGTACTAGGTAGGGAAACAGGAAGCAGAACAATTTTATTTTTCGGTCTAGTTCAATGGCTGTTTGAGTTGAAGTTACCGTCGGCCATATTACTACTGCTGTTATAATGTAATAGGAAAAATACCCATGTTTTTTTTAACTTAAATGAGCTGTCCATATTCTTAACATGAACATAAAATAGAACTAGAATATTTTATCTCCCCCCCCCCCCCCTCCCGATGGTCCATTCAGTTGCAATTTGATTTTCTTACGGATGACAAAAAGACACAGTTTTACAGATAGGAATTAAACGCCCAATTGGATGTTTGTTGTTCAAAAATATGTGGTATTTCAAGCTTTAAATGCAGGAAGAAGAATGACAATGAAGCTAAATTATAAACCGACCACGTACACAACTCAAATAGAGGAGAACTGTTTAAGCTGCTCTGGTAAAAAAATAATTAACAATTCGTGACTAATCATTCGGAATAAATGTTGGCTTAAACTGTTTCGTTGTTTCTTTTTCATTTTCTCATTTTTCAGCCAACTGACTACTAATCAAAGGTTTTGGATCGGATTGAATGACCAGCGAATGGAAGGAGGTAAGTAATTCCTTTCTTTTTTTACTATCTGAAACCTTCACAAAAACTCAACCCCAAGCACAAAAAAAGTCAATTCAGTTATAATTCAGTTATAATTCAGTAAAGTTAGAATTACGATGGCTTATAATAGATTCACTTTGATGGAAATCATGAAGGAAATCAAAGTCAAACGTTCTTTTGGGGGATTCTTTTACAATCAACCTTTCAACGAACAGTCACTTTACGAACAAGCATTGTTTGGTCAGTACTTTGCCAACATTGTAAGTATCGACCTTTAATATGTATATTGATGTATCTTGGGCCCAATGTCTTCGTAGATGTATTGTTAGGCGGGGGGGAGGGAGATTGCTTTGACAATTTATATATGCTAAGCGATTAACAGCGAACCAGTCACAGGCAATGCATGATATTTTGACTGGTAACCTGTCTCTGCTTAGAAAATATCTTGGGCTTAGCAGATTTCTATGTTAGCAGCTAGAAATTGACAACTCGTCTCAACTGTGCATCCATAGGTTACCGGTGGAGTGACGGCACAGCGGTGCAGTACACCAGCTGGAATGGGGGTGAACCCAACGACTACAGCGGCTCCGAGGAATGCGTGGAGACGGACTTAAAGGGAGGCAAATGGAACGACCTCTTCTGCTGGTACCCGCGCAATTTCCTCTGTTCCATACCCAAAGGTCAGGATCCTGAGCTAATTCACCCGAGTCTTGATTAAGTCAAAATCGGTTGTCAAACGACGTAAGAGTTGTAGTTCATACTTCTTCCTGCATTGTCCTTCATCTAAGAATTATATGGATAAGGGCAGTAAATAGGCCCGAAATTCCCTACATTGGCCAAATCACGATGTGCATGCCCTCAAATTTCTGGTATTACAGCATTTTGAAGACCATGAACTTGAGGGTTTCTTAAACAGAAGGATGGAACCATGCAGAGTATTGCGAGCTCGTATTTTCGTGAAATATGGATGAAATAAGGCCTTAAAATGGTTCCATTTGGCAATGGAGTTTTTGCGGCCTTTTTCAAAATGGCAATGGACTTCAGGACTTTTTTTCTATGGATGAAATTTTCTCCAAAAGGTCATTGTTTAACCCCAAAAAATTTAACAGACAATGATACATGATGAAATAAGCTCTAATTTGATTTGTGTTTCAAACATTTTGGAGAGTTGTAACTATTTAAAAAAATAATAATAATAATTACAAGTGCGCATAATTATCACTGAGGACTATGGCAGCCCCATTACCGGTCATCAACTCTATGCTATATTGGAGTACACTAACAGCGTTTTCGAAATGACTGGCCTTGGTTTAGTCGTCGGTTTAAGGAGATTTTATGCCCCCAACTTCTGGAACTCCAGCTACATTTTGGTGCCTGTTATGCTTCGGGAACATTCGATTGGTTGATAAGAAGCAAACATATTTTTGTTTAGTTTGCCTCTCAGTGATTCAGACGTCGGAGGCAAAACCGAAGACGAGGCAAAGGTTGCGAAAACTGAATCTACGCACAGGAACAGAACTTCCTCAATGGTTAAAAAACAGACATTTTGGGAGAGACTATACTAGTAAGGACTCTAGCAAGCGTCATCTACAGTTTACGCCCTAAGTTAGTCCATAATAAAAATCTGAGGTCCTTGGCTAATGGCCGGACTCTCGACCAATGATTAGTGAACAAAACGAAATCCTGAAAGGAAGTTTGTTTATCGATTGGAGTCATATTTTAGAACAATAAGCAAACAAGTGTCAATGACATCAACAAAAAAAAGATCAGTCTGCGTTTTCTGTTGTTGCCGTGCATTTCCACAAGCCAAAATAACACTTGCATCTTTCAACTCAGGTTTTTCTTCTTTTTGTTTATTTCAGGGCAAGCTGTTATCACCACTCCTAAGCCAACACCTCCCCAAGGTAACTGGCTGGTGTTGTTTTTTTCCAACTTGTAATATATTAAAGCCCTTGAATGACTAAGGCGGCATTAAGCGGGCAAATTATTTTACTGAAAACAAGTTTAAAACACTTGAGACATTTTCAGTGATATGGTCAGCTCACATATTTAGTGGTTTATGGTGGGTATGGGTTTGCAAGAAAAACTTCGCTCAAGTTCGACTCGAACCCATGACCGCCTGTTTAGTGGTGCAAACCTCTTACCTCTCGACCAACCAGCTGATGAAGCAGCCTTTACTACGATTAATTACGATTTTATATGACGGATGCTTTTTCATTTCGTTAGTGAAGGGCCATATCCAACATCGAATTTGGCTATTAAAATAAAAACATCAATCATATAGATCATGACAGTACTTTTTCTTTTAGAAACTCTCCAGCTTTCAAAGCTTCCTTTTTTTTTTTAACTACTTCATGGATTGCTGCTCTGTGGTCCAATGGTTACGGTGTTCGACTCGTGTTGTGGTACGTGGGTTCGAATCCTGACAGGGAACATGGTGCTTTTGTTCTTGGGCAAGGCACTTTACTACGAATGCCTTTTTTTCACCCAGGAGTATTAATGGGTACCTGTGAAGGTGGAGACCGGATTGCCCTGATCTCGAGCTGCTGTAAAAAATGATTCCTGATGAACAGGGATTGTAAAGCGCTTTGACACCTTTAGGTTTAAGCCGCTATTATAAGCACTACATTATTAATCAAATTAGGTTTTGCCCTTCACTGACGTTTAAACACTGTATATTCAGTGTGTTACCTGAAAAAATCACTCGGTTCGGACTCGAACCCACGACCTCCTGCTTTCTAGTGCAGATGTCTTACCACTCGACCACCGAGCTAACGGGATCGGTTGGCCGGTTAGAATCTGATGTACGTAACAGCGCAGCGGGTACCGCAAAACCTAATTTGATTTATATCACCCCGGTGCAAA
Source organism: Patiria miniata (assembly GCF_015706575.1). Lineage (NCBI taxonomy): Eukaryota > Metazoa > Echinodermata > Asteroidea > Valvatida > Asterinidae > Patiria > Patiria miniata. The sequence goes on along the minus strand of NW_024037076.1, from coordinate 8,167,427 downwards.
AATTCCATCTTATAACATTACATTATTAAAAATTGTGTCGGTTTTCTTCTTATTTTCAGGTGGAGATTGTTATCCTGGGGACAGTACTTGGAGTCATTTAGCACCTTATTGCTATAAAGTCTACAATTATTGGTATGACTGGCATGGGGCAAATCAAATGTGCCACAATGACGATGCCCATCTGGTGTCCATCCACAGCGATGATGAACAAACTTTCATTAAAAACAGAGTAAGCAACCTTTGGCCCTCTCACTAGTACGGTAGATACGCGATTGGATTGTACTTTTTTTATGATACAAACATAGAATTTGGCACACAGTCAGATAGAGTATGTCTTAAGAAAGATATTTAGCTATAGGAACATCGCAGATTTGTCCTTTGAAAAAAATATAGGTAGAAAAGTAAGCAATGGCAGCCATTTTCAAAATTTTGAAAATAGGTTGTAATACTACCTATTATTTTTCAAAGGGAGCACGTTCCGTCGCAGCGCAGAAGTTGAAATTTTTCCAATCTTTTTCTACTCTTGCGACTGTTGATTTTATTTTAGTACCGACTGATGCCGATCGTCTCAATATTTGTCGCAAATACAGGTCGCAAACAAACCGGCGACTGGAATGTTCCCGACGGTCGTAGCTTGGCGAAGTCTGAGGAAAAGGCATTCACGTGTGCAAAGCCATGGTCGAACGTCTGATATATCCTAACATGCACAGGTTATGCAAACCCGGCGCGCGCCAGCCAATCGGAGTGGACTTTAAATAACTGTGACGTCATTCCGATCAGAAATGTGGACTAGGGTGTTGATTTGTCAATTAGCATACCATGTTTTTGTAATACAACAATGGGTTGCCGATGACCCCGATATAAAGGCGCCAACTGAATGGTCAGAATCTCGCGGTAAGACGCAGTACTGTTTTGCATAACTAATCACCGAATCTGCTCGCAGTAGACCCTTGCTGCGCAAGGGGATATAGACTAGATCAGGCGCAGCTTCATCCTGAAAATAGTCAGTCGCCGACTGTTCGATCGCCGACTGTTTAGCGTCATCGCAAGGTCGACCTGATGGCCAGTTAAAGCAATTAATATTCCAAATTTTCTATTGTTTTTTTTTAGATGACGTATTCAAACAATTACTGGATTGGTCTGAAGTCCAACCTGACGCATCCAGGTGATCACCTGTAAGTTAGAACCAACAATTCCATTAGTGTCAGATTGACAGGGGTCAGAGTGGGTTCATCAAGTTTTGTTGCCAAAAAAAATGCACTCCCTCCTTCCCAGAAGGAAATTCAATACTGTCATCATTAGAGTCAAACGTACGTTTTATTCACAGTTGCTGTGACAAACACACTAGCGGAAATAACCTTTTTAGACTAATTGTATTTTTTTTCAGGGACGTGGTCTTTCTCAACATCATGTATTTCTTTACAATTAAACCCAATTTGCTTCAAGTTTTGCATATAATTATAATATGAGAACTATGATGTCATCATGACATCATACATGATGTTATAACGATATCATAGTTCTCATGTTAGGATTACATTTGTTTTTTCTATGAGAGAATCTGATGACTCAGAAAGCATCAATGCCTGCTTGTTTCGCCAGAATAAAAAAACATGGAGGCATCCACATTTTGTTTCTGTACGAACAAACAACCATGAACGGGATAAGCCAGTCGCTGCAGCTACGAGCCGATTAACCTGTGATCGTGACTTCACATTAAGACAAGAAATACAAACTATAGAAATGTGTTTGTGGACAAAAACCAGCTGTTTCGTATCGAAAATCGTCGGGAGACATCTTCGGGTGGAAGTCTAAGTGTCTGGCACTGTCTGTCAAGTCTAAAGTCAATCAGACATACAAAAGTGCCAAAATGTATGGTTGGAAGAAAAACATGTACAAAACCTTTGGAGAAAAAAATGCAGCTTTAATGTGACGTAACTTGACACCTGATGGCGTCATCGTGACGATAATCTTCGGCATACATCTTAGGGTGGTTGTCTATGTGCGTGCCAAGTCTGAAGTCAATCAAATTTACGAAAGTGTATAGATATAAGAAAAAGCGTGTACAAAACCTATGGAAAGGAGTCTGAAAAAGAATTTTAAACAAAGAGAGGAGGGGAAAAATAATAATACTAACTTTACGAAAACGAGCTGTTTCTGCAAACGCTTTACTCGCTTTGAGCACATGCAAATACCGCTTGTTATTGTTTTACCTTTTCAGATGGGAGGATGGCAGCCCGTATGACTACATCAACTGGCAAAGTCAACCAGACCCAGGCAATGGGGATAAACTATGCACCGTGATGATTGGCGAAGACTCGGGTAAGCTTGGTCTTACAACAAATGGAGTTCAAGCGGATGCCACTTAGTAATCAATCTTTTTGCAAGTTTTTTTTTTTAAGCATGGTTCTGGCAGCAGAAGGTTCTAGTAAAAGTGGAGGAGGACGGTACACTTTTCTGTGTTGCAGGTTTTCTTTATTTTGTTTATGCGTTCTACCACAGAGTTCTTTCCTTGTCCGGGAGATTCCCTGTATTGAAAAAAATGACCTTTTGATAGCAAGTTTAACTCCTGAGTTATTTGTTTGTCCTTTTTTCCTCTCGCATTAAAAAGGAAATAAGGCCAAGTGGGAGACTCACAATTGTGGAGAATCGGGCCCTTTTGTCTGCAAGAAACGTTTGGATAGTGTCCCCGTCACTCATTATCCTACCAGTCCCTCGACCGGGGGATGCCAACCAGGATGGAAGCAGTACAACGATAACTTCTGTTACAAGTTTATGGGGCTGGGCGGCCAACAGGACCCCAAACTGAACTGGGGAGATGCCAAGAAGGCCTGCAGCGATATTATAGGAGCACACTTTGCATCCGTAAATGACCTGGATGTTCACAGTAAGCCTTCCATTTGAGGATTATTCTGTTAAGTTACTGTATTAATTTAAAGATGTTGACTCGGTGCACAAGTGCTCCTTAATGGTTACAAATGGAGAGTTATGGGGACTTCTGAACGCATTGGGGCCGTAGGCCCGTTGCTCATGTGAAGATGCCATGGGTTTGTGCAAGAAAACAAGCATGAATGTCCGAAAATGCTCAAAACAGGACCTTGACGAAGTTGACTTATATTCCGTCATCAAACTGTCAAATTACAAATGCTCTAGGATATAATTCTGGGTTCTGGACCTTGTGGGTACTGGCGGATAGACGTTATTCAAAGGTAGGGATCTTCCTTAAGGGCATCAGAACTAAGAGCATGTTGAGCGCATTATAGTGTCGACTTGATAGAAATAACCACGGGCGTTCGGGGGGGGGTTCGGCGGCCAAAGGATGGAAGCAGCCCCCACAAAACAAAAATCTGCCGGTGTCTGTGGGGAGGTTTCACAAGCATGATAATGCCAAACTTTGTAAGCACTTGTTTTTTACGCAGGATAATTTGCTGCTCACAAATTAGCGAGGTACCAGGGCTCCTACTTCCAAACTGGTTTTTTTACCATTGATTGGCAAAATCATTTTTTTTGGCAGGCACAAAAGACCTTGAGGTAGACATGAAACAGCCACAAATAAATTAGATTTGACTTCTCATGATTTATGCTACGCTACAACTCCTCAAGTGTGTGTTGTTGTTTTTTAAGTTTCATTTCATACATTGTACTGAGATCCATAACGCATTAGCCAGGTTAAATTAGATCCCATTGGAAATCACCTATAAACAAATTGTAAAATTGAAACAAAATGCTTTTGTTTTGTTATTCGATGACAATAATAAGCATCCTAGTACCCTTATTTTTTTTATTACACTCTTCTTGATTGTAGATGCTTTGACCGCTGACATGATCACGCTTGACGGTGACGTGTGGATAGGGATGTCGAATATTGGAAATCACGGCTCTTATCTATGGACGGACAGCAGCTCAAGAGGACTCTATGTCTGGGCCTACAACCAGCCTGTCTACGATTTTGTAAGGACAGTTATCAATTTTGTAGTCCAGACCTTCTTCTAAGACGTCATGCAAATATAATGACATGCAAAAGGCAAATCAAATGAGAACAAGAATATAATTACGATGCTTTGGCTATGAACACTGGAACACTGTTGGTTTGCATCCATGATAAATTGTGGGTTTAAAAAACAGTTTTAGGTCAAAGTGAAACAATTATAGGGATCTGCATGGGTTCATTGAAAGACTTGGTTTTATCTTGAAAAAAAATATTGAGGTCTTGAAATGTCTCAGAGAAGTTTCGAATACAATACTGAATTGTTAATAACATCACAATTGGTTGCGTCAAATAGGAAATATTAACGGGGGAAAACACAAGGAAAAAGAACTACATGCAGTCTGAAGGTCCGTGGATCAATTTCTTTGCTTGATATATATAACATGACATTTCAGTAACAGCAGATGACTACGACTTTTTCCATGTAGTTTAATATTGATAGCAGTCAAAGATTCATTGTTACCCTGAAATCCCTGTTTTTGCAGTCACAGAATGCCACATCTTCGTGCGTCTGCATGAAATACGAAGACGAGGAAAGTGGAAAATGGTTCAGCGAGGATTGCCAACTTCTGCACAGCTATCTCTGCAAAATGCCTGCAGGTGAGAGACACATCCACTTGTAGAACTATTCGTATGCTGATTGTCCAAAACACTCAGTAGCGAGCAATTAATAGAACCTCTTAAACCCGACAACATGCATTATAAGAACTCTGTAGCCTACTCCTGCAAGGAATAACATAGACACACCTGCAGAAAAAAAATGAGATTTGTTAGAATTTTGTCGATCTGCACTGGATTGACATGATTATCACCTACGTCACAGACAAACTTGGAATTTAGCCGGTTTGATTTCTTATACCTTCTTCCCAGAGAAACTAGAAGTGACAGAAGAAGTGAAATCAACGTTGTTGTGTTGATCACTCAGTCATTGGTCTTTTTCATCAATTATCAATCGATGTATAGAGACCTTTCTTTGCCAACATAACACGTGACACTTTTTGCCATCCACGGGTTGGCAAAAATTGAAAGTAAACGCTGCAAAAACAAAGAATGGTTATTAATGTTTCCAAACACATCATTGCTTGGTTGGAAATACAGAATAATCAACAAATGCTACCAAAGACTGAAACGAAATTCCTCTTCCTTACACAATAAGGGTGTTAATATGCAATTTTTAGGGCAAAACCTGTTGCCAACAAAAGCAGAAATGTTTGCCCTTGTGGCAGCCTATGCGACATTGTTTACAACAAAATTTTGAAAGGTTTATACCATCTTTGCTACGTTGCGATAATGCATCCTGCAGATGATAGCATTACAACCACACAGGCTCCGCCTACTCCTTGCCAAACCGCCGACGACAACCTCAAGGATTACATCCAGTACGGCACAGCCTGTTTCAAGGTTGACCTGAGCAAAAAGAGGACATTTGGAGAGGCAAAGCAGTACTGTGAGAACGACGGTGCTACCTTGGCATCCGTTCTGAACGGCTTTGAGCAGGCTAAGCTCGTGACAATGACAAGTGACGCTGATGACATGACCTGGATCGGTTTGTACGATGATCCGGTAAGCACCGCAACCTATAACGTAGTTTGTCCAGTGCGACCTCCAGAATGCATACCGGCGCTGAATGGACTCCATGCACGGACAGTAGAGGGCGCGTCATGACCAGAGAGCTCCTTGTGGGACGCACAAATCCCCATACTTCAAAATTCTTTTTAAAATACTCTGTGGATACGGTGTTCGACTTGTGTGCCGTGGTGCATGGGTTCGAATCCTGACCGTAGAAACATGGGGCTTGTGCTCTTGAGCAAGGCACTTTACCATTATTGCTTTGTCCTTCAGATGGGTCGTAAAGTCGTAGGTCCCGTGTGTTGTGTAATGCACGTGTTAAATAACACAGTAACACTTATCGCTAAGAGAAGGGGTTTGCCCCGGTGTTTCTGGCAGTGGCTGCAATATGCGCCTCAGCACCTTGTAAACCGTTTTAAGGTGCTACATAATGGGTCTCATATTTTTCATAAACTTTATTTACCTTTCTTTAATAATAGACATAATTTCCAGCGCCCTGAGTAACTTATTGTTGGTAGATACGTGTGCTATAAAACTTGACTCCGGTGTTATTATCATTATTATTCAGCGGTTGTGTACAAAGTCTGTAGACAGTCAAAAATAGTATTTCCGAACAAAATTGGAAATTTTTCTCAGTCACAGATTCATGTTTGCAATGACGGACCTTTATTGAGATGATATATTATGAAAAAAAAAAAGTGGCGTCAGGTCGCAACAGAAAAAATTAAAGATGATCCACAAGTCGTCTTTCATTTTCCATTCAACAATTTGTTGGTTCACCAATGACTTTTTGAGATATTCTCAGCCAAAGAAGACCACCCCTAAAACGAATCATATTTCCCAAACTTAAAAAGTAGCCATTTTGAAAAGGGCCAGAGATGCAGTGCCATGTGGCTTAATATATATGTATAACGTTTGTTCATGAGCTCGGCGGATGGATTTTTGGCCTATTTTACTTTGGTGCATTGGGAGGGACACACTGCGGGTGCACGCAATTAAGACCGTAGGAGGTGTGGCGTGAAGTAAAATGTGCACACAACTGTATCACGCAAACGGTAGTCCCTCCCAACTCTCACTTTATAACCTGACCTATGCCCCCATCTAATTCAGTGATTTACTGGCTACATGATTACTTGATACTTTGCTAGGATGCAAATAAGTGTTATGGAAATGGACACATTGATTTGGTAAATTGACTTTTTTCATTTCTCATTGCACTGTAATTACAGGACACTCGATTGTTCACGTGGTTAGACGGCTGGCCATTCTTCATTGAGTACTGGGGTTGGAGCTCCCCCAACGGCAACAACTGCACAGCTATAAACATGAACAACATGTACAGCTGGTACAACGGAGTCTGGGGAAATGTTGCGTGCGAAGACATGTATTATACAGCATGCAAGTACAGCACAGGTTAGATTTGGAAAATAGGCCCCCAAGAGATTTTGGAAAGTTTCAACCGCTTCAAGTGGATATTTGTCCTTTGGGTGGTAATGGGTAAACATTGAAATTATTACCAATATAGCCAAACAAAAATAAATAACAAAAGCATACATTTACTTTTTTTGTTGTTGTAATTTTAATGTTTAGAGACCCCACCCACTCCATCACCAACCCAAGCTGGATATTGCGAGATCGGCTGGAGTGATTCTGGCACGAGTTGTTACATCATGGGCACCGGCCTGTATGAAACAGCCACGTTTAAGGAGGCCGTGTACGACTGCGATAGGTACTACGACGGTGCGCATGTGGCAACCATCAGCAGCAAGGCAGAAAACCAATTTGTGATGAACCTGGCTCAGAAACAATTCAGTCTTTCCTGGATACTGATCGGCCTCGAACGAGGAAAAGATGGTGAGCTCTTTACAATCAATGTGGTTTGTGTACAGTTGTGGGTTTGAATCCAGCCTGTGGCTATACGGTGCGTGTGCCCTTAGGCAAGGTACTTTGTCACTCTTTGCTTCTCCCCACCCGAGAGTAAATGGATACCTGTGAGAGCAGAGATGGTTATTGTGGTTGATTTATTAAGCTGCTTTGCACCGAAATGGCAGCATCGAGCTGTATACTCCCCAGGGAGCTGAGATGATAATTATTTGGAATGTTTCATCGGCCCAATGAGCAGAGTAATAATGATGAAGCACCAATTATTATTATTTTTTTTTTTATTTTTTTTTTCTGCTTACAGGAGGCTGGGAGTGGATTGATAACAGTCCGCTGGCTTACCAAAACTGGGTTGATGACGCTTGGGATCATGAATCAGCTAACTGTGCCGAGATTCGAACCTATGCTCAAGGAAAGTGGGACACTATTGGCTGTGACGTACAAAGCCACTATGTCTGCGAGAAGGCCAAAAGTAACATTCTTGTCCCTCTGTTTGAAATGTTTGTGTTTGATTGTTTGTTTGTTTGTTGGGTGGGTGGGTTGTTGGGCTGGTTGTTGGGGTGTTTGTTTGTTTGTTTGTCTGTTTATTTATTTATTTCTCAAACCAAATTGGCTTTAAATGTGGTATTTTCAAGATATGTTTATTTTCCCTTTTCCCGTGAGCACATTAGTTTTTAATTCCTTTTTTCTTTACTGTGCAAAATGCATTCAAAAGTCCCCTTTTTAATTGCGAATGTAGCTGAATTTGCTTCAAACACGGTATTGGACAGAGTATTTTTTTTTTCTGTCCAGTAAATTTATTTGTATCAAATTTATTCTAGTCATTTTCAACGAGTTAACAATCGTTGCTTGGAAAAAGCTGTACATTCTTTCTCAGCCCAAGAATTACCTCAGCACCACAACATTGGGAAATAATAAAGGTGTTAAATGGAAAACACATATTGGAAAATGTTTACTGTTTGTAATCAATCGGCTAACTTTTAATATCCATCTTCTCCACCATTGCGTGTCTCACCTGAAATTAATAATCCATATTTCTTTCTTTTTTTCCCCAGCACTGATCACCAATACCGAAGCACCCTTTTTACGTAAGATTATAATTAATGCCATATTTTCATATGATCATTCATATAGCGTGTCAATGGTCCGTGCTTTATCGAACCGTTCTTGGTTTGTTTTAGTAGCCTGCTGAAAACCAGTCGTTTGAGTTAAGAAATTGACGCATTTTGTCTAAAGTTTCATCTGTGTTAGCCTATTTGAGGGATGGCAGACACAAAAGGAGGGCGCTGTTTGGTTTGATAAGGTCTTTTGTATTTATCCAAATCAAATAGCGCCCTCCTATTCCGTCGGCGGTCATACCTCCAATTGGCTTATTGGATTTGGGGAAAGCTTTAACTCGGATGAACTGCTACTCTAGATGCCTTTCAGTAGTTCCGTGAAAGGCTACCTTTTTTGTGAAGAGATTTAGTGAACGCAGAGCAAAGGAATAAAAAGATCTAGAGATCACCCAGATCCCTTTTATACTTCGTCAAATGTGTCAATAACTCAAAAGTATAAACCATTCCTTGCATGCTATCCACTGTTCATTCATGGAGGCCGCATCTAATGGCGAAAGAATCTTGCCAATATTGTTTCGAAGCAACTGCCCCACGGCCGGTCATTTCAAAAACAGCTGGCCGCTGCCTTTTGCCATTAAAGGGGGCCTTCCATGATTGTACAAGTGAAAGGTGCTCAGAATAGAGCATGCAAGTCTCGTCAGTCCACGTTCACGTTTTATGTGAACGTCGCGATACCAGACACTGACTATAGTCTAGTCACATACTCCCTTATTTGAATCTAACCACTTGGTATCGCCGTGATCGATCGAACGGAAGTTGAGGTCAATATTTAAGTTTTATTGTAGTCATCAATTCCCAATATTTTCAATATGTTGTAAATTGAAATGCTGTCTTTTCTTTCAAAGTACCCGGTTGGATGGACTCAGTCAGAACACAAAATAAATGCAAACAAAAATGGGATGTTACACACGTTGCAGATCCTATACACGGTGCCTGTATGTGCTGTGTTCTCCTAAATTCTCGCAGGTTGTTGAGGTCCACTTAAACGCTCTGTGGTATATGCCTTATTTTACAGCCAAAGATTGCGCAACTCAGTATGTGACTAGTGGATGGAAGGCGCTTCGTCAGTATTGTTACCTATTCGTACCCAGTTCGCTCTCATGGGATCAAGCTGAAGCTGACTGCAACACCAAAGGCGGCTACCTGGCGTCTGTGCTTGATGAAGACGAGCAGAATTTCATCAAGAATTTGGTATGACACAACACCAAATGCATCATTCTCTGTGACAAGTTTCCCAAAACCCCCAGTAGGAGAAAATACAAATGTTGAATTTAATCAGTCTTTGCAATCAAAACGATAGCTTGAAAGGCTAGTCACTGCATACAAGGAATTAAGATGTAAATTCTTTGTTTCATTTTAAGCTTTGCTTCCCAGCTATCAAAAATCCAAGATTTCTGGCCCGGACCTAATTCATGTTCAGTGAGCAACCATTGCTCACCATAATGCACAGTGAATTTGTTGCAGCATACATCTTTGAGTCTAGGGGCGGCGGAACGCTTTTCAAACTGGGGGAGGGGGTGCAACACCAAAAAGGGGCACTTCCATCTAGCTCGAGAAGTTATCGCGAGAGACGCACTATTGTTTTTGCTGGCGAATTTTCCATCTCGAGAAGGTGCACAATCTTGTTAATGCGCGAGGGGTACTTTTTTGGAAGGGCAGTTTTGCATTACAAGAGAGGAGACATATTTTATTTGTAGCGTGATCATGTGCTTCCATACGTGTGCGTTTAAGGGGCAGTTTTGTTTTAATCTCGAGGGGGGGCACATTTATAACCGCAAGAGGGGCACTTTTGTTGGCCTGGAAAAATCGGGGGGGGGGCAAGTGTCCGCCGCCCCTGTTTGAGTCATCTTTCAATCGTTATTCAATCGTTATTAAAAAACAATGCTTGTGAATCTTTTAGACATACATGTATTCCGTTTAACGACATGTTTACGTTATAGTTGTGGAATGCATTTTCATGTCTTCCTTGTAGGCAGGGCAGGATTATTATGCGTTGCATTCCTGGCTTGGACTCCGTAAAGACCTAGCAACTGGTGATTACAAGTAAGTTTGGTTGATTTTGGTGATCTCTTCTTTACTTTGGTATGTGTAAAACACAGCTAGCTACAATCCCGGCCAAAATGGTTGGGACACTTACTGAGCCTTCCACGGTCACCCACTCCCCTGCTCCCCGCTCCCCTGCTCCCCGGTCAAAGTTGTTCTCTCCAGCTGATGGAGCACACACATTGAACGGGGGGCGGGGGGGGGGGGCCCAGCGAGATTTGGCCAGGATTGTGGGTAGTTAATACTCAGAGCAAGAACGATCAATTTTATTCCCTTAAAACAATGGATGGACTGGATTTCTTAGTCTTTGAACGACGACGGACAACAGCCATACAAGTTGGCTCATATATTGAGCATGCCATGTTGTGTCCTTGGGCATACCACTTTCCTGCAATTGCGTATCTCCACCTAAGAGTTTTAATGGTAACCCGCATATCCTACCTTCCGAGTCGTTCACACCTATTGGAGACATAAACAATGCAACCTACTGAGTCGCGTTGACTCGAGACAGACATTTAAAACTGAATGAACAGCCAGATCTTGGAATGTCTTATTTGTAAAAGACTCCTATCCCGCAGTACTTCCGTCTCGTAGTAAGCTTGAAATTGCATTTTGTTTGTAGGTGGACGGATGGTTCTTCTACAGTTTACAAGGTCTGGGATACAGACGGTGAACCCGATGATCGTGACGACATGTCTACATGTGCACAGATGTGGCACGGTGAGAAGCAATTATATGCTGTAACTTGTGCTCAAGTACATGTACATGTTTTTGTACTCATGTTTGTTTCACACTATGTCATGTCCATTGCCCCACTAGTCTATCCAAACTGGTTTCTCCAATCAGAGTGTTTTGAGAGAGGAACTCGGCTTTCTGCCTGTTCTCATCGATACACCGTTGCAGTACCTAGATGTAGAATAGCCAACTTCTCCCACGTGCTGCATCTCTGTGGAATTCCTTGCCTGGTGCTTGTTTCCCTCCAACCTATGATCTGTCCCATTTCAAGAGGAATTTTAATTCCTATCTTCATTTTTTTTTGAGAACCTTCTCCTCTTGCTATTTCTCTCGTAGCCCTGTACGTTGAGTGGCTTTTAGCCTTGTGCATTTTGAAAAAAAATGAGAATGTGTTATGCATTGACTCGTACCCACAAGAATTATTGTCTCTACTTATCCTCGTACTAACTTCCAGGGAAAGGGACTTGTTCTTTAGAGAGGTACATTTCAGAAGAGAATCACTATTCAACAGTTTAGGAGGCTTTTGCATTTGTCTATTACATACCAAGTTTGACAGGAGTTGAAAACATGTGTACACACTGAAATGTGCTCTATACTTACCTATGGAAAGTAGTTGTTACTGGTACTTGCACTCGTAGTACTCATTATGCTCATAGACAAATAATTGTCTTGTACTCCTACTCATGGCAAAGTAGCTAAACTCTTACTCATATCCACATACCCATTGAAATGTTCTTGACTACATCAGTTATATATTTCACAAAAAAATCTTGGGGAAGGTTGTTTTTTAATGGTATTTAAAAGTGCATTTTTGTCCAAGGATAGCCAGAATTTAGTATTTGAAGTAACAATTAAGACCCAGTGAATACAATGCCCATGAAACAGAAGAGATTTCGAACCAGCCTATACTTTAATACTGACTCCGTAAAAACTGTCATGTGAACGTGAGGAGCCACCGACAATGCTTTCAGGTTTCTGGTTTGAGTGCCCTCCTGTTGAGGTAGTACGTGTGCATGCATGGGCGTCGCGAGGGGGGGGCAAGGGGGGGGGGCTTCCGCTTCCCCCCGGAAAAGCCCCCCCCCCCCCTCAAAAAAAAGGAAGGGAAAAAAAGAGGGAAAAAGAAAAGAAAAAGAGGCGCGAAGTCATATTGGTGTAAATTTAATGGGCTGAGGGGGGCAAAATTTCCCTGCCCCGCCTGTAAAACTGATTAAGCGAGAATATGTTGAGAAATACAGGATTTTTTTTCGGGGGGGAGGGAATATGTTTTGCCCCTCTCTAGAAAAAATCCCTGGCGACGCCCATGTGTGCATGCAGGCGTCCATATACGCAGGGCGATTTAGGGCTGTGATAATGTTAAGGCTCATATGCTGCCAAATGTGATCAACTTTTCGCATAAGAACCCGTTTCCTTCACAACATTTCACGATGGGCATAAGCAGCGAGGCAACATTTCAGTTCTGTCCAGTTTCACAGCGTTGAAGCATACCTCCATGATCATAGTACATTCACTCGTTGCACATCATTGTCATGTACTTTAATACTGACTCCGTAAAAACTGTCATGTGAACGTGAGGAGCCACCGACAATGCTTTCATGAGTTCCTCCCTGTGGTCCATCTCAGCTCTCTCTTTAGGGGTATACGTTATGCGCATTGAGTTTATAGAAGTATGGATGACGATGAAATTCATGACAAAGGCCATGAAGCACCATCAACAGTGTCTGGTCTGAAGCTATTCGTCAACCTGCTACATCCATGTTTATAATAGTATGACCCGTTACGTTCATGAGTGATGTAGTCGGCTCATCAAGCTGACAACCAGCTCAACTTTGCACAAGCAAAGATATCCTCTGATTCAGTATGTCTGATTATAACGCCAACGTCTTGATTTGTTTTCAACCCCGCAGATGGACCTTGGATAACTCACGACTGTGGCAAGTCAATATCGTACACTTGTAAGCGACGATACGACAACCAGAAACCTGTTACGAAACCTCCTCAGCCGACTCCTACAGGAAACTGTCCCAAGGATTGGTTCAAGGTGGAGAATGGATGTTACCAAATCCGAAACAACCAATCGATGTGGAACATATCGAGGGCTGACTGTCGGAAAGAGGAGGGCGGAGATCTGGCCGCTATACATAGTGCACTCACCCAGAGTGAGTCTTAAGCCCCAGTCACACATTCACGGTTTCGAGCTACAGATCTCCACGGCTTGAAATTCGTGATAAACCGTGGGAGTACCGTAATCATCCTTAGTACATCCGTGGTTATCCGTCATCTTCCTTGGGTATTCGTTCAGGGGCTACGGAAGTTTTAAACTGTTCAAAACTTCCATGGTTAAACGTCATGAAAATCAATTCGTAGTGAAACCGTACTGATTTTGTTATTATTAGCTATTTGCACATAATTCTTCGAGTTTCATAGCTCATTCGTGGAAGAAATCTCTACGAATTCGCTACGAATGTCCCACGGATAAACCTGGATGTGCTAGGGTTCTGCTAAGGTTGTACTACGAATATCCACGCTTTAGGAGAACCTTGGTCATCCGTGGCCCAATCGCAGACAACTGTGGTTTAAACGTCTTTATTCTTAGTAATACCGCGATATTCTTTACCAATCCGTCCATAGTCTTGACAAACCGTGTTGTATTGATAGAGAAACCTTAGGACAGTCGTGGCTATCCGTCCTGAAACCGCAGTGCATTCTAAGAAAGTCGATTTCTCCACGAATCTCGACGGTTCATCGTGATCGATTGATTCTTGGTAAACCATCGATAGTCACAGCTCCAAACTTTAAATGTGTGACGTGACTGGAGCTTTACATTTCAGCAGCATCTTGTGGTTGCTTTTGTTTTGAAAATAATGGCTGAAAAGCAATTTTGTCCTCTGGTGATGACTTCTTTGTTCTTAGGTTTCAATGTACAGAAATTACACGATTTTGAAAAATGGGTGACCAACAAAAAGCTTGAGTGAGTAAATCATGGGACTTGTTTCCAACAAATCTATTTGCTCACAACATTTCTTTGCTAATTAATATACTCTTCTCGTTAACATACTCTTCTCGGCAGCACCATAAAACTGAAGATGGCTTTTATTGTCCTTTTCAAACACTTGTTTCTTTGTTGTTTTGCTCAGCGTTTATTACGAGCATGATGAAAGGAGGAGCTGATGATCTTTGGATCGGGTATCGAACTCTGGATGCTAAAGAAGGCTGGGGCTACCACTGGGTAGACCAAAGTGATATTTGGTATATCAACTGGGCCAAACAGAGACCAAATGTTTATGTAAGTGTGATCCGAAGCGGAATGAAGACTTGTCGAGCGCCGATATCCGCCACAGATGGGCGCTCATGGCGCTTGCCATAATATGCCCATCACAAACCAGCAATTATGCAGCGGATTATGAAGTCAGAAATAAGGTCACAATTTATGTTGAAGTTGCCTCGGAGAACAAATAACTGTTCAGAGCTGATTTAAATCAAAAGGCTGTTGAAGCAGTTTTTGTAACGAAGCTGTTAAAGCCATCAGCACCTGTACTGCATTGTACTGAATTGTATTTATTATTCCCTGAAGAATCCATAAGTTCATACAGTACTTAGGCAGTTTCAGATCAGTGCAGTAAGTAATGAAATAATGAATTTTTCCGACTCTGAGAACACCTGTAGCAATACGGCGTCACGGGCGATTGGCGCTGTGTTTGAGTGCCCTCCTGTTGAGGTAGTACGTGTGCATGCATGAGCGTCGCGAGGGGGGGGGGGGGGGCAAAGGGGGCGCTTCCCCCCACCCCGGAAAAGCCCCCCCCCCCCCTCAAAAAAAAAAGGAAGGAAAAAAAGAGGAAAAAAGAAAAGAAAAAGAGGCGCGAAGTCATATTGGTGTAAATTTAATGGGTTGAGGGGGGCAAAATGTCCCTGCCCCCTCTAAAACTGATTAATCGAGAATATGTTGAGAAATACAGGATTTTTGGGGGAAAAATATGTTTTGCCCCCCCCCCCCCCATAGAAAAAATCCTGGCGACGCCCATGTGTGCATGCAGGCGTCCATATGCGCAGGGCGATTTAGGGCTGTGATAATTTTAAGGCTCATATGCTGCCAAATGTGATCAACTTTTCGCATAAGAACCCGTTTCCCTTACAAGATTTCACGATGGGGATAAGCAGCGCGGCAACATTTTATTTCTGGTCAATTTCACTGCGTTGAAAGCATACTTCCATGATCATAGTACATTCACTCGTTGCACATCATTGTCATGTAGCTTTGCTAGTTGTGTAATAACAACACACTGTATCATCATCATTATTTTGTCTTATTTCTCACAGTGGGAGCCCGGTTATTGTGTTACTTTGACAATTGATGATGAGCTTCCAGGCCGCTGGGTTGATGTTCCATGCTCAGAGAAGCATGGCTATGTCTGCTATAAACCACTCGGTAGGTTTAGTAACAAATACCACTGCATGCAGTATCGTACTCGTGTAAAACGTGCTTAGAGTGGCAATTGGTGCGAAACATTTTGACTGATGGCCACTGTTCACAAGTAAGCCATCATGTGTACTGTGCAGGCACTAGATAGGTGACTGGGCAGCATTTCTGGAGTACAGTGCATGGTCAAGAACTATTCTACTAACATCAAGATATTTTTTTTCTTCAGAATTTAAATCAGGAACTGTTGCTAGCCTAAAAAGAGGGACAAAATAATCTTTGTTAGGAATTGAAGTGCAACATATTTTTTTGCATAGGGCCACATCACCCCCTGTAGTGGAAGAGCCCCCCCCCCCCCATAAAACATTGAAGTGAAGTCTTAGAAATGAAATAATTGTGTTTTGTTTGATCCCAGATCCAACATTGCCGACCGCTGCTCCACCAGAGAACAACTGTCCTAAAGATGACTACCTACCGTACGTCGAAGACTGCTTCAAGATAAACATGGACAAAATGAACTTCGCCGACGCCACCAAATACTGTGCTGATGACGGAACATACCTAGCCACCATTACTAATGGTTATGATGAGGCTTTCGTCATGTACAATACTCTGATGCAAGGACAAGCCGGTGCTCCCCCAGATGCTGTGTGGATTGGTCTCAGAGCCGATAACGTAAGTATGTTCTTGCGATAGCGTAATGGAATATGTCCAGTATGCGAACTGTGGTTTGTACTCACAGGTATCTTGATAGACAAATCTGAAATTTAAAGTAAGTGGTAAATGTGGACTTGTAAAGGCTTTGGGGAAAAAAAATCAAAAGTTCAGGCACCTTACCCCTTCCGATGCCTCGAAAAGCATACCTCAGGTCACTGTATCCAAGTTAATGCAGGAGCGTTATAGGGATGAACGGAATGTCCTGGGTAGTGCTGCCAAAGTTCCAAGACTTGATATGATTCATCTTGGCGATCGCGCCCTCTAGTGCCGCGGAAGTTAATACGGTGCTTATCACGGACCGGCTGCGACAGGGGAATACAAGGCAAATTCAGTCTTGAACCAAGACTAATTTTGTTCCTGTGTTGTTGCTTCACTCTCCTGAAGACGGTCAGAGCATACTGACCGGAACGTCGAGTTTATACCTCTGGTTCTTTTCAGAACCATTCTCTTAGTTGAGAAATTATTCGCACATGGTGTTTCCGCAAACCTTTCATTATTTATGTTGTTGCTTCTGTTAGGATACCAGAGAGTACAAATGGGTAGATGGCTGGCCTGTGATATACACAAACTGGGACGTTTTCCAGCCCATGGAGGAAAACGGCTTGTGTGTGCAGTTGACGCAAGATACATATTGGCAAACGGCACCCTGTACCAACGACACCAAAGCACCCTTCATTTGCCGAACAACCACTGGTACAGGTAGGTTAAAAGAGGGGGAAAACATCAGTTGAGTATACTTTGTAAACTCTGCTCACAATTATATGAAATACCATCTCTTGGTACTGGTAAGGGTGTACAATTGGAAATGTCTGAAACGTAGTTCAAATTGTGCAACTGAAATCTTAAAAGATAGAAACGCTTGTTCACAGCTTCTCTCTATTTTCTCAAAATGCACTGTATCCACTGAGCTGATAGCGTAGCATGTTATATTTGCTATTCAACCTACGTCAGATTTTAAAATGTGTATGGTGGGAGAGAGTCACATGATCCTGCATCCTTTTATCTTCAATTGATTTTGCCTGTTCACACAGTTGTGATACCAACTGATCCAGCTCACTCGGGCACCTGCCCGGATGATTGGGTAGCGTTCCATGACCACTGCTACCAGTTCAACACCGACACGGAGGGCTACGAGTCGTGGTACAAAGCGTCGCATAAGTGTGAGCAAGACCACAACGGCCGACTTCTGTCCATACACACCAAGGCTGAGAATGACTTTATTCGAAAGAAGTTCAGTGAACTGTACCCCGACTCGTATTATTGGGATGGGTTATGGTTGGATCTCTCTCGTAACGCAACTGGTACGTAATAGCTCACGGGTGCATTTTTTTTTTGGTGAATTCTTTTTCTTCATAATTTGTGTAGGTCTACTGGTTTACTTTGTGTTTTTTTCTCATATATTTTGACATGGTTCACTAATCGTTGCAAGCCTATGCTTACACTGCTTCTGATCACCAGAGTGTGGGTTCGAGTCCCGGCCTTGACACTTGTGTCCTTAAGCAAGACACTTAACCATTATTGTCTCGTCCTTCGGATGGGACATTAAGCCGTAGGTCCCATGCATTGTGTAATGCACGTAAAAGAAACCAGTAACACTTATCGCTACGATAAGGGGTTTGCCCTGGTGTTTTGTTTCAAATACTTCATTTACCTATCTTTAAAATAAACTCATATTAATAAGCACCTTGAGTACCTAATTGATGGTAGACATGTGCGCTATATAAAACTCAGATATTATTAACACTATCCCAACTTTTTGATTTGTTTATGTTAAGTGGCAGCATTTTGGTTTAAAACTTATTTTTACTGTGAATTATAAAAATTACGATTAATATAAAATGGAAATTTTTTTTGGTAGGTACCGGTCATACTTCGTTTTATTGGAACGATGGTCACGCACTTGATTATAGTAACTGGGACAAGGGAGAGCCACAACAGAATGAATGGAATGACTGCGCCGCGGTGTTGCCCAAGGCTTATGGCAAGTGGCAGGCCCAATCCTGTGAATACGGAAACTATTTTGTCTGCTACATGGAACAAGGTACGTCGTGCATATTCAGTTGCATTGGTTTGGATACGTCAAATTGGAACATGTCTGTAGTCTTTCCCTTATGCCTCAAACTTCAATTCAATTCAATTCAATATACATTTATTTCCACTCTGTGGAGGCATCATCCCAAAAAGCCGAAGCTTGTTGTGAATGTGCCAAGCAAAACAAGACGAACATACTTAACATTAGTTAAGTATGTTACAGTCAAACAAAGCAGACACAATAAACAACATTTCAATGACGGCTGAATAAACTTAACGTAATAATGAATCAGGCACTCTGAAAGTAGGACAGTTTTTAGTTTATATTTGAATGTATTACTTGACTAGGGAAATTAGTTTAATATAGACGGGTGAAAGGTAGTTCCAGTTTTTTGATCCAGAGTTTGAGGTGTTGTCATTTCTGCTGGATTTTCAGAGTTTGCCCAAGAAAAATAGTACTTGAAATGACTCTGGTTGAAAAATAAACAAACTTTGTGTATTATTAATTGTCTTTTGACTGAATAAGTCTTTCAGAATGACTGTAACAGTCGAACTTTTGACCTTTCAAACGAAAAATTGTTTGTAATGTTCGTGTCCAATGCAACAATTCTGATTTTGTTTCATTTTCAGATGTAGTAGCACCACCCAAGCCGTACAGCGGTGGTAAGTATTTGGTTATTATTAATGGTAGGCCTAATGTCAGTAGCCCTATAAAATGGCCAGCAGCCTGACTACTGTTCGTTACCCTTGGCACAAATGAAGATTCATTCATAACTCTTTACACCCGGCCATTCCATGTCAAGGAAACCGGAGATGAACGCTGGCCTGACGAGTCACATCGAAAACTCAGACTTTACCTACCCATGCACGCATGTGGCTAGTCTGAGTATCACCCGTTTTCCACGGAGACAAATCCTGGAGAACGTCTCCAGACATGCAAATTTATGCAAGCCGCGCGCCAGCCGATCGGGGTCGACTTTTCTAAATCGTGACGTCATTTCATTCCTAAATCAGGACTAAATGGTTTGATTGGTCATTTCGAATGCAGTGCTTTGTAGTACAACAACCGACCCCATATCGCGTAACATGATACAGAGCGCGTGACACTTTTTTTTTAACCCGTTGTCTATGTGACGCGTAATGGGTGAATGACCGAAGACTCGATATAGAAAGCATCTGCTGATTGGTCAAAATCTAGGAGTTCAAGAGGCGGGGTCTTGCCTAATTAATCAGCAAAAAGGTTCACGCGAAATAGACCACGGCGAATTCTATTACATAGACTAGCATGAGGCGTTACTTGGGTTCAATTTTGTAGGAGGGACTTGATTAGGGGACTCATTTTCTGAATTTTCTTCAGTGGGACTTAAAAAGCTTAGTTTGCCTTCCCAATTCCCAAGAGGGGGAGGGTCTTACAGGGACAAGAGGGGCACAGGCCTCCATGAGGAGGAGATCCATGTGTGACCTTAAAGATGATTCCCCATGCTATTTTTGAGTTTTGTCCCGAAAAATAGATTCACATTCTTAATTAGTATTTTTCTAGTAAAACCAAAGTTATTCACTTTTGAGTGAGACATCCACCGAAAAAAAATTGGCCCGTGTTTAGCTATTCAATTATTCCTTTAAAGTTTCGAACTATTGGCTGCCAAACAATTATAAGCTCCCAAACAATAGTTCTGTTTTCGTGGGGTAGGCTGGTTCTCGCCGCACAATCAGTATCAATAATATACGGACCAGGAGCCAGTCTGCTTGCAAAGCGGATCTGTTTGTGCCAAAAACAAAATCTTTTTGTCAGAGGTTTCCAGAAGTTGAAATGTTTTTAATAAAATAAACACGAATTTGTTGAAAAGCACGCAGAGAACTTGAGATTTCAATAATGATTGACACAATGATACATGTGACTATATGACACTTTCCATTTCTGCGCAGGCCTGGGTGGGGGCGCTATAGCCGGTATCGTCATCGGTGTTCTCGTCGTCTTACTCCTCGCCCTCGGCGCCGGGTACTTCCTGATGAAGAACCGCCACGCCAAGCCACTGGACGACCCAGGCTTACCTCCGACCACCGGCTTTGATAACGTCTTGTACACACCTTCTCTTGATGAGGTGAAAACCAAGGATATCGATACTAAGCCCGAGTCAATGAGCGATGCTTAGAAACACTCACTTTCATGAACAAATTAAAGGTGCTCTCTCATTGTTTTTGCCCTAAACATGCCGCAGTAACTTACACATAGCGTACTGCGTGACACTTTCATATACATGTACAAGTTTTGAATTGAACTTGATGGTGGAAAGGTTTCAATTTTCAATTTCCTAAGCAGTGGAAGTACTGCTTCATCCAACTATACTGATTAAATGAAATACACATGTCGGTACACCTTTAACTTAAAAGTACAGTAATAGCAGCGGCACTGTTCTTACAAACTTGAGAGTTGATTACAAATTCAATAAATAAAATATTTGTCGATGAGTTTCAAAGTTGGCAGGGAATTTATGTGGACTTGACCGATCGCTGACAATGACTTAAAGTGCAGCTATAGTGATGTTGTATCATTTTGTAAGATGTAGACGCAAATCTGGTTGTATATTGAAACATTGTGAAACCCAAACTTTACTTTTACCTAAAGCAAGACACTATCACAATAAGTCAGGCTAACAGCGGGCCCACTAGCGTTTTGTTCAGCCCATGTTGTGTCCAATGATTATATGAACAATAGTATTACCAAAGTATAGGCCTTAACTATGCGATGGGCACAAGGCGAACTTGAAACCAGCTTATGGACAGACAGCTTGATGTTTGCCAGTGCTTAAATTATTAAGTGGAATATGAAGGAATGTCATGGTCCGTGCACCTAAATTTGCATATTGATAATAAAAGCTTGGACTTTCAATTAAGAATGTGTGACAGGTTGTTGGTGAATATTCAGAAGGCATAACGAGCGCTTACCACTCCCTCGTGGGTCACTCTATAAATCTGAGGTCCACTTTTTTTCACGTCCCTGACATCTATGATTTTTATAATTCTAATGCACTCCTTAATGCAGTCGTCCTCCAAGAGTGATTATAAATCGCAAACTACCTACCCAACAAAATAACAAAGAATTGTTTGAAGTCATTCTTAATGATACTTGAATGGCAAATGACAAAGTATACCAAGGTAACAGGGAATGGAAAACGTCACACCTTGGACCCTAAATTTGTAAATGACCCATGTGTGAACTCTGAACTTCACTGAAATCCGTATCCATGCAGTGAAATTGTCTGAGACAGCGGCACAAAATGTTTCTGTGACATATGGGCCTCAGTACCGTCTTCATCAGTTTCAACATCCGGCGATCAAAATGTAGAAAAATTTATGATTTCAAAATCGACCCTGCAGCCTATGCTTATGTGATAATGCGCGATATACCAAAATGATCGTAATATTAGAAATACATGGATCCTAAACTCAGCTTAAAATAATATTTGGCATTTTTTCCAGTTCAGTTAACAGTTACGTCAGTATTGTTAGCCTGTGTATCATTTGTATGAAAGTGTTTTTTTTTTAATCCGCTTGAATCTTGTCTTGTATAACTTCAAGTTAAATTTGAAGGTTGATGTAACATATATCTTGAAATTGCTCATGCAATTTTCTTAAACCAGCGCTCCAAATTAAATCTTGCTTGATCGAAACATATATTTTGAAATGCACTTCAGAAACGGATAAGAACAGTTACATTTTGATACACAGTACATGTTTTATAGTCAATACATTAGCGTTTAAAGTTTGTAACTCATCAACTTAATGTTACACTTATTTTCAGGTATTTCAGACTCGGTCATATTTTTTCCTCAATTCAATTTGATTTGTTACAGCAATGACGTCATTGTTTGCAAGATACAAAACAAATGAAGGCATTTTTTGTGTCAAAATCAGTCGAAATTGTTAATTCCATTACAGTATTTTTGGTACAAGTTCAAACAGTTTAGTATTGGGTTCAACAAATATATAATATTGGGTTCAACAGGTATAACTGGTTGAAACCATGTCATGACATGTAGGCTGAATAGAAAGTAGAGTTAGTCTCCATAACGTGTAGCATTTAAAGTAGGAAAAAAAGCTTTAGCGTAATCCTCAATAAACAGCTTTGGAAGAATAAAGCAAAGCAAGCAATAAATCTAGCAAGCATTTAAACTGTTATTTCTTAAGAGATTTATTTTAAGGAAGAGAACATAATAATATAAAATGCTGTTGTATACTTAGCAAAATTAGTGCGTACTACTTTTGAATATTGAATGTGAAATAAAATCTGGCGTAATCGAAGACTCTTTTGTTTTCCTCGTTTATCTCAAAAAACAGTCTCAGAAGCAGGAATTACAACATTCCGAGAGGGGTCATAAGATAATGAACAGACTTATTTGGCTCACTGTGGTTGAAATTTCGTCTTGAAGATTTTGTATCAACTTAATAAGTTAATACACACATTAACTCCAGCGCATAATGGTTCTCATATGTCAACTTGTATTGTTTATTGAATCCCAACCAACATGGATTTGTCAAGCACAGGAGTTGCGTGACCCAATTAAGTAATATCCTCCACTCTTGGTCGTCAACCCTGGATGAACGTCGCCCTCCGAGAATTGACGCTGTGTTCCTGGACATGTCAAAAGCATTTGACACGATGCCACACCACACATTGTTGGAAAAGCTTGCAACCGAATACAATGTACAGGGTCTATTGTGGCATTGGGTTAAATCCTTTCTGACTGGTCGGAGGCAGCGGGTTCTCTTTCAGGGCGCCGTCTCTCCATGGGCTGATGTTACATCAGGTGTGCCCCAGGGTAGTGTTATGGGGCCGCTTCTTTTCAATTTATTTATAAACAATGTGTCCAACTCCGTCTCATCTAGCTGTGTTATGTTTGCCGATGACATTCTCATGTACCGTGTTATTCGATCTACCTCTGACGAGCATATCCTTCAACAGGATTTACATCAATTAAACGAGTGGTGTAACTTACATTCTATGAAATTCAATACCAGTAAAACCCAAGTCATGCATATTACTAGGAATCGAAATATCCAACCCCCGATCTACATCTTAGGAGACGCTCCACTACTTGCTACTACATCCTCCTTCCAATATCTTGGCATTGTTATTGATTCTAGACTTACCTGGAAATCTCATGTTAACACCATTGTTCCCAAAGCTAACCGTCTTTTAGGCTTTATCCGGACAGTAGCACGTGCAGCCTCTCCATCTGCCATCTTTTGCTTGTACCGGTCCCTTGTCCTTCCTATTTTGGAATATGGCTTACCTGCTTGGAACCCCTATACCACCGCTGATCAACAAAAGCTTGAACGTGTACAACGCACAGCTACCCGTATTGTTCTAGGTCAGCGGAGGGGGGGGGGAATGCCATATGAGGAAAGACTCCATCGGCTCATCTGGTCCATGCTCACTTCCAGACGAAATTTCATTCTGTGCTCATTTGTATTCAAGGTATTGTACGGTCTAGTACACTGTGAATCCGTCCATGAGAACTTTCATATTAATCCACGTCATCCTAACATCCTCACATTTCTTGACCTTCCTGCTCGTACTGATGCTTTATTCCATTCACCAACCCGTCGCTTTCCTAGACTCTGGAATCACTTACCTACTTCAATCCGGGATTCTGCAGAGCTTAATTCACTAAACTCATTTCTAGCCAGTCTCAAGACACACTTCCATGACCAGCTCACATTATAGCGCAATTTACTTAATCTTAAGTTTAACCTTCGGGCTTCCCTTTATTGTGTTATTTCCCTGTCATTTGTAATCTTGTTCTTGCGTATTTGTTTGCCTTTTTTGTCCTGTTCATTTGTCATTATGTGCGGGTCCGCATGCTTCCGAGCAACAGTGATTAGATTCGCTTTTGCGGTCCCTGACCCACATAATCGTTTTCTTTGTGATTTTTTGTGTCTTACTGATTATTGTTCAACTCCCAATTGGGAAGCCCACTCCAGCTGTCATTTAAAGTGCATGCCCTCTACTTCATGATTTTTTAATGATTTAAATTTTAATTTAAATTTAAATTACATGTTTATACGTTTCTTTTGTTGTGCGTTTCAACCACTTTTGTGTAATTATTGTTTGGTTTTGTATCACTGTTTGTAATTCTTTGTTGAGGTCGAATAAATAATAATAATAATAATAATAATAATTTCTCATGTACTTCATTTGCATGTCTCTAATAATAGACATAATTTCCAGCGCCTTGAGTACCTAATTGTTGGTAGATACGTGTGCTATATAAGACTTCGGTATTATCATTATTATTATTATATATTAAAGACCCTCATATGGGTATGTGCTTTCTACAGCATGCCTTAAAATATCCCCAAAATTTGGCAAAATGTTAAGTTAGTGATGTATGGTTTGTGTCGGTCTATCTAAGCCCTTATCGGGTCTACATTAAGAAATAACACTTCTTCTTTTTTCATTAGTTGAGCATTCAGACTAACTTGTGATTTGGGACGTGTCTTCAATAGCACCAAATCTATGGGAGCCATTTCTAGATAGCCGATGTTTGATAATTGTCTAGCCCCCCAAAAATAAATTCCGTAAAAAGAAATTGCATTAGCAAAAAGGATTGTGATGTACATGCAAACGGTCTCCCCCTAAAGAAATAGTCGTGACAAGGGTGCATTTGTAGTTAATATAGTGTGAATGATTTTCGGATTTTATTGGCGCTCCCCATTGAAAATATGGCATCTCCCCCCCCCCCCCCCACCCACCTATTGATTTTCGGAGGCCTAAGTGTCTGGAGAAAATAACCGGTCTACATTTCAGCACGCCTCCCTGAAAAAAATTCTGGATCCACCCTGCTAGCCACCCCCAAAAAAATATTGGTTCTAGAACCGCGCCTGAGCCCAATGTTGAACTTTACTGAGTCTGAGGTCTATTGAGGGGACGATCCTCATTTCAACTCCTGGATATTCGCTGACAGTCTCTATTTTTCTTTTTAAGAAAGTCGAAATAGCTGAAGAGGGAGGTGAGAATCTATATATGCCCAGATACAAAGAGTAGAAATCTACGCGTCTGCCTTTTGAAAATACACAATCGCGGTGTTCATTGTTGCGTAATGATCCGCCTAGCACACGACTGTTTTGCACATTAGGCTGTGTTTTTATATGCAGCTTCTTAACAAACCAAACACACTGGGCTCATTATATCGACTTGTTTTTACCCATTAAGGTAAAGCAAATGGACCCAGTAATATTCCTGGCGCGTTTGCTCACATATAAAGACAACTTTTCTCAGTTTAAGGAAAATTCTAAGGTAACGAAATGGCCGAGTGGTTACGATTCGTCGCCCACGGTTAGCGGGGTCCCGGGTTCGAATCCCGCTGCTTTTTGGTTTTTAACGTATGAGTTCAATTATTCACTATAAGATATTTAGTTTCCCTTCGTAAAGTACCAACAGTACCTTAGCTTAATCGGTAAGCACTGCTGCTGGTACTGTCCGCGAGTTCCAGGTTGGCGCCTTCGTACAGGTTCAGGGCATGTGGTCCACTCGGAGGATCAGGGCTTAGGGGCCGCCCTGTTCCTCCCTTAGCTCTTTGCTTTTACATGGTGCCTGGCCCTCCGGGGTTATATGGATGGATAGGGAAGGAAGTGTGTATTGGTCGGGGACGCCGAGACCCCGGAAGAGAACTAAGGGATCGGCTGGGGCATTGTTATGGCTCAGACCGATCCCTGAAAGCTTGACTAGCACATAACTTTTTGATTTTTTTACCCTCTATCTTTTATACTTTGGTTTAGTTTGATATCTACAGCTGCTCGGCAGGTATACGGGTAGTATCAAAATTGAAACGAAGGTGTATGTCATAAATCAATAAATATTTCTTAATTGACTATAATCAAAACGGAGTTTCGTTTGATCAATTTGACTATCATTATATAATGACGCGATTGCCAATTGACGTAAGAAACGCCATAAATTATACCGGGAAAGAATAAAGATGTACATTGTAATATAAATATTATTTATACATCTTTCAAATAACGTGTCTTTAATTGTGAGCATTCCAAACAATACAGTAATTCGCAATAGTAATAGAATGGTATATGATAACACGATCAATGCGCCTCTATTAAATTTCAAAAAATATAATTTAGGCCCCTATGTGTGAAATATTCTTTGATTGACTATGAGTATTCTATACGAATGAGTTAATTCGCAAAATATAGCAACAACAAAAGAGAAAGGAAAAAGAGAAAATTCCTTTACCCTAAAAACTGGAAAAATAATTTGTTTTAAAAAAGTTAAATGGGACACTTCATGTATTGATTTAACAGTTTGCAAGGGGTTAACCTTACATTTTTAGTAAAATTTAGATGTTTATGAAACATTTCAAATTGTAAGGGGTAAACCTTGCATTTTTTAGCGAGATTGGGCAAAATCAGATCTTTCTGGAAAATTTCAGATTTTAAGGGGTTAACCTTGCTTTTGTAGTAAAATTTGGCAAAATAAGATGTGTATGAAAAATTTCAAATTGTAAGGGGTTAACCTTTCTTTTTTAGTAAAATTGGGAAACTTTAAATGTTTATGAAAAATTTCAAATTGTCAGTGGTTAACCTTGCATTTTTTAGTAAAATAGGGCAAAATCAGGTGTTTATGAAAAATTCAGATTGTAAGGGGTTAACCTTGCATTTTTAGCAAAATTGGGCAAAATCAGATTTGTATGAAAAATCAAACATTGCCAAATTAGGGCAAAATCAGATGTTTCTGGAAAATTGCAGATTGAAAGGGGTTGACCTTGCTTTTTTTAAGCGAAATTGGGAAAAATCAGGTGTTTCTTGAAAATTGCAGATTGCAAGGGGTTAACTTGGCATTTCATGCATGACTGGGCAATATCAGATTTATATAAACAATCTCAAATTGTAAGGGGTGAACCTTGCATTTTTTAGCAAAATAGGGCAAAATCGGGTGTTTATGAAAAATGTCAGATTGTAAGGGGTTCACCTTGCATTTTTAGTAAAATTGGGAAAATTGAAGTGTTTATGAAAAATTTCAAATTGTCAGTGGTTAACCTTGCATTTTTTAGCAAAATAGGGCAAAGTCAGGTGTTTATGGAAAATTTCAGATTGTAAGGGGTTAACTTTGCATTTTTAGAAAAATTGGGCAAAATCAGATTTGTATTAAAAATCAAAAATTGTAAGGGGTTAACCTGGCCAAATTAGGGCAAAATCAGATGTTTCTGGAAAATTGCAGATTGTAAGGGGTTAACTTGGCGTTTTTAGCATAACTGGGCAATATCAGATTTATATGAAAAATCTCAAATTGTAAGGGGTGAACCTTGTATTTTTAGCGAAATTGGGCAAAATCAGATCTTTCTGGAAAATTTCAGATTGTAAGGGGTTAACCTTGCTTTTGTAGTAAAATTTGGCAAATTAAGACGTGTATGAAAAATGTCAAATTGTAAGGGGTTAACCTTTCTTTTTTACTAAAATTGGGAAACTTTAAATGTTTATGAAAAATTTCAAATTGTCAGTGATTAACCTTGCTTATTTGAGCAAAATAGGGCAAAATCAGGTGTTTATGGAAAATTTCAGATGGTAAGGGGTTAACTTTGCATTTTTTGCAAAATTGGGCAAAATCAGATTTGTATGAAAATCAAACATTGTAAGGGGTTAACCTTGCCAAATTAGGGCATTTCAGATTGTAAGGGGTTAACCTTGCTTTTGTAGTAAAATTTGGCAAAATAAGATGTGAATGAAAAATTTCAAATTGTAAGGTGTTAACCTTGCTTTTTTAGTAAAATTGGGAAAATTTAAATGTTTATGAAAAATTTCAAATTGTCAGTGGTTAACCTTGCATTTTTTAGCAAAATAGGGCAAAATCAGGTGTTTATGGAAAATTTCAGATTGTAAGGGGTTAACTTTGCAGTTTTAGCAAAATTGGTCAAAATCAGATTTGTATGAAAAAACCAAACAGTGCCAAATTAGGGCAAAATCAGATGTTTCTGGAAAATTGCTGATTGAAAGGGGTTAACCTTGCTTTTTTAAGCGAAATTGGGAAAAATCAGGTGTTTCTTGAAAATTGCAGATTGCAAGGGGTTAACTTGGCATTTTTAGCATGACTGGGCAATATCAGATTAAATATGAAAAATCTCAAATTGTAAGGGGTGAACCTTGTATTTTTAGCGAAATTGGGCAAAATCAGATCTTTCTGGAAAATTTCAGATTGTAAGGGGTTAACCTTGCTTTTGTAGTAAAATTTGGCAAAATAAGATGTGAATGAAAAATTTCAAATTGTAAGGGGTTAACCTTTCTTTTTTACTAAAATTGGGAAACTTTAAATGTTTATGAAAAATTTCAAATTGTCAGTGATTAACCTTGCTTATTTGAGCAAAATAGGGCAAAATCAGGTGTTTATGGAAAATTTCAGATGGTAAGGGGTTAACTTTGCATTTTTTGCAAAATTGGGCAAAATCAGATTTGTATGAAAATCAAACATTGTAAGGGGTTAACCTTGCCAAATTAGGGCAAAATAAGATGTTTCTTGAAAATTGCAGATTGCAAGGGGCTAACTTGGCATTTTTAGCAAAACTGGGCAATATCATATTGATATGAAAAATCTCAAATTGTAAGGGGTGAACCTTGTTTTTTTAGCGAAATTGGGCAAATTAAATGATTATGAAAAATCTCAAATTGTAAGGGGTTAACCTTGCATTTTTAAGCAAAATTGGGAAAAATCAGTAAGAGGTTAACCTTTGCCCGATTAGGGCCAAATCAGATGTTTCTGGAAAATTGCAGATTGAAAGGTGTTAAACTTGCATTTTTAGCAAAACTGGGCAATATCAGATTTTTATGAAAAATTTCAAATTATAAGGGGTGAACTTTGCATTTTTAGCAAAATTGGGCAAAATCAGATGTATCTGAAAAATTTCAGATGTAAGGGGGTTAACCCTGCTTTTTTAGTAAAATTGGGAAAATTGTAATGTGCTATTATGTGCATGAAAAATTTCAAATTGTTAGGGGTTAACCTTGCATTTTATAGCAAAATACGGCAAAACCAGGTGTTCATGAAAAATTTCAGATTGTAAAGGGTTCACCTTGCATTTTTAGCAAAATTGGGAAAAATCAGATTTGTATGAAAAATCAAAACTTGTAAGGGGTTAACCTTTGCCAAGCTAGGGCAAAATCAGATGTTTCTGGAAAATTGCAGATTGAAAGGGGTTAACCTTGCATTCTAAGCAAAATTGGGCAAAATGAGATTTTTATCAAAAATCTCAAATTGTAAGGGGTGAACCTTGCATATATTAGCAAAATTGGGCAAAGTTAGATGTTTCTGAAAACAATTCCGATGTTAGGAATTAACCTTACTTTTTTTTGGTGAAATTTGGTAAAAATTAGATGTTTATGAAAAATTTCAAATTGTAAGGGGTTAACCTTGCTTTTTAGCAAAATTTGGCAAAATCAGACGTTTCTGGAAAATTTCAGAGATGCAAGGGATTATCCTTGCTTTTTTAGTGAAATTTGGCAAAGGTAGATGTTTATGAAAAATTTCAAATTATAAGGGGTTAACCTTGCATTTTTTAAGCGAAAATGGGAAAAAAATCTGATGTTTCTGAAAAATTGCAGATTGTAAGGGGTTAACCTTGATTTTTGAATAAGATTGGGAAAAATGAGATGTTCATGAAAAAAATTCAAATTGTAAGGGGTTAACCTTGCATTTTCTTAGCAAAATAGGACACAATCAGATGATTCTGGAAAATTGCAGATTGTTAGGGCTTAACCTTGTATTTCAAGCAAAATTGGGCAAAAAAAAAAGTTTATGAAAAATTTTAAATTGTAAGAGGTGTACCTTGTATATTTAGTAAAATTTGGCAAAATCAGATTGGTATGAAAAATCTAAAATGGTAAGGGGTTAGCCTTGCTTTCTTAGCAAAATTTGGAGCATATTTTACTAAAATTGGGCAAAATCAAATGCTTCTAAAATATCCTGATGTAAAGTTTCCGCTAAAAATACAAGGTTCAACCCTCACAATTTGAGATTTTTCATATAAATGTGATATTGCCCAGTTATGCTAAAAATGCCAAGTTAACCCTTACAATCTTCAATTTTCCAGAAACATCTGATTTTTCCCAATTTCGATTTAAAAGGCAAGGTTAACCCCTTTTAATCTGCAATTTTCCAGAAACATCTGATTTTGCCCTAATTTGGCAAGGTTAGCCCCTTACCAATTTAGATTGTTCATACAAATCTGATTTTGCCCAATTTTGCTAAAACTGCAAAGTTAACCCCTTACAATCTGAAATTTTCCATAAACACCTGATTTTGCCCTATTTTGCAAAAAAATGCAAGGTTCACCACTGACAATTTGACATTTTTCATAAACATTTAAATTTTCCCAATTTTAATAAAAAAGCAAGGTTAACACCTCACAATTTAAAAATTTTTCATACACATCTTATTTTGCCAAATTTTACTACAAAAGCAAGTTTAACCCCTTACAATCTGAAATTTTCCAGAAAGATCTGATTTTGCCCAATTTCGCTAAAAATACAAGGTTCACTCCTTACAATTTGAGATTTTTCATATCAATCTGATATTGCCCATTATGCTAAAAACGCAAAGTTAACCCCTTACAATCTGCAATTTTCCAGAAACATCTGATTTTGCCCTAATTTGGCCAGTTTAACCCCTTACAATTTTTGATTTTTCATACAAATCTGATTTGCCTAATTTTTCTAAAAATGCAAAGTTAACCCCTTACAATCTGAAATTTTCCATAAACACCTGATTTTGCCCTATTTTGCTAAAAAATGCAAGGTTAACCACTGACAATGTGAAATTTTTCATAAACACTTCAATTTTCCCAATTTTACTAAAAATGCAAGGTGAACCCCTTACAATCTGACATTTTTCATAAACACCCGATTTTGCCCTATTTTGCTAAAAAAAATGCAAGGTTCACCCCTTACAATTTGAGATTTTTCATAAACATTTACTTTGCCCAATTTCGCTAAAAATACAAGGTTCACCCCTTACAATTTGAGATTTTTCATATTTAATCTGATATTGCCCAGTCATGCTAAAAATGCCAAGTTAACCCCTTGCAATCTGCAATTTTCAAGAAACACCTGATTTTTCCCAATTTCGCTTAAAAAAGCAAGGTTAACCCCTTTCAATCAGCAATTTTCCAGAAACATCTGATTTTGCCCTAATTTGGCACTGTTTGATTTTTCATACAAATCTGATTTTGACCAATTTTGCTAAAACTGCAAAGTTAACCCCTTACAATCTGAAATTTTCCATAAACACCTGATTTTGCCCTATTTTGCTAAAAAATTCATTTTATCACTGAAAGATAAAATACATTATTCTCCACGAACACACGGCTGGCTGAGTTTCAAACTCTCTGTTAATCAACGGATGGTTGCTATGGTATGGAATTAGTAAACATATTGATTGCCCAAATTGCAGCTGGCCATCCATTGCTGGCATCAAGCCAAAAGTTCTGTTCATAGGCAGAAGTTGATGTAACTTCCAAGGGAGATATAAATCTTGATACAAATGTGATAAGTCCACGCGCGCGCACAGACGCACTACGTGCACGCCGTGGATGAAAGGCCAGTTCGGCGTAGCTTTTTGAGACCGCAACAAAACCACTGACAATTTGAAATTTTTCATAAACATTTAAATTTTCCCAATTTTACTAAAAAAGCAAGGTTAACACCTTACAATTTGAAATTTTTCATTCACATCTTATTTTGCAAAATTTTACTACAAAAGCAAGGTTAACCCCTTACAATCTGAAATTTTCCAGAAAGATCTGATTTTGCCCAATTTCGCTAAAAATACAAGGTTCACTCCTTACAATTTGAGATTTTTCATATCAATCTGATATTGCCCATTATGCTAAAAACGCAAAGTTAACCCCTTACAATCTGCAATTTTCCAGAAACATCTGATTTTGCCCTAATTTGGCCAGGTTAACCCCTTACAATTTTTGATTTTTCATACAAATCTGATTTGCCTAATTTTTCTAAAAATGCAAAGTTAACCCCTTACAATCTGAAATTTTCCATAACCACCTGATTTTGCCCCATTTTGCTGAAAAATGCAAGGTTAACCACTGACAATGTGAAATTTTTCATAAACACTTCAATTTTCCCAATTTTACTAAAAATGCAAGGTGAACCCCTTACAATCTGACATTTTTCATAAACACCCGATTTTGCCCTATTTTGCTAAAAAAATGCAAGGTTCGCCCCTTACAATTTGAGATTTTTCATAAACATTTACTTTGCCCAATTTCGCTAAAAATACAAGGTTCACCCCTTACAATTTGAGATTTTTTATATTTAATCTGATATTGCCCAGTCATGCTAAAAATGCCAAGTTAACCCCTTGCAATCTGCAATTTTCAAGAAACACCTGATTTTTCCCAATTTCGCTTAAAAAAGCAAGGTTAACCCCTTTCAATCAGCAATTTTCCAGAAACATCTGATTTTGCCCTAATTTGGCACTGTTTGATTTTTCATACAAATCTGATTTTGACCAATTTTGCTAAAACTGCAAAGTTAACCCCTTACAATCTGAAATTTTCCATAAACACCTGATTTTGCCCTATTTTGCTAAAAAATGCAAGGTTAACCACTGACAATTTGAAATTTTTCATAAACATTTAAATTTTCCCAATTTTACTAAAAAAGCAAGGTTAACACCTTACAATTTGAAATTTTTCATTCACATCTTATTTTGCCAAATTTTACTACAAAAGCAAGGTTAACCCCTTACAATCTGAAATGTTCCAGAAAGATCTGATTTTGCCCAATTTCGCTAAAAAATGCAAGGTTCACCCCTTACAATATGAAATGTTTCATAACTTCTAAATTTTACTAAAAATGCAAGGTTAACCCCTTATTAGCTGCAATTTTCCAGAAACATCTGATTTTTCCCAATTTTGCTAAAAATGTAAGGCTAACTCCTTGCAAACTGTTAAATCAATACATGAAGTGTCCCATTTAACTTTTTTAAAACAAATTATATTTCCAGTTTTTAGGGTAAAGGATTTTTTTTTCTTTTTCCTTTCTCTGTTGTTGCTATATTTTGCGATTAACTCATTCGTATGGAATGCTCATAGTCAATCAAAGAATATTTCACACATAGGGGCCTAAATTATATTTTTTGAAATTTAATAGAGGCGCATTGATCGTGCTATCATATACCATTCTATTACTATTGCGAATTACTGTATTGTTTGGAATGCTCACAATTAAAGACACGTTATTTGAAAGATGTATAAATAATATTTATATTACAATGTACATCTTTATTCTTTCCCGGTATAATTTATGGCGTTTCTTACGTCAATTGGCAATCGCGTCATTATATAATGATAGTCAAATTGATCAAACGAAACTCCGTTTTGATTATAGTCAATTAAGAAATATTTATTGATTTATGACATACACCTTCGTTTCAATTTTGATACTACCCGTATACCTGCCGAGCAGCTGTAGATATCAAACTAAACCAAAGTATAAAAGATAGAGGGTAAAAAAATCAAAAAGTTATGTGCTAGTCAAGCTTTCAGGGATCGGTCTGAGCCATAACAATGCCCCAGCCGATCCCTTAGTTCTCTTCCGGGGTCTCGGCGTCCCCGACCAATACACACTTCCTTCCCTATCCATCCATATAACCCCGGAGGGCCAGGCACCATGTAAAAGCAAAGAGCTAAGGGAGGAACAGGGCGGCCCCTAAGCCCTGATCCTCCGAGTGGACCACATGCCCTGAACCTGTACGAAGGCGCCAACCTGGAACTCGCGGACAGTACCAGCAGCAGTGCTTACCGATTAAGCTAAGGTACTGTTGGTACTTTACGAAGGGAAACTAAATCTCCTATAGTGAATAATTGAACTCATACGTTAAAAACCAAAAAGACACCAGCGGGATTCGAACCCGGGACCCCGCTAACCGTGGACGACGAATCGTAACCACTCGGCCATTTCGTTACCTTAGAATTTTCCTTAAACTGAGAAAAGTTGTCTTTATAGGTGAGCAAACGCGCCAGGAATATTACTGGGTCCGTTTGCTGTACCTTAAGGGGTAAAAACAAGTCGATATAATGAGCCCAGTGTGTTTGGTTTGTTAGGAAGCTGCATAACACAGCCTAATGTGCAAAACAGTCGTGTGCTAGGCGGATCATTACGCAACAATGAACACCGCAACTGTGTATTTTCAAAAGGCAGACGCGTAGATTTCTACTCTTTGTATCTGGGCACATATAGATTCTCACCTCCCTCTTCAGCTATTTCGACTTTCTTAAAAAGAAAAATAGAGACTGCCAGCGAATATCCGGGAGTTGAAATAAGGATCGTCCCCTCGATAGACCTCAGACTCAGTAAAGTTCAACATTGGGCTCAGGCGCGGTCCTAGAACCAATATTTTTTTGGGGGGGGGGGGGGGCTAGCAGGGTGGATCCAGAATTTTTTTCAGGGAGGCGTGCTGAAATGTAGACCGGTTATTTTCTCCAGAGACTTAGGCCTCCGAAAATCAATAGGTGGGGGGGGGGGGGGGGGGGGGGGTGCCATATTTTCAATGGGGAGCGCCAATAAAATCCTAAAATCATTCACACTATATTTACTACAAATGCACCCTTGTCACGACTATTTCTTTAGGGGGAGACCGTTTGCATGTACATCATAATCCTTTTGCTAATGTAATTTCTTTTTACGGAATTTATTTTGGGGGGGCTAGTTTTAGACCCCCCCCCCCGCCATGTTTTCATACCTAGGATCTATGGGCTCCATTGCATCATTTTTCATACTAAACTTAACAGGAATGCATTATAAAAATAGACATTAGGCCCCCCAAAAAAATATTCGGTCTCTGGTCAGACCAAAGTTCCGGAATGGACGCGGGGACGCGGCTTTTTTTTTTTTTTTTGGCTTTTTTTTTCTTCAACACGGTCGCCAAATTGGGGACCTCTCGTGAATTGGGGACCCTATTGTCTTCTATTGTTCAACGTCCCCTATTGAATGAAACGAACTCACCCATAACACACACACCCTTCAACCCCCACCCCCAAAAGAATTAAAAAGTGAACAGCCTTCCCATATAATGTATTGAAATTAAACAAGTTTCCCTGAAATATCTCCCAACATTCCAAATGACCAAACAAAATCTACAAATCAGGTCCTTTAAACAGCAAATTGACAAATTCTGAGTATTTGTTGGGGAGGGGGGAGGTAACACTAGTGCCAGTAAGAAAGGATGACACACAAAACAATTTGCATTTTAGAAAGTATTCTGTCATTGTTTATAAAATCATGGTTATACAATGTATTGTCATACAATTAATTTTCTAAACGCATTTTAACCCTAAAAGGGCCGGGCGGAATCCGAACCCCCTCCCCCAACGTTTTGCCGCAATACCCTTGCAAAAAAATAAAATTTCCCAATTTGAGCTTTCTTGACTTTTTAGTCTCGAGTCTTCCGCATCTTTTGTTACCCAAAACACAAAATTCCGACAATGGGTTACCGCACAGCAGAAAACATTTTCGTGAAAACTGAATTTCCCCAATATATAGTGTACACAAAGCGGAATTTCCATTGTGCATATGAGTCATTAATTTGCCATAATTCCAAAAACCCGTTATAACCTATAGCCATGAAATTTCTTGAGTATGTTCATATAATGTTGTTCTATGCATGCACCGAGTTTCACAATTTTTTTTCACTCGATGGCCGACATCTGAGGGGGCGGAATCCGCCCCCCCCCCCCGGCTGTGAGATGGTCAAAATAACCCGACCCCTTTAGGGTTCAAATGAAGTTATTTAACATACTGTTATGTTTATTAACTCATGTTATAGATAAAACGTTCCCTAGATTGACATATATTTCAGGGGGAGTAACCAATTAAACTATACTACTGATTTCGTTGCAAATATATCATTTCAGTTTGTTTTGATGAAAAAGAGAAACATTTCAGTATAATCTACCACTCTATCATTATAATCTACCACTCATTCATTAACACTAACAAAAAAATATGTTTACTTCACAAAAAAATTTCATTCGAAATTAAATCATTTATTACTTTGCACCAATAAACTGTGGACAATTTTTTTCACACAAAATCAAAGTTTTGGTCAGTATTTTTGCTCTCTTTAAAATACACAAATTGACGAATGCTTAAAAAAAATAATGGGATAGTTGCCCATATTTTGAAGTGTAAATCCACCAAATATCTAACCAATTAAGTACAAGCCCGAATAAACTGATCAATAAACAATAGGCTACTATTTACTTGTAATGTGAAGTAAAACAAACTTTAAAGCAGGCTTTAAACTTAGCTCATTTATTTGCATAAAAACGAATTTCAGTACTTCAGCAGCTCCTATAAATTTCATTTACAAAAATTATTTCAAACAATAAAAGACAATTTAAAACAAAGTACTGTAGCTTTAGAAGTAATCATCACCTTTATAAAAAGTTCTTTGTGTTATGTACTTATTCTTATTTAATTATGTATATGGACACTAAGATATCTATTATAGTAGAACTGCCTACAAAATGCTGATGAATGTATTGCGTCGGAGTGCTTCTTTGTAGAGGTGCTTATTTGCAGTAACTAAGACTAAGAGCAATTGTTTCCAGTCCCAATAACCGGCATGCGATCACTAAAACATGCTACACTATCAAAAGAGTTATTTGCTTGTACGATTTAAGTAACAACCGCAGAAGTTCACCCCCCAAAAAACGAGAAAATGCGAAGCTTCACAAGTTCTTCCTTACGTCCAACAGGTGAAATGAGGAAACCACCTGCTGGGCCCAATTCATGGCTCTGCTAACCACATACTTCCACGCTTACGACGACCATTCTGTGCTAACTGCACTAGCAGAAAACATTATGTGCTAAGCCTGTAAGCGCAGAATCCCTAGTAACAGGATGTACGCATGTGCAGAAGTCAAAATTCCTCGCTAACGCGTGAAATATGCTTATCGTAAGCACTGAATTTTCTGCTACAGTAAGCAGGGATTTTCGCTTACGGTAAGCATACCCAAGAAATTGCGCTCTCAGGATGAGAAACAGCTGCACGCCTTTTCTGCGTACAAGTTTTATGGAAGGTCTAAAGGTAACCCAACCCCCGCCTCCCCCAAAAAGGGACAAAATATGTCGAAGCCTCACCAGACCCAAAAGATAAAACCTTATGTATTAATCCTAATCCCTATATAAAGGTTTTGAAAATTCTGCTAAAATTGGAGGATTCGAATCATCAGGACGGTAAGGGTTAAGCATTCTCCTAACGACAGAAATTGTAAGAGATTGTTGTTGTTCCCCAACCCCAATTTTTTTAAAAAGTTTTTATAAACGAAACCTTTACCACAAAAAAATTATCTTCCTTAAGTTCAATTTTGCTTTGCTTTCTTTCCCCTTCCCCGGGATTGATATATTTTAGGCGTCAGTCACACCCGCACCCTTGGTGTCAAAGGTGACATCTTCCACGGATGGTGAGTACATGGCGTTGTCGAAGCCGCTGACAGTGGCCGTGCCTAGATCTGGGGCTTTGAGAGCGACCTGGCGATGCCTCAGGGCCAAATAACCCACGACGACTAGGATCAGGACCACGGCAACCAGTACACCGATGACGATACCGGCAATAGCGCCCCCACTCAGACCTGGAGGGAGGGGAAAAGGCATCACAATTACCTTAACAGTCCTAGACAATAACCCGATGCATATTGATGCAGTTCATATTATGATCCCATTTTCCCCAGTGAAATACAGCCGAACCCTGATAAGAGGAGCACTGTTAATACAAGGTACTGCTTATAACAAGCAACATTTTAGGTCCCAAGTCTTTGTATCCTGTTACTGTTAATACAAGGTACCTGTTATAACAAGGTAATTCGTAAAGATCCAAGGACCTAGTTATAAAGGTGTTCGACTGTTCACCTAAACCCATAAGCACTACCCGGTGATGTCTGACAAAAGTCTGATGTTATATCATGGAGTTATACGTGTTTTTTTTATGTCTTGCAAAAGTGCCAAACAATTTACAGCTGTAACTTCACAAGAAAAAAACCAAATAGCTTGTTATAATTATCACCTTCATAAGGATTTGGCTGGGCCCTTGTTGGCGGCTCTGTCAAATAAAGCAAACAATGATAACACAGAGTGAGTAAAATAAATACGTTCTTGTCTCCCACAAAAACGGGAAAGGTTACCAAATTGTTCTCTTTGGCCAACATTTGGTCTGGGTATTGACCACCGTCTGTAAAAGTGTCGCTGATATTCGGCCATGCATGGAAAATATACAGGCTTTTCTTTCATGCGCCATCCTACCGATGAGTCTGTATTTCGAGAGTCCTAAATAAGCCATTTGCGAGTAACCTATACCCTTTGGGATTTACTTTTGAAAAACGTCTGGTACAATGACTTGCTCAGAATGCTTGGCACATTTCAACTTTGAATTCTCCAGACCAAAGACACTGTTGCTAATCACAAGATTCGGGGCAAGCTCTTGCATAGTTACGTAAGAGACGCTCAGCACCAATACATCGTTCACAATGGGTGAGAATGGCACAAGACACCAGACCATGCCGGAGCTGGGGGTTGCTAGCATAAGGCTTGCCCCGAATCACGTGATATAGTAACAGTCTCTTTGGTCAGGAGAATGCTAGGTTAAAACGTGCAAAGCATAGTATTAAGTCAGCGTTCCAGATTTTATTCAAATTTAACTCGCAAATGGCTTAACACGATGCGGCACTGCCACGTTCTGTGCCATATCAAGCAGCAGTGCGCGGCAATTTCCATATAAGGAAATGTTTACCATTACTCGCAAGAGACACACACCATAACATAGCTAGAGAGGCGCTTTCGAAAACATGAACTAGTGTTCAACACAATTGGAAATATATAATTTTCGACTAGTTTGGACTTTTTGACCGAAAATGTACTTGTGAATGGGATTCGGTTTGGGCTATTATCAGCGTCCAGTCCCCAAACCGGTCTCAAACGTACTTGAAAAAAAAAAAAGCCAAGTAAATCAACAAATGATAATTGGGTCAGGGGCCGCAAAAGCAGAAACATATTACCCCATAGGCCCAACATCATTAAAAAAAAAATTAACAAAAATGCTTTGTAAAAAGCAAAATACTAAAACAAATTCGGCCCCAAAGAAGTTTAATTGAATAGTAATTTCGTGGTTGTGTTCATTAAGAAAGGATAAAGCAAAAGCTTCATTTACCGCGGGTTCCGTTAAGTGGTGTGGTTGATGCAACTGCAACAGTGAAAAAAAGAAAGAAGAAAATTAAAACAGTGAGTAATAACTAGTGTGACAAGTTGCCCAAATGTTAAGACAACTTATGACTCGAACATTACAATGGTGCACTATCACTAATGCAGGTGCTCTGATGTGTTTGATTTGGGGCTGGCTCCAGCTTTCTCCCCAAAGCAGCTGCAAACAAAACAAACTTTTCAAAACCCATTTCACATGAGTAAACCTTTTTAGAGCAATACTTGCCATAATAATAATTATAATAATTTGAGGTCTATGTCTGTTTGATGAACGGAACGTAGGGAAATTTCTGCATTTCACGTTTGTCAAATATTTATGCTCTGTTTGTCCACATGCAATCATGTTATCAATGATGTTCAATGTCATGTACGAAGAAAGTTCTGTGATTCACATGGTGCTTTGGAAGCCCAAAATATGAAATTTTACGACAAAAATTCTAGATGTCATAACTAGTCATGAACTGATCCACATCAGCCAAACAATTCACGATAGTAACGTCGTCATGACATCACACACTTGTCATTTTTTGGGCACGTAAGCTTGACTTAACAAGCCTAGGCCTACATGCATAACAAAAAGAATTTTGAATTTAGCATGTTCTGTTGATGAGATATGGCTTAAAGGCCCACAAATTCAACAAATTCATATAAAATCGCATGATGACATCATCATGACGTCACCTCAATTTGAACCTATAACACATTCCGTTCTACCTTCATACCGAGTTTCAACCCAATCAGACTTACAGTTCTCTAGATATAGGACTTTTAAATATGCAATTTTAAGATGACATCACGTGACCCATGATGGCGTCATCATGACGTCACTCTTCGGGACACAACTCTGCTATAGGGATTATGCCTATGGTAACTTTGAATGGTGTGTGACAAAGATTAATACCAAAATCGGCTAGCAGAAGAAAAGACGTGTACAAAGTCTATGAGATTTGCCAGGGAACAAAAAGAAGAAGCAAGAAATAAAATGAGAACGAAAAGTAAAGCTTTTTTTTGCTAATAATAAACCATTCTTGTCAAGCGAATTCTGTCAATAAGACCCCAAAGCGCTGTACAGGCATGATAACATACAGATGTACCATTAGAGAAAACCTTTATCTACAAATTATATACCAAAAAAAAACACGGCATATGAAAAAGAGCAACACAAACTAATGTAAGATAATTGGCAGGAGAAATGTTCAAAGTCAAAGGATAAAGGATAGATGGGTTTTGAGTAAAGTCTTGAACAGATCCAGTGTTTTTGCATTTCTGATATGTGTTGGATGCCGGTTCCAGAGTTCGGGAGCTGTATATGAGAATGATCGAACAGGGTGACAGATGGATAACCTCTGTCTTGGTCTCATTAGTCCATTTCTGGATTTCTGTGATATATTTCCCAAGCTCGCTGATCGACGGGTCAATGTTGTTTCGGTCCACACTGAAACAGATTTGAGAGTCGTCAGCATAGAACATGCCATCGACCTTGTGACGCTTAACAATGTCTTCAACTGGAGAGGTACATAGTGTAAAAATCTGCAGACCGGCAAAGGAGCCCTGGGGAACTCCGGACAGTATCACAAAATCACCGATCTTAACCAACTGCTCACGATCACGTAAGTAGAAATTAAACCACTCGATTGCTGTTCCTGTGACACCAAACCTGTTCTTTAGCCGTTGGGTGAGAATGTCATGATCAATAGTGTGCACTTAGGTCAAGCAAGACAAGAACCGCGTCCTTTCTGACATCAAGACTCAGCAGAAGGACGTTGACAACGCGAAGCAAAGCAGTTTAGCTTTTACTGGTTTATGATCGCAATATTTACAAGAATAAATTATCACAGATGTCTTTAAAACTACCTGTTTGATTTTGTGGCGGATTTGTCGGCTTTGTCGGCTTCGTTCCAAAAGCAGCTACAAACAAAAAGAAGTTTTTCAAAACCAACTTCACGTTTGCACCCTTTTAGAGCAAAAATTTCTGTAGCGCTTTTTAACAGCTTTTGATTGCAATATTTCCAAAATTAATTGTCACACATGTACTGATGACTACCTGTTAGATTCTGAGGTTCAATCGTCGGCTTTGTCCCAACGGTAGCTGGAAATAAAAGTCATTGAGATTATTTTTAATAACCAAAACCTGTTTGATTCTGTGGCGGATTTGTCGGCTTCGTCCCAAAAGCAGCTACAAACAAAACGAATTTTTCAAAACCAACTTCACGTGTGCACCCTTTTAGAGCAAAAATTGCTGTAACGCTTGTGACAGCTTGTGATTGCAATATTTACAATAATGAATTATCACCGATGTACTTATGACTATGTACCTGTTTGATTCGATGGAGGATTCGATGGAGGATTCGTTGGCTTCGTCCCAACTGCAGCTGGAAATAAAAAGTAATTGAGATTATTTTTTTATAAC
The DNA here is from genome assembly GCF_015706575.1 of Patiria miniata. Classification (NCBI taxonomy): domain Eukaryota; kingdom Metazoa; phylum Echinodermata; class Asteroidea; order Valvatida; family Asterinidae; genus Patiria; species Patiria miniata. The sequence continues at coordinate 8,125,242 of NW_024037076.1, read as the reverse complement.
CAAAACATGTTCTTCAATACCACAATGCTGTTTGGAAATAAAAAGTAATTGGAATTATTTTTTTCATAACCAAAACATGTTCTTCAACACCACAATGCTGTTTGGAAATAGTTTGTCACAGGCTGCTCCTCAATCTCCCGTTCTTTTCAGAACCACTTTTAGTGTCAAGTTTACAATTTCTGGTTCTTTTCAGAACCCTTTTTTCTGTTGTTGTCAAATTTACAATCTCTGGTTTTACATTTTTTATTATTATTATTAATATTTCCCATTGTCAAGTTAAAACTCTCTGGTTCCTTTCAGAACCACTGTTTCTTTTGTCAGGTTTTCAATCTCTGGTTCCTGTCAGAACTACAGTTTCTTTTGTCACGTTAACAATCTCTGGTTCCTTTCAGAATCACTGTCTCTTTTGTCAAGTTAACAGTCTCTGGTTCCTTTCAGAATCACTGTCTCTTTTGTCAAGTTAACAGTCTCTGGTTCCTTTCAGAAACACTGCCTCTTTTGTCAAGTTAACAGTCTCTGGTTCCTTTCAGAACCACTGTCTCTTTTGTCAAGTTAACCATCTCTGGTTCCTTTCAGAAACACTGTTTCTTTTGTCAAGTTTACAATCTCTGGTTCCTTTTAGAAGCACTGTCTTTTTTGTCAAGTTTACAATATCTGGTTCCTTTCAGAAGCACTGTCTTTTTTGTTAAGTTTACAATCTCTGGATCTTTCACAATCACCGTCTCTTTTGTCAAGTTAACACCCTCGGGTTCCTTTCAGAACCACTGTTTCTTTTGTCAAGTTTACAATCTTTGTATGTCAGTTTACAATCTTTACAAAGATTGTAAACTTGACAGAAGAAAAAGTGCGTCTGAAAAGAACAAAAGCTTTGTTTCTTTTCAGACCCACTTTTTGTTTTGTCAAGTTAACACTCTCTGGTTCCTTTCAGAACCACTGTTTCTTTTGTCAGGTTTTCAATCTCTGGTTCCTGTCAGAACTACAGTTTCTTTTGTCAAGTTTACAATCTCTGGTTCCTTTCGGAACCACCGTTTCTTTTGTCAAGTTTACAATCACTGGTTCCTTTCAGAAACACTGTTTCTTTTGTCCAGTTTAGAATGCCTGGTTCCTTTCAGAGCCACTGCTTCTTTAGTCAAGTTTACAATCTCTGGTTCTTTTCAGAACCACTGTTTCTTTTGTCAAGTTAACAATCTCTGGTTCCCTTCAGAACCACTGTTCCTTTTGTCAAGTTTACAATCACTGGTTCCTTTCAGAAACACTGTCTCTTTTGTCAAGTTCACAATCTCTGGTTCTTTTCAGAACCACTGTTTCTTTTGTCAAGTTTACAATCTCTGGTTCTTTTCAGAACCACTGTTTCTTTTGTCAAGTTAACAATCTCTGTTTCCTTTCAGAACAACTGTTTCTTTTGTCAAGTTAACAATCTCTGGTTCCCTTCAGAACCACTGTTCATTTTGTCAAGTTTACAATCACTGGTTCCTTTCAGAAACACTGTCTCTTTTGTCAAGTTTACAATCTCTGGATCTTTCAGAACCACTGTTTCTTTTGTCAAGTTCACAATCTCTGGTTCTTTTCAGAACCACTGTTTCTTTTGTCAAGTTAACAATCTCTGGTTCCCTTCAGAACCACTGTTCATTTTGTCAAGTTTACAATCTCTGGTTCCTTTCAGAAACACTGTCTCTTTTGTCAAGTTTACAATCTCTGGTTCCCTTCAGAACCACTGTTTTTTTTGTCAAGTTTACAATCTCTTGTTTCCTTTCAGAACCTCTGTCTCTTTTGTCAAGTTTACAATCTCTGGTTCCTTTCAGAACCACTGTCTCTTTTGTCCAGTTTACAATATCTGGTTCCTTTCAGAACCACTGTCTCTTTTGTCAAGTTTACAATCTCTGGTTCCTTTCAGAAACACTGTCTCTTTTGTCCAGTTTACAATCTCTGGTTCCTTTCAGAACCACTGTCTCTTTTGTCAAGTTTACAATCTCTGGTTCCTTTCAGAACCACTGTCTCTTTTGTCAAGTTTACAATCTCTGGTTTCTTTTAGAAGCACTGTCTTTTTTGTCAAGTTTACAATCTCTGGATCTTTCAGAATCACTGTCTCTTTTGTCAAGTTAACACTCTCTGGTTCCTTTCAGAACCACTGTTTCTTTTGTCCAGTTAACAATCTCTGGTTCTTTTCAGAACCACTGTTTCTTTTGTCAAGTTTACAATCTTTGTATGTCAGTTTACAATCTTTACAAAGATTGTAAACTTGACAGAAGAAAAAGTGCGTCTGAAAAGAACAAAAGCTTTGTTTCTTTTCAGACCCACTTTTTGTTTTGTCAAGTTAACACTCTCTGGTTCCTTTCAGAACCACTGTTTCTTTTGTCAGGTTTTCAAACTCTGGTTTCTGTCAGAACTACAGTTTCTTTTGTCACGTTAACAATCTCTGGTTCCTTTCAGAAGCACTGTCTCGTTTGTCAAGTTTACAATCTCTGGTTCCTTTCAGAACCACTGTCTCTTTGTCAAGTTTACAAACTCTGGTTCTTTTCAGAACCACTGTTTCTTTTGTCAAGTTTACCATCTCTGGTTCTTTTCAGAACCACTGTTTCTTTTGTCAAGTTTACAGTCTCTGGTTCCTTTCAGAAACACTGTCTCTTAATTTTGTTAAGTTTACAATCTCTGGTTCGTTTCAGAACCACTTTAATTTTGTTTAGTCAACTTTTAAATCTCTGGTTCTTTTCAGAAATACTTTTCTTTTGCCAAGTTTGTGTTGAATCAACATCGGAGCTTTGAGAGTCCACCCAAGTCTTTGAGTTAAATCCCGTCTTGTGATGACATTTTAACTCATGCTGTTACGCTAACTTTTGTATGTAGGCATAAAATTCATCCTCTTAAGAAACACTTACCAGTTGTTTTTGGTGGTGGCACAGTTTGACCTAAAAACAAAAGAACGAGGATATGACATTTTGGAATAAATAACAGCCTCGGGTAAGGCACTTCGCCACATTTTATATAAAATCTTATATAAAATATTTCCCCATATTTTCAATGCATCAAGTAGGATCTAAGCCAAATACAAATTGATATATTGACATCCCTCATGCGAGCACTTTGTGGTCTCAAGCAGAAAACCTAATTCATTCCCTATTGGGTACACATGATATTTTAGTTAACCCTTCGAGCTTCAAGCCCAAAAAATTTACGCGGTGGAACCACCATGAGAATTTTATCACATTACGAGTTTCTAGGTCGATAACCCTGGCATGCCTGTACATGCACAAGATATAGGTCATTCACATGGCCAGGGATTGTTTACAACCTGTCTGAGCTCTGGGCGGCACGTGGGGTTGACACAAAGGGATCGGCGGCACTTAGGTGTTGGCCACCAAGATCTCCAATTTCTACACAAAGGCATTAGCCGCCATCTTGGCTTCTGTCTTTCAACACTCCTTACTCCGGAGTGGCTAGGTTCTGGCCAATGGGAGTCTACAGCTTGTGGTGTATAGTAGGGGTGAGGATTACATGGAAGTTTGGCCTTATTGGCCCATTGAAAAAAAAAAATTATGACCATATTTGGAAAACAATGAGATTTTTTTCACTGCACCACTGCTCGAAGGGTTAAAAAAAAAGATTAGCAGATACAGTTGCTCTTTTTAATGATCACTTTTGTAACTCACCGATCTGGCATATGAAGTTGTGCTTGGTATCGCAAGGCACCGCATCCCACACTTGGCGATCCTTGATCCTCACACAGTTATTGTTGGTCCCCTGGTCTGGTTCCTTCTCCCAATTGCGGTAGGCGTGGGTGTCGTCGTTAATCCAAGCAAATTGACCATCAGCCTGCAATAAATGGGGGGAAAAAAACACTCACTGGGGTAATTCACTCAAAGGAAAATGCTACATATACCAGACTTCCAAACAAACCCAGGTGAAAGAGCAAGGGAACAGTAGGACCAAAACAGGACAAAAGTAGGACATTGGAGGACAAACTCAGGATAAATGTAGGACATTTGCTGGCTTTCAAAAGTTGTTTTCGCTGATCCATGATATCCACAGTATCCTACGTCTCATTTGGCATGTTCTGTACTCGCAATACTCATGCTCCATCCTCAACTAAGTTGGAAGTACAGTTGCGGTACTCCTGTGCCCAAGCCCTTCATTGTGTGATTTTCATGACAGCGTGTAACGCAGTCATGAATATATTCAATGAGATTGTACTTTTCAAAGTTCTGGGACAAAATTTAGGAAAAAGTGGGAATTTCAAGAAAAAAGTAGGAGCCAGGTAACAAAAATAGGAAAAAAGTAGGTAAAGTAGGAATACTTGAAAGCCTGTCACAATTATATACATTTGGGGTCCAAATTTTTTCCTGTGCCTGTTTTGTCTGACATTGATATCTAAAAATAATACTCTTATACTAGTCTTATATAGCGCAAGTATCTACCAACAATTATGTACTCAAGGTGCTGGAAATTATGTTTACTAGCAAAGAAAGGTCAATATTAAATTTATGAGAAATATGAGACGCGTTATGTAGCACCTTATAAGGGTTCACAAGGTGCTGCGGCGCACATAGCAGCCACTGTCAGAAACACCGGGGCAAACCCCTTTTCTTAGTAGTGATAAGTGTTAATGGGTTCTTTAACATGCATTACACAACACACGGCTTAAAAGCCTGAGGGATAAAAATAATTTTTAAGTCATCTTAATGAAACTTGAATGGCAAATTACAACGTAATTTAACAGGGACAGGACCAATGCCACACAATGGACCCTATATTTACAGAATGACCTATATTCAAAATATGTTAATTTTAAGATGGAATTTTTGCGCCGGGGTGATATAAATCAAATTAGGTTTTTGCCCTTCACCCCGGCGCAAAAATTCCATCTTAAAATAGTTTATGCGGTACCCGCTGCTATGTACATCAGATTCGAACCGGCCAACCGATCCCGTTAGCTCGGTGGTCGAGTGGTAAGACATCTGCACTAGAAAGCAGGAGGTCGTGGGTTCGAGTCCCACCCGAGTGATTTTTTTCAACTTTCACTCGGGAGGTAACACACTGAGTATACAGTGTTTAAAACGTCGGTGAAGGGCAAAAACCTAATTTGAAAATATGTTAAGCTTACTCCTCTCCTGAGGCCAATCCACGCGTCTTTGATCTCGTAGTAAAACAGCAGCGTCTCAATGAAACCCTCCGCGTAGCCGTTGGGCACGCTGGGCAGCGTTCCTCCGTCCGCCACGCACTGATCCTGCGCAGCTTGGAATGCCTTCAGCTGGTCCGACCCGCCGTAGGCTTTGTAGCAGATCTCATCAAACTTGAAGTAGCCAGCCTGGGTACAGGTCTCGCCGGTGGGGTTGTTGGGTAGGTTGGGATCTGGGGAGAGGTGGAATGATGATGGTAAATATACGCGATCAGACTGGCATTTCAGAGTTCTTCAAAACCAAACAGTAATAGGAGTGACCCGGGTTGACCCTGATCATTGTTGGTTTCAAACAGGTTTAATTAAAGGGAATATATACATCATTTTCTTTTGCTATAATTTTCAGAAATGGATGGATGGATTTTTTGGGGGGGGGGTGGTAATATAGCAAATATTGTTGCACTGATTTTTTTTGACGTTTTGGGTTCGTAGATGCTTGAAAACCAGGAAAAACAATAATTTTCCTGTAGTCTGTGTCCCTGACTCCATTTAAGATGAAACGGAGCAATTTATAGACATTGGGGAATTGTAAGGTTAGGGCACCAGTCTCGCTGGCTTGTACCCGTTTATAGTTGGGTAATCGATTGCAAACAAATGCGGACTAACTGAATATGGTCAACTGGGGGGCAGTATTTGAAAAAAAAACCAGTTTTTTTCCAACGGTGGTCAGCCAACCAGCGTTGGAATTGATACAAAAACACCACTTTTCTTAAAAATGACAGTATACCAGGTGCCATGATTTGACAGGATGCTTAAGACTGTCATTCACTAACAGTCCGACAAGGTATTTCATAATAATTTGGTAGTTTTATTTTTTCAAGTTTGCAAATGTTGTATTTTCTCTTTAACTTAATGTGTTAATTTCTGTTGACATAGTCAATGGAATAGACTCTCTTCACTCCACAAGTCCGCCATATTAAATTGAAAGTAAGGTAAAGTCTCAATTTTTTTGAACTTGCGATGAGAAATGAAATCAAGGAAATAAAGGATCATTACATATAAATAGCAGTCTTCAATTTGTGATTAAACATACCCTAAAAAATTGCAAGTGAGGCTTGTAACGCACTCTAATCATAAAATGGTCAGGCACCATCCCATTCAACAGTTTACAATTCGTAGCATTGATTCAAGGAACACAACCGAAAACGGCTTCCGCGTGAATAACGACGTTCTGCTTACTAGTGACTTACCACGTGATCACTGAGCTTACCACTTACCAGGGTGAGCTGGTCAATTTGAGTCTGATACACCTGTGACAACTGCTTCAGCAGGTACTACAAAACTGATTTTTTTTGCGAGGACTTACCAGCAGGTTTTTGGCAGATGTAACCCCCTTTGGATCCCTTGCCTGACCCGTCCTCGGACCCGCAGGGGATGTTGCTCCACAGACCTGGGTAGGTCGTGTCCTGGTTCAGCCGGACGCACTTGTACTCATCGTTCTGATGAGAGAGAACAGTATCAACGATTTATACTCAATCCTTAGGGATTCAAAATGAAAGCATAGGTTCCGACCCCCAACTCTGAAACCCCTGCCAGAAACTTGCTTTTCCCAAAATCATTTTTCTCACTTGAAATGCTACATCACCACATCTTCTTTCAATGGTTGCCTTAGTAATGCGTTCATTTTAAGGTTTTCTTTGATAAATGGAAACTTTCTGCGTGCACAAATAGGGGAGTCGGGTTGGCGTAGCAGTACTTTCCTCGTTTTCCACTGCTGTCAAACCTGGGTCAATACGTGGATTGGGTTTTCAGTCCCTACCCGATTCCGTGGGTTTTCCCCAGAATATCTTCTGGGCTTTTCCTCCCACCTCTAAAACTGTCATTTCTTCTCAATGTCTTCTCTCTAAGTTGGTGTGATGTTTTCCCTGGGATGCTTTACCGACTATAATGATACAGATACAGACGCAGATACTTAGTTGCTTGGACTCATTAGACACTTAGTGAATCGGACTCAGACTGGGACATTTCGAGAATCAAATGTACATCCAGCTGAGATAATGCTTACGATTTGATCGGGGTTATCCGCGGCCCAGTTCTTGAAATGGAATGGTGTTCCATCCGCCCACTCAAAGAACCCGGTCAGTCTCTTGCTCAGGCCGATCCAAGCAAAGGACTGTTTCTCCTCGGACATCATCCCTTCCAGTAAAGCTGAAAAGAAAAGGATAGACAAGAAAAGTCACATTACTGAGAAGAATTAGCTCGCGTTTTTTTGTTAATTTAGTTTATCTCTTTCTGGTAATGAAACCAAGGATTGCTTAAAAGCGCCCTAGGCACTGTAGCTCCCAAGCCTGAAGAAACCTGTAGAGAGGAGACAGTGAGAAGAAATTACAGCTTTAGAGGTGGGAGGGAAACCCCAGAAGAATATTCCGGGGGAACCACCGGAATCAGGCAGGGACTGAAAACCCAATCCACATGTGAATTGAACCCAGGGCCATAGTTGTGGAAGGCAGGGACAGTAACCACTGTGCCAACCTTACAAAGTAATAAATCAGTATATCAAAGAGGTTGTTGAATGGATCCAAGAACTATCTTTGGTCTTTTCTAATTGGTAATTTTGAGCACTTTTTTTCAACATCAAGAAAACAAATCATTTTTGACTTGAGGATCTGAGATGAACAAAGGATATATTCTTTCTAATTTTAAAATGTTTTTGGAGTTTAAGAGATAGATGCCTGTGGGGAAATTAAAACCGATACATGTTTTGACAAAACTATGAGTAATAGTAAAGAGTTCGAACAATATCCCTTGAAAAATTCGACATCGCCTAATACTGAAACAGCATCTACGAAAACCTTCCTTCGAGCTTGGCTGCATTTCACTATTGACAGAAAAAGTTCTGTAAAATGGTTCTTTTTTATACTCACACTGGACACTCTGTCCGTAGACGGTGGCCAAGTTTCCGCCTTTACTGTTGCAGTCTTTCTCGGCAGCGGGCCATGTCTTGGCGTCGGGCTCAAACATCCCAAACGCTCCGTAGCACCAATTGTTCATCCTGAACCAGCCCTTCTCACAGCCACCCTCTGGTGCCGAGAACAGAAAAACAAAATTCTTTGACTCCTCACATAACTTCAGGGAGTTACTGTGAATAATGTTTGTCTTGTTTAGGTATAATCATGCATGTTTACTAACAGCTTATTCCAGACTTGTATGACTGGTTACTCGGACTCGGGTCCAACTCGAGTCGGGTCCAACTCGAGTCGGGTCCAACTCGAGTCCCATTTTCCGTGACTCGGACTTGGTTTCAAGTCACGATGACAAATGACTAGGGCTTGGACTTGGACTCAGAGTCCGACTCTATATGCGGATTCAGACTTGGACTCAGACTCGAACTTCATAACTCAGGACTCGGACTCGGGAGAGGCGACTCAAACTCAGACTTGATGTTTGGTAACTTGAATACAAGTCTGGCTTATTCCAACATTTCTACAGCAATTTTTCAAAGAGAAGCATTTTGTTCCCTCAGAAATTATTAAATTGGTTTCCCTGGATATTTTTTAATATTTCAGATATTTTTGTGGGGTTTTTTTTGGAGGGGGTCAAGTTTTTTTATAAGACTAGAAAATTACAAATAATGATTATGTTCAATGTCGTCATAACAAAGCTACTTACCGGGAACCGGAACTGAAAAGTAATGAGAAAAGGAAATGAGACCAAAAATAAATGTTAATATCAACTGCATTTAAGGATAAGGCCAGTTCATTACAAAAACCGGAATGAATAACTGAAACAAATTTATATTACAAAGTCTGAAGAGTTGCTAATCTGCTGTACAAACATGATCAAGCGAAGAATCACTTTTAGACAAAACTGAGCACTTTTACATCTTTAGTTGTGCCTATGAAATGCATCATAGAATGACAAGTCCTTCACGCTTTCATCACAAGTTAAATCACAAGTCATAAGGTCACAAGGGACTGAATAATAGAGAGTCTGAAAATCCTGCCTGTATCACATACCATTATCGATTTTTACATGTGCCGTCATCACTTCATGCATTCTTCTCATACGTAATGCAAGAAAGTGCCACGGGATCAGTGAGTATGAATTTCCATCTTTTTCGATCAAAATTTCTTTTCGTCTCCTGATGACGAGCAGAGCACACTGTTCGAAACGTCGAGTTAAAACCAACTGGTTCTTCTCAGAACCACACAACTCAATAAAAGATATCTTTCAATTACATGGTGTTACCGCAAACCTCCCATTCATCAAAATTTCTTTCAATTTAATAATAATATAAAAATCTTAATATTATTTTAATAATGAACCAGACATGTCAGATTGAAAATCTGTACTGATGATGTCACACTTTGTTTATATGTGTGCTTTCTTATGGGAGCCTAGTGGGGAGGACAGTTTCGTAGCACCGTAGAAAATCGTACATGTAAAACAAGCATGCAACTGGGAGTTTAGAACAAGAAGACAACTCCAAACCATACAAGACTTTGTACAGTATTTTTCAATTTGTAATTGCATTCATAAGAAGTCCAAAACAAGGTTAAGTTTACATACCTGGTGAACAAAGTGTGACGTCATCAGTACAGAGGCTTATTGGAAGCTCTTTAAAGTGAATTTTTCACGGCATTTGGTGAATAATAAGCATTTTTAAGACAAAATTTTGACTTGGTTTCCTGGGCAGAAATAGGTACATGCAGAGGCGTGATGCCGAAACTGCTATTTGAACACGACCTCTCACATACGGAAATTTGTATCCTTGTGGAGACATTTCTTTGTTCTCGTGATCTGATACACCGTGCCCTCTGGAGACATGCACACAATAGGGAACAAAAGATTGTATACATCTCCACAGGGCAATTTCTTTAGATGAATACGTCTCCACAAGGTTTTCTAGAAATAGATATATGGATTTTACTCGAAAACTAGGAATTTCCAAGGTATGTTGATCTGTCGCAAATGGTAGAGTTTTAGAAAAGGGATATTAAGTCCGAATTTCAGCCAAGGAAATTAAATCTGGTTAAAATAACAGAATTTTGAAACTGTACTTTCAAACTCGAAAACTTTAATACATGTATGCTTACACATATCAGCCATTGTCGTATGTATACGGACACTAACACTTTTTGTCTGGATTCCAAAAGTGTCTAAGGAATGCCTTCCACTTGGATGGCTAGAGTCTGGAAGACTTAAAATGACGAGTCCTAACTTGACTACAATTCGGACAGGTTCTTATAGCTACCTTTGGGTTTCTGGCACGCGAAGCCATTGCCGAATGTGCAGCTGTCCGTCTCCCACTTTCCGTAGGCACCGGGCATCATGATGGCGCAGTCTTTACTGTAGTATCCCTCCTGGCTGGGTTCGTCGTGTCTCCAATTGTCGTAATCCAACGGGTGTCCGTCGTTCCAAAAAAACTCATACTGGTTACTCACTATTAAGAGAAATATTCGGAAGGTACAGGATTTGTCATGTTATCTTGATGCCAATACTAAAAGAATTTATGGAGTCCGTGGACATGTATCCCCGATCAACGGTTGCAAAGGGGGAGTTGGGGGAGACTACTGAGAGAAACGAACAATCTCAAAGCGCTTTACAATTATTCCCCGGTTCATCAGGCCACGAGACCACACGGCAGCCGATATCAGCGCACATTCAGTCATCTAACCCTCATTACAGGTGCCCATTTATACTCCTGGGCAGTGAGAGGCAATTGTGGTAAAGTGTCTTGCCCAAGGGCACAAACACCATGCTCCTGGCAGAGCTCGAACCTACATACCATCGTACTTGCATCAAACACCACAACCACTGGACCATGGCATTCTACAGACCATGACATCCTACCATATAATGGTCAGGTGGAACCAGGCTCATGCGCCTGGTCAAATAAGAGCACATTTTGGTAACACTTCAGATCACAGTTCTAGCATTGAGTGTGTGTGTACCACCTGCACGTGATGAGCATGGTTCCATCCCAGTAACTGCAGGTCAATGAATTAGTTTCTGCCAAAGAAAAACTTGGTATAATCTCATTACTTTGCTAACCATGGCATTCTGTGCTTACAGCACTAGTCTAGAAATTCTGCGTTTACCCTGCAATTAGAACACAATCCTAATTCCAAATGCATGCGCCTAAGCGGAAAGTCTGCGCTAATCTGCTGACAACCCACAGCTAGCTAGTGCGGAATTTTCTGCCAAAACTGCTAGTATATTAGCAATCTAGTCAGGGAAAGCCCATCAGTTTTGATTCAGTCTATATGTATCTTTCAATTTCTGCTGTAAATCAGAACTTGTACAATTGAAAATACAACTATCTCAGTCTGAAATCTTTTTGATAATACTCACTACCTTCAATTTAAATAAAAATGTAATGAAAAACGATACCGGGGCTTAAATTTAAGATAAAAATTGACCAGACTAGGGGTACTTCATCAAAATTTGGACTCCTATGAAATCTGGTCCCTACTTACTTATATATACTCTAACCCTCACACGACCTGGGCCCAATTTCTTGGCCCTGCTTACTGTTAGCGACAAATCCCTGCTTACTATAGCAGAAAATTCCATGCTTACAGCAAGCATATTTCACAGGTAAGCGAGGAATTTTGGCTTCTGGGCATGCGTACATCCCGTAACTAAGGATTCTGTGCTTACAGGGTTAGCGCAGAAGTTTTCTGCTTGCGCAGTTAGCGCAGAATGATGATCGTTAGCGCGGAATTCTGTAGTTTGCAGGGCCATGAAATTGGGCCCTGTTACTATCTTGTAATTATCTTCACTCAGGCATGAGCAGAACAGCCAAGGAATCTGTATTACATAAGAGTCCAAATTTCACACTTCACTGCTAAGTTTCTGCTTACCAGTTTTGTTGCGACTCAAGTCCAGCCACACGCCGGTCCACGAATAGATATTATCAATATTCTTCTGGATGAACGTGTTCTCGGCCCTGCTGTGGATGGCCAGGAGTTGTGCACCTCCGTAGTCCATGGAGCATTTGACGTAGGCCTCGTACCAGGTGACGTAACTACCGCCTGACGCAAACATGTAGCAGTTGTCACCATACGGGACCCATTTGTCCGGACAGCTGCCTGGCAGGGCGGGGGGCCAAGTGGGGGGTACGACTGGGGTAAAAAAAAAATGGGATAATAAAGAAAATGGTTCACAAAGAAACTAGAGGTTTGTCCAATCAGTGATGGGACATGAGCACACTTCTCTGGAATTACTAAGGAATGGATCTGTGTAGAAGTTTACAAGGTGAGACCACAAATTGGCTTCAAGGCACAACTGTGATAGCAGAAAAAGTTTGCATCGGTCAAACTGAAACAAAGTATTGTCTAACAGTGCAATTGTCTATGGGGTTATTGTAAGCAGTGCATCTCCAAAAATTTGAAAAGGGCAACAACAAAAAATGTTGCGATTTTACAGAGCTCCAGCATTGCAGATGTAGATAAGAATTCTACTCCATGTCAATTTTGTTTTGTAGTTGCAATTAAAGAAATGGACAACTTTTTCTGACTGGCATTTGAGAGTCATGCCGAACCAATTTATTTCTTGGAATTGAATTAAAGACATGAAAAGTTCATTGCTTCGAACAGTTAGGAGCGACTATATTGAAAGATGAAGCGCTGCAGTCGTTTGGAATGCTCCCAGAGTCTAGTCAATAGAAAAGTCATACAAAAAGTTTGCCTGTCTAAAACTAAAATCTCTTGGGGTTGATCTGAGTCGCCTCTTGTTTTGCACAACTCTGAAACAGATGTAACGTTCACTGCTTGACAAAACGGAAGAAAACCAGTGAAACTTACAAGGTTGATCGTTGATTCGACAGAAGAATGGGTACCCCTCGTCACAAGGGACGTTGACCCAATAAGCCTGCTTGGTCAGAACCGCGCAGTTGCCTGGACCGTTGGGTTGGTATGGGCCCCAGTTGATGTAGGAATCTGGCCGCTGGTCCGCCCAGACAAATGTGCCGGTGCTCTGGGATTAAACAAATAGAGTTTAAAAACAATGGAGCTAATACTTAGGGTATTGAGTGGTGTTGTAGTCCATCACAAGTCCATCACAAGTCGTATATCCCCTCAATTTTGACTACGGGAATGGGCCATTGGTTCCGCCCCCTCCCCCTCATTTCTTTGTGAAATTGTGGTGAGAAACAAAAAGGTATTTTTTTAACTTTGCAACTGCCAAAATGTATTAATAAGTAGCGTTGAAAAATGGAGGGAAAAGGTACAAAACTTTAAAGGCGTCGTATTTTATGTAAGGTTAAGGCACATAAGTGCACATAAGATGTCCATCTGTATAATGAATAGGGCCCCAAGTGCAATGTGGTGTCTAGGCCGCGATTTTTTTTTTCCCAAACGACATCCGTTTCCCATCTTCTGATTGGTCCATTACATGCATATCTAATGCCTTGTTCTCCACAACTCAAACCCAAGATAGGCTTAACGTCTTGTGAGAAATGTTTCTTCCTCACTTGAGTTATTTGAAAGGTAAAATGAGAAGAAGTGAAAAACACTCACTGAGATTCGAACTCGGATCACCTGATTAGAAGTCAGGACTACTTCCAACCAGTCCACGAATCAGCTGCCAATCGTCGGCGATTTAAACACCATTATTCCTCGTTATATAAATTATTCTCTAAAGCCCTGGACATCATGAATATGCATAACACGGAGAAAGCGCCCTCTATTGATATTGTCTGATCTCGTTTGGGGAAAAAAAAATTGCGTCCAGGCCTGTCCCCGCTTTTCAAATTTCCACGGCCAGGCAATTTTTTACTTTTGGTCATCCCCATCCCCCCCCCCCCCCACCTGCTGATATGGATTTAAGCCACTGGGAACAATGTCAGCCCTCCCCCCGCTTCAAAACACCCCCCTCCCCCTCGCTTGCAACCCCCGGCTTACATTGGACGCTGCGAAGCCAATCCAGGCAGCATCCAAGCCCCTTGCATACAGCATCGTGATCAGATAAGCCTCATCAAAACCATCAACGACAGTTGCTAGGTATGCTCCATCATTGGCGCAGGACTTCAGGGCGTCCTGGAAGGGCACATACGTGGTGTTGACCTTGAAGCAATCGTCATAGTACGGTTCGTAGTCGTCTAGTTTACAGTCGTCGATCGGTGGCGCTACGGTGGGCAGATTTGCATCTGTGTGTAGAAATATTTATAATGCAGTTACGGAAATGTACTTCCTGGCTCGGAAGGGTATTGGAGAGGATTGAAGACACCTTGAGATGGAGACAATCTCAACCTTTTCTTCACTTCTCAACGTTGTGTTCCAATTATTTGCCAAATCTGACACACAACGCCATAACCCGAGAAAATAGACAGTGTGGTCTGTATTCTTGAGAATTTCATGGTTAATAAGACAACAAAAAAACAGTCACCACAAGTTCATTACAAGTGAATTCCAATTATATCATCAAGTCCCAAACCAAGTCCCAAGTTATTCATTGAACCGTGTGAGAATCATTCCTTTGTTACTGTTCATCCCTCACTGGCTGATCTAGCATTTCCAAAAAAAAGGGGGGTCCTGAAAATGAAGCAAAACCCGAACATACAAGTGAGGCATATCATTTGTTTACGTTGGTGAACATTTCTGTCTTTGAAGTGATTAAATAACCAGTTGACAGCAGAAGAAACAGGGAAAAAGACACAACGTACCTAAAACAAAATTGTTAAAAATGGGGGGGGGGAGGGGAGGGGGAGGGAAAGGGCATCAGTGCCCCCCCCCCCCCCTGTATCCGCTATTGTCCCTTGTTACTGGTGACTGGATTCATGAGTTGATGTGCGATTTTCCTGTAATGGTCTTGTGATCCAACATAAGTACCTTGGTGATAACTATGAAATAAGGTATGCTGAAAACTGGGCTGCCTGTCACTAACTTGTTATCTATGCTCCGACGCACTTAATATTGGGCTTTTGCCCTTTGCTGACAATTGTTTTTCTGTGATAATAATAATAATAATAATCGCATTTAAGAACGCTCTTATTAGTAAAACTAAATCCCAGCGCTTACAGTATTATTATTACCCCTGATCACTGGGCCAATTAAACATTCCAAAATACCATCTCAGCTCCCTGGGGAGTATACAGCTCGATGCTGCCTGTTAGGCGCAAGCAAGCTTATTCAATCACAATAACCATCTCTGCCCTCACAGGTACCCATTTACTCCTGGGTGGAGAGAAGCAATGAGTGACAAAGTGCCTTGCCCAAGGGCACACGCACCATAACCCGGCCAGGCTGGACTCGAACCCACAACCCGCAGAATTACCCGCAGACCACGAATTCAATGCCCTTAACCACGAGGCCACGGCACTCCACAAGATTAAGACGGATCCGTGCTTAATTTCTTCAAGTTCGATATCCAGGCTCCTGGCAGCATTCTACTTACCGAGTGGTTGATAACAGAGGTAGCCATGTGTGTCAGCGCAAGGCTGATCATCCCAACGCCCTGGATAGTCCGGGTCATTCACCATCACCACACACTGGGTTTGATCCTGAAGGAGGAACATCAAGCAGCAAGGTTGATCGCAGAGTTTTGGTTAACTGGTGATTGATTTCTAACATAACATAACGTTGGCATTCCCCCCCCCCCCCAAAGAAACCACATCTATAGGGAAACTGACTAGGTGCATTGTAACTATTTTAATAACGTTGAACAAAGAAATTGACTGGAGCGGGGTTTGAACCTGCAACCCGGGAAATCAGGTTGGTACAGTGATTACTTTTCTCGTCTTCCACCTCCATGGCCTGGGTTTGAATCCCGCCTGGGCCAATATGTGGATTGGGTTTTCAGTCCCTACCTGATTCCGTGGGTTTTCCCCAGAATATTCTTCTGAGCTTTTCCTCCCACCTCTAAAACTGTAATTTCTTCTCATTGTCTCCTCTCTACAGGTTTCGTCAGGCTTTTTGAGGAATTCTTGGTTTCATTACCAGAAAGAAATAAAAATGAAAAAATAAATACTAACTTTTGCCTTTTTCCCCCGAGGAAACCACATAGGGAAACTGACCAGGTACATTATAACTACCCCTCCCCTTCAACTTTTTCCGCGATACCCTTGCAAAAAATGTATCCCGACCAGAGCTTTCCAGACTTTTTAGCCTCGAGTCTTGCGCATCTTTTGATACCAAAAACATAAAATCTGACCACTGGTTACGGCGCAGCGAATTTTTTTCGGCGCACAGTGAAAACAGAATTTCCCCATGTAGTGTACACAAAGCAGAATTACCATTGGTGCATATGAATAATAAATTAGCCAATAATTCCAAAACACTTTTAACTATAGTCCTGAAATTTCTTGGGTATGTTCATATTAAGTTGGTCTATGCCCGCACCAAGTTTCATAAACGGACATTTATCACGGCAGTGATTGGTCAGAATATTACTGGGCGGGGCTTAAAGATAGGGTAGATCATTTTGCCATATGTGCATTTTAGTTTTTTGTTTGAAGCAACAGAAGCGCTCAAAACGACGGGTCCTTAACAATTAAACCTGATGAAGTTTTAGCTCTGTGATGAATGCTGTCTATTCCGAGAAAACAATATTTTAGGAACTCGATCTGCGCCCGAAATCCGCATCGCCATGTCACGCACTGATCAGACGACTAAAAGCAACAGCGCGCGTGTGCGCGTCGTGTCAACGCTTGCGCAAACCCATTCACGGATTCGCCCAATTACAAACCAACTGCTAACGGAAATTTCCAAAACTGCGTCACTTGACGCGTCTTTGGAAATGGCCTTTTTGTTCATTGTTTTCTTCAAAATGACAGCTTGCCAGAAAGAATAATTTAGCACTGAGTTTATTGCCAAATTACTATCTTTAAATCAAGTAAGCTTTTCAACAATAATTTTGTAAGTAAATGATCTACTCTACCTTTAATGGATTGGTTTATTGTCCGGCAGCTGATAACATGACAGATTGGACTGTCTGACTTACAAAGTAATAACTGGGCTGGTTTAAGGCCCAGTGTTCGTAGTCCACGTTGCTCTGATCGGCCCAGTGATAGCCCCACCATCCACTAGTACCACCACGCAGTGATATCCACATGTTACCCGTGTGCGACTTGATCATGGATGCTAGCAGGGCTGTAGAGAAAACAGCAATGACAACATTGAAATATTGACTGCTTTTGAGTGGTTTAGTAACACTAGACCTATCCACATGTTACCAGTGTGCGACTTGATCTTGGATGCTAGCAGAGCTGTAAAGAACAAAGAAATGACAATATAACAATATTGACTGCTTTTGAGTGGTGTAGTTACACTAGACCTATCCACATGTGACCAGTGTGCGACTTGATCATGGATGTTAGCAGAGCTGTAGAGAAAACAGCAATGACAATATTGAAATATTGACTGCTTTTGAGTGGTATAGTAACACTAGACCTATCCACATGTGACCAGTGTGCGACTTGATCATGGATGTTAGCAGAGCTGTAAAGAACAAAGAAATGATAATATAAAAATATTGACTGCTTTGAGTGGTATAGTAACACTAGACCTATCCACATGTTACCCGTGTGCGACTTGATCATGGATGTTAGCAGGGCTGTAGAGAAAACAGCAATGACAATATCGAAATATTGACTGCTTTGCGTGGTATATAGTAACACTAGACCATTCCACATGTTCTCACTGTGAAAGTGCTTTAAAAAGGCCTTGAAAAGATCTTGTAAGGTTTTGGCCCTATACAATTTATTTTTTACTTATCAACATTTACTCAAACATCAGTATTAATTCTATCTGAGCAGTCTTCAGTGCGCTTTGTAACCTTTGGAAAAGTTATAAGATGGAATTTTTGATGAAATTCTTATAATAGTTTATGCGGTACCCGCTGCTATGTATATCAGATTCAAACCGGCCAACCGATCCCGTTAGCTCGGTGGTCAAGTGGTAAGACAGCCGCACTAGAAAGCAGGAGGTCGTGGGTTCGAGTCCCACCCGAGTGATTTTTTCCAACTTTCACTCGGGAGGTAACACACTGAGTATACAGTGTTTAAACGTCGGTGAAGGGCAAGACCTAATTTGAATATTATTATGTCATTATTTGAATGGTATGATTACATTATAATTATTCATCACATTATTAACTCTCTGCGCTAGTTACTGGAATTATTTTGTCTCTGCAAATGTACACAATTGTTTAAACATACAAAGGTTTTGACGACAAAAGGTCTCAATGACAAAACTGACAATGCCTTACACTGGACTCCTTGGTCATGAATGGATGCCAGATCCCCGTTGGTTTGTTTCTGGCATTCAGTCCTCGCATCTTCCCAGGATTTGAAGTCTGCTGTGTCACCCTTGATCAGGTAGCAACCCGTCTCTATCTTGTTCCAGCCAGCGGGGCAGTTTCCAACTTGCGGTGGAGGCGGGGGAAAAGTGATCGGTGCCGTGTTGTCGGACCTCCTCTTGCAAGCGAAACCTTCCAGAGCACCGCAGTTATTGTCCTCCCAAGTGCCGTCTGAAAGAAAACATGGACTTCATTTAATATCCAAATTAAAACAGATTAAAAAGGGAAGATACAACATTTGCAAACATCAAAAAACCAAATTGATCAAATTATCACGAAATACCTTACTGAATTTTTAGGGATTGACAGTCTAAAGCATCCTGTAAAATTGTGGCTCCTGGTGTGCTGACATTTTCAAGAAAAACTTCCCTCTTGAGCGAGCTTTCTGACAGCACACACCAAATATGAGATATCTTCTGCTACCCTTTTTACACTCATCCCAATGGCTTATAGAGCTGAATGCTAAATCTCATTGGAAAAACGGTACGAAATACGTGATCATACAAGTAATACGAATCTTCATACATCAAAATACATGCTATATGCAAAACCACCATTTATGCTAAATTTCGAATTATAAAAAAAAGGCTTCCCGTGTAAAAACCATATCTCAAGACAGTGTTCAACTGTAACAAAGATAACAACTGTACTCGATAAAAAATATGGCCAGTTTGATTTTCTTAGTTTCTTCAATCTTCTTACCCCATTCCATATTTGCACACTTCTGTGAGCCAAATTGGTCATCTGGTTCACCGACCCCCCATCCTGACGTGTAGTCCAAGGGATCCGAACCATCGGTCCAACTGAAATCAAAATAGACAGATGTTGTGAAATTTACTGCACTATTTGCTGAGATATATATGTAAATCAATCATCTAGGCCCAGGATTTATTTAAACTGAAAAAAAAAAAAAAATCTGCATCTTCTTCAGCAGCGTTAAATGAAACATTCATGCTGTTGACCCATTCCTATTCGTCGAGAGCCCGTGGCATGGGTGGTCTTGTACCGACTTTCAAACGTCAGTCAGAGATGTTGAAAAATTGGTCGCGAGACGCTGCAAGTTGCCAACATGCGTGCAAGTACATGCCACGCGTGCCTACTACGTCACGTGCACAAAATGTGTGTAAGAGGCATAAGCGCGCGATTCGGCCCGAGAACCAACATGCGCGCGTACTCCATTCGTTTGCACTACACTTTCTGGTTCTAAATGACGTCACACTTCGGTACTCCATAACTAGATGCTCGAAAAACCACTGAGGTGAATAGATTTTGGGCAAATCAAGCGTGCAGGACTTAAAGCTACAGTCCATCATTTGCAACTATCCAAAAAGTAACTGACGTAATTATTGTTAAAAAACATACTTGGTTGAAAGATAGTAAGGGAACTAAACTCCCTGTGAAATTATTCCCTGTGAAATTATTCTCTCTGGCCTTAAGACGCACCGTTGGAAATTTCTGTTAGTAGTTCACTTTTTTATTTGGCAAAGCGCGCGCAAGCGTTGGCACGACGCACTTGCGCGCACAGCTGCTATAATTCGTCAGATCAGTGCGCGACATCGCGTAACTACAATCGGCTCAGTGAGAACGTGTCTCTGGCGCTGAATTCAGGCCCAATTCAAAACATGATTCAGCAACTTTTGATTTGAAATCGAGATCCTAGAATGCTGTGTATCTCAAAATATACAGCTGAAGCTGAGCTGAAACTTCATTAGGTTAGTTAGTTGTTCAGCACCCTTCTTTAGCTTTTTAACACTTTTGTTGCTTCAAACGAATAAAATGCACAAATTACAAAGTTCAGTACCCTTCTTTAGATTTTAACACTTTTGTTGCTTCAAACGAACAAAATGCACAAATTACAAATGATGGACTTTACCTTTAAATATAGCAGTGGCACGAACTTGGACAAAACATCAGTGAATGTTGCACATTTTTTTACTGTTCTTTTTTTTTTTTGACAATTGACAAAAGATAGTTATTTATGAATGGGAGTAGTTGTGTGGTGGAGTATTTCTAGAAGTCTGGTCGTAAACTTCTCTCCCACATTATCATACCCTTTAGTTACTCATATCTTCAAATATCTCAACAAATACATACCGGTACTTATCAGTGCCACTTCCATCAAACATCTTGCTGTAGCCAATCCAAGCGGTCTGATACCTGTATGGGAACTGAAATCGAAGGGAATTATAATTATAATCTGGTATTCTGAACAGATGACGGATAAACACGCAACGACGAGGCCGGAAATAGCTGTCAGCAACCCACTTGCATATATCAGGGTGTGCTACCCGAAGACGACGGGTAGATGATGGTTTTCAAGAATTGTGAAACCAATCCCACGCCTGGGTCTGGAAACGTCAAAATAATCCCGGCGTGAACTGGTTAAGTAATTTCTGGTTCTCCATCAATGTACCCAAACAGCTTGACTATTTCTCCCCTAAGTTCGGTAGATTTAACAATATTTCCAAAAGGGAAATGAAAAAAAATGGGGGGGGGGGGGGAGGGGGGCAAGCTAGGGGAGGGGAAGAGCGGAATGGGGAAAAAACTGACCAAATCTAGAATGAACTGATTCTCCACTGCACTGTGTATGGATGCCAGGTAGCCGCCGTTTTGATTGCACCATTCCTCCGCATCATGCCAGCTGACGTATGTATTGCTGACGTAATAGCAGTATGAATCCAACTCCTTCCAATCAGTATCACCGGTCGAACAGTTCTTCACTGCAGGATTGAATGACAATTAAAGATTTAAGCTTGAAGTAATTAACTCATTAATTAAAACCTCCTATACAAACATACACTCCGTGCCGAATAGTCATTTCAGTCAAAATCAATCAAGTGACTGTTTTCAACAGTGGAGAGCTCCCAGCCTACGTAAAGCAGGATTGACTGGCTGTGACTGTTTATGTAACTTGATACAGTTATGCTTTGACTGTAGGTGATTGATAAGCCAGCTGTGCCCACCACTTGTCTGCTTTTGTCTGTTGACTGAATTTGACTGGTCACTGTGCTTGCTTGAAATATGATCTGACTGTTGGTGACTAGCCTGTGTACAAAGGAATATGGCAGGGGAAGCGGATTGCTTTTTTTGACTGTCTGTGACTGTTCAGATAGCAGGAGGGTTAGCAACTATATTAAATTTGTATTATTAACATTCCCTGAAGAATCCATGAAAGCAACCAGTTCTAGGGCAGTCTGGGGCGGTATGGGCTTCGTGCTCAAGTATATCCTGAATGATAAGGGCGAGTTGGGGGAGGGCACTTGAAGATACATTCAAATGCATCGCTGACAACATCTGGCATTCATCAAACGTGCAATGGCTTAATTAGCTTTGTACAGATTAGTCGTGCATACTTTGCGCGAAACCAGTCCACACGTGTGATTAAAAAGCGCCCTCTCTTGTTGGTGCGTGGAGCCCATAGGCAGTAACAGGCAGGTCACGAAATAAACGAATGAGGAGTTATGAAAACAAAGCAAAGAGTGTTCTTACCAGGTGGTGTTGGAGTCGTCATCATTGGAGCTGCAAAGAAACCAGAGATGAAACATTCAAATATTTAGCAAGAAAAATAATGGTGCTTACTAAAAGCTATAGTCCATCATTTGCAGCTATCCGAAAAGTAGCTGGCATAATTATTGTTGAAAAACATACTTGGTTGAAAGATAGTAAGGGGACTAAACTCCCTGTGAAATTATTCTTTCTGGCAAGCTGTCATTTTGAAGTAATCAACGAAAGAAGGCCTTCCAACGGTGCTTCTTAAGACGCACCGTAGGAAAATTTAAATTAGTAGTTCGTTTTGTTGTTCGGCGAAGCACGCGCAAGCATTGGCACGACGCACAACGCACCCCCGGTTGCTATAACTCGTCAGATCAGTGCGCGACATCGCGTAGCTGCTTTCGGCTCATCGAGAACGTGTTTCGGACGCTGAATTCAGGCGCAATTCAAAACATGATTCAGCAACTTTTGATTTGAAATTGAGATCCCAGAATGCTGTTTTTCTCAGATTATACAGCTGAAGCTGAGCTGAAATTTTATCAGGTTAGTTGTTCAGTACCCTTCTTTAGATTTTGAGCACTTTTGTTGCTTCAAACGAACAAAATGCACAAATTACAAATGATGGACTATAACTTTAATAATAATAGTAATGTGTTGCTTATATATTGCCTTATACCAAAGGTGTCAAAGCGCTTTACAATTATTACCCCTGTTCATCAGGCCATGAGACCACTTCTACAGCAGCTCAATATCAGCGCATATGGCCCGTACCTTCGCAGGTACCCATTTACTCCTGGGAGGGGAGAGGCAATGAGTGACAAAGTGCCTTGCCCAAGGGCACACGCACCACAACCCCAGGCTGGACTCGAACCCACAACCTGCAGCTTTACCTGCAGACCACGAATCCAATGCCCTTGACCACGAGGCCACAGCACTCTGTTAAAATACTTTTTCTCCTTCCCAATTTCTGTTATTAATCATCATAAATTTGTTTCTAAAGATTATTTTAAGAGCTGATTGAGTCAAGTATGCATGTTCAACATGAGAAAAATCTACAAAGGGAGGACTTTTACTGATCAAAAATTCTTGCCTTCACAAATCCAGCGTGTGGTCCATTATATCGAAAGTCAAGCAATATGGGATTTATGAGTTTTAGCAGTGTAAAGTTGATTCTTTCCACAAGTCTAGTCGAAAACCAACATGACTTGTTTGTGGTTTTTTCGTAAAATGCTGGCATCGTTTTCACAAATCATTTATTTCAGCAGCGTCAACATTTTTTTTAATGTAAAGTCCCATGAAATACGCTATACCACAAATTAATACGCAACATTTACCAGGACATTTCAATACACTATAAAATCCTTTTGATTACAAATAAAGACAAGACGGCACGAATTCAACACTCACTCTTTGCTTTCTCACAGACGTAGTGGCTTTTGCTTTTGCAGTTGATGTGGTACCACTTGGCATTGGAGTCAAACTTCATCTCGGCACAGTCTTTACCGGTGTTACTGTCCGGGTCATTGCCCCAGTTGACGTAGGTCAAAGGGGAGCCATCTACCCACTCCCAACCACCTGTTTTATTGGAAGAACAGGTGTCACTTAAATAGGGGGTGGGTAACGAGTCACTGATGTTTTGATAACAATGCGAAAAAGTTATGATGTGAATTATCAGCATTGCAATACTTGGCGCTGCATAAACGTAAACAAAAGATGGCACCAGAAATCAAAGTTTGTGGCAAAACATGATGCTAATTAGCAAAAGCCAATTAAAAATTCACCTTTGATAATGACAGTCGAGAATAAGTATTTACAGCAGTAACATTTTTCAAATTGTTTCAAACATCGGAAAGAATCATGCACATTATTCAGACAATGAACATTTCATGAAAAGAAGTACAAAGAACAAAGGATTGGACCTGACTCGACTGCAACGCTGACTATAGATGTACATATTATGCAAACCACAAAGGGAATCTAGTTCACCAGAAAGAAATACAATTTATAAAAATAAATATTGCAGTCGAGTGCATCGCAAGTCCTCACTAGTCCTCAAAAGTCCATCACAAATCCATCACAAATCCATGACAAGTCCTCACAAGTCCTCAAAGTCCTCACTAGTCCCCATACATCATCACAAGTCCAACACAAGTCCATCACAAGTCCATCACAAGTCCATCACAAGTCCTCACTAGTCCATCACAAGTCCTCGCTAGTCCATCACAAGTCCTCGCTAGTCCATCACAAGTCCTCGCTAGTCCATCACAAGTCCTCGCTAGTCCATCACAAGTCCTCGCTAGTCCATCACAAGTCCTCGCTAGTCCATCACAAGTCCTCGCTAGTCCATCACAAGTCCTCACAAGTCCCCACTAGTCCATCATAAGTCCTCTAGTCTCAAGTCAAGTCACAACCATTCAAATGAACTGTGACGAAGGGATTCCTTTGCTACTGTTCATCCTCTTTACCTGCGACTGGACTTCTGAATCAAATTGGGATTAAATTGTGATGGACAACACTACAAACCTATCCACGCTGGAATTATATCTCACCAATGGCGGTCCTGTCGATTCCAATAAACACCTCATCGACCCCAAACTCCTTCTGGGCTAGACTCTTGACATAGCTGTTCTCCAGTTTGCTCCCAATAGTCACGACGTGGGCCCCGCCGTAATTCTTGTCGCAGTCGTAGATGGCGTCGCCGAAGGTTCCCTTGGCGAAGATGCCGGAGCCGACGATGTAGCAGCTGGAACCGAAGGCGCCCCAGCCGTTGTCACAGTATCCGACCACGGTGGGCTCAGGGGGTGGGGGTGTGGCTGTAAACAAAGGAAGCAAAACAAATCCCGTAAGATTTGATGTTTTATATTCAAAGTTTGCATTTGCGCCATGCGAAAGTAATTCTCCTTTGTGAATTTGTGTGGTTCTCTGAAGAACGGATGAATAATCAACGTGACAGTCTAATCGGGCTTTTATCAGGAGAGAGGTGCGGTGTGCATTGGGAAGCGGTGAAGCTTTGATCAGTTCCCAGTATCCACACACACAGGCATGCAACTGGTAAATCACAAAAAAAAGAGGAAATTCAAATTTTTCCTAGACTTTGTACAGTGTTTTTCTATTTTCAATGGCACACATGGGAGGTCAAAAAAGAGGAAATCAGCTGATCAGCTGAAAAGTTGCATGCCCACACACAGAGGGCACAACACACTCTTTCAACGTGTCACTATCTTGAAGTGTTGACGTCAAGTACGTTTGCATGTCCCACAAAAAGTGTATAAAGTTGTATAACAAGAGTCAAGCCTCAGAATCAAGGCTGTGCTGGCTGGGTGCTATATGAAATCGTTGAGAAACTGTGTAAGGCCAAAAAAAAAAAGTCTCCGGTTTCTGGTATGGAGCTTTTCCAAAAAGTGGTGCGGCGACGCGGCTTTTTTTTTTTTTTACCCGACTTTTTTGCTTCAAATGTCGGCTGATGGCTGCAAATGGTGCCCGACTAAACTTAGTGCAAATATACGGGAGTCCAGAGAGGCCACATAAAGCTTATTCTCGATCATAACCCCATCTAAACACACGTTGAAATTGCGCAGCAGCAGAATTCCAGTCAAACCAGTGAGTTTGGCGGTTTTGAGACATCATCTTTCATTGAAAAAAAACTTTTTTCATTTTGGCGACGTGCGCGCATACCAGAAACCGGAGACTTTTTTTTTTTGGCCTAACGAGGTGTAGACCAAATGTGCATTTAAGTTTCCTGTTAGGGCTAGTGCCTAAGGCTGTGACAAATACAAAATGGGCACATGCTAACAATATAGACACAGCCATAGATCCGGACACTTCATAAGGATACGGCCATATGGGCCATATTCACGAGTCGGCCATATTGAACTGAAAGTTAGGTAAAATCTTAATTTTTGGTACTTGCGATTCTCTGCTTCAATGAATAATTTAACATTTGTAATTAAACATTCCCTAATGTTTAAAGCCATATTTAAAAAAAAAAAAGACCAGTAAAATAAGGCTGCATTGTACCTGCATAAAAAGTCTGGCGCCATCCCATTCAACAGTTAACAATTAATGATATACATTCAGGGAACTCAACAAAAATGGCCAACTTGTGAATAAGGCCCATAGTATGGACCTTTCTTTGCCAACATCCGGGTTGGCACGTTTTGCCAACCACGGATTGGCAAAATATGGAAGGTCAACATTGCAAAAATGAAAAAAATAGTTATCATTGGATTTTTGAGAATACAAAAATAACCAACAACACTACCAAATAACCAACGACGCTACCAAATACTCTATCTTTCTTACAAAGGGTGTTAATATCAGTCATGCAACTAGCAATTTAGAAAAAAAAACGAGGAAACTCCAAAACAAACTAGAGTTTGTACAATGTTTTTCAATTTGTAAAGGCATTCATGAGAAGTACAAAAACGAGGAAATCAGTGGATCCGAGGTAAAGTTGCATGCCTGTAATATGCAATTTTTTGAGCAAAATCTCTTGCCAACCACGGCTTCAATGTATGCCCTGTTGGCTGCCCATGAAAAAAATGTGCTCAACGTTTACAAACGAAAGAAAGGTTTATAGCATGACATGACTATTCTAACCTGGATTGTACTTGCAGGCCGTGTAGTACTTATTGAAGAAACCCTCCCCGTTTACGTTTCCCCATTCACCAGCCTCATACAGCCAACCGTCCTCCTTCATGATTACGTACGGGAGGCCTTTAGGATCGGTCCATCCCCAGTTGTCATAGTGAAGCGGCCAGCCGTCTATCCACGCAAACACTCCAGTGGCCTGCGTGCAAGGAAAAAAACAATTTAGACGTCATTTTGTGACGTCACATTTCGAGTGGAGTACAGCCCAAGCCAAACTCTGTCTACTGGATCCATTTTTTTCTTTAAGGCCAAGTAAAAAAAACACATTTAGCATCCTGCCTTTTTGAAAAAAAGAGGAGGCCTTTTTTATTTTCCCTCCAAAATGGCGGCCCGACCGGGCTATTTTTCAAGATGGCGGCCAGTTTGTTTTTTTACATGGCCGCCACTTGGACTCGGGAAATGACATAACAGCTTTATAAGGGCTAGATGCAACAGACAAAAGACTCAAATGATGTCACTGTTCAAAATGTGTAATTTTTTCTTTTTCGTTTTTTTGTTTTTTGTTTTGTGGTGTTTTTTTTAAAGGAGGCGGCTTCCAAAAAGGAAGCGGGCAGGGACGCTAAATATGGGGGTTTTTTTTATTTGGCCTAACCCGAATATTGTGTTTTGAGTGGGTGGGAAGGTGGAACCTGAACCAAATGGGGTTGGGTGGAGGGGAACAATAGTTGTTTTTTGTTTTTGTTTTTCAAACAAAATTGGTGAGCAACTTAAATGGAATATACAACATTTGCAAACATCGAAAAACAAAACTACCAAATTTTTACGAAAAACCTTACTAGGATGTTGGTAAATTACAGTCTAAAGCATCCTGTAAAATTATGGCACCTGGTGTGAAGTCATTTTCAAGAAAAGTGGTATTTTTGTATAAATTCCCAAAGGTGGTCGGCCAACCATTGTTGGAAAACCCAACTAATTTTCGGCTACTGCTCCAAATTTACCATTTTTTTCCAGTCCGAATTTTGTTTGCTATTGGTTACATGTTCATGAACAGGTGCAGGCCAGCTAGACTGGTTCCCTTACCTTACAATTTTCCAGCATCTATAAATTGATCCATTTCATCTTAAGTGGAGTCAGGGAACCAGACTACTTAGACACTTTTGTTTTTCTTGGTTTTTCCAGCATTTTCGAACACAAAACTTCAAACATGTCAGTTTAAAAATATTTGATCTATTATACTAACCCCTCAAATACTTCATTTCTGAAATCACAGCAAAAGCCAATGATGTACATTCCCTTTAACATTGCATTTTGAAATTATGCTTCACGAAAGGTAAATTTAATACTGGGTTTGGAAGCAGTCTGGTACAAGAAAACATGAGTGTGAATGTTTTGTGTTCACGTTTTTCGCATGTATCAGTAGACAAATTCACAGCTTGAAACTTACCGGATCATCGTAAAGTCCAATCCACATGCTGCCAAGTTTCCCCTTGTCGTCCATCATTGACTGTAGCTTGGCCTGCTCATAGCCGTTCATGATGGACGTCAGGTTAGCTCCGTCTGCCTCACACTTTGTCTTGGCATCGTTAAAATTCCTCTTCGAATCAGTATAGACCTTAAAGCACACGTCGCCGTATTGTGTGTAGCCACTTCCGCTTAAATCGGTGCAATCATTTGAAATCGGGTTGTCGGGATACTGGTCATCTGTAGGTTAAAAGTTAATAGAGCTTTAGTTACAAGTTTTAATAATAATGATAATAAAGTATTTATAAAGCGCTTTTACAAGATAGATCAAAGCGCTGTACAAGACTAGGATGTTATCAATAAGAAACTTTTAAGACGTTTCTTGAAAATGATGAGAGATGGGGCATCCCCGATGTTGATGGGAATAGTGTTCCATAATTTGGGGCCTGCTATTGACAAAGATTTGTCTCAAAGGGATTTTGAACCTGTAGGAATAGAGAGAAGAAGTTTATCATTGGAAGATCTTAATCCCGGTATGCCTGGTTGATACAAAGTGAGTAAGCCACACAGAGTAAGGAGGAGAAATATCAAGTAGGCACTTGTAAACCATCAAAAGAACTTTGAATGATATATATGCTGCTGGATGGGTATCCCAGTGAAGATTGGTGATGAGAGAAGTAGCATCCAAAGTGCATTTGATAGAGAAGATGATTTGATAGAGAAGATTTTTAACCAATTTAGTATTGAAATAAAAGTTCAACGGAACATATCAAATGAAAAGGATCTATATGTCAGTTATATAAAAAAAATATTGAGTGGCTTAAATTGGAAAACGGGAGGAACATTATCGCTCGGTAAAATCTGGACTTTTCCAGTTCACTCGGCTTCGCCTCGTGAAATGGAAAAGTCCCGATTTTTACCTTGCGATAATATTCCTCCCATTTCACTCAGAGACACTCAATGTTTGTATACGCTCCAGATTCCTTTAGCTTCCAGCTTTAATGCCTGCCACACTTATGAGGAACTATATTTGTTTGTAATTGGAAAACAAAATTAAAGGGGCACTAGGTCCTGAAATCCCCGAAAATTTTATGTTTTGGATTGTTTACTTAGCCTATTTCAAACATCTGTTTGAAAGGAAACCAACCTAATGTCTTACTGTTCCCGAGAAAAGACGGAAAAAAACTCGCTTGTTTACATCAGTGTACGATATACACGTTGTGTGTCTAGGGAACAGCGGTGACCAATCACCAATGCAAAAAAAGTGGTTTCTTCAACGTCCGCACAAGGCAAACACTTACGAATGAAATCACAACTAGCATCCAAACAGCTCGAATTTATGAGGTCGCAAAAGTGGACCCCGAAATTTCTTCTCGCATGCATAATACAGGAATAACACAAAAACGCCCAGTTTGGAAAGGATAGTTGTGTGGGTGTTTAAATCCTACTTTTAAATGTTCTTTCCGTTTAACAGCATCTTGTTCAAACACAAAGCGCGTTTTGTGGCCCAATTGGGCTGTTCCAGGACCAAGTGTCCCTTTAAATACAAATTGACGACATGATTAACAAGTCTGACCTGGTTTCATCATGCATAGGTAGGCATGCAGAGCGTCACAGTTCTCATCCAGCCATTTGCCTGGCTCGTCGTCTTCATACATCATCCGGATACAATCTGAAGCATTCCCAAGCTGTAAATAAATTTGAACACAAAAAAAATCCCACAATTAAGGAGGATTTATCATTATTTTGGGTTGAACACATAGCATTGACTGTTAAAGGGAATATACATCATTTGCTTTTGCTGTAATTTTCAGAAATTGATGGAATTGGGGGTTGGAAATATATAGCAAATATAGTTACACTGACTTTTTTGAGGTTTTGGGTTCGAAAATGCTATAAAAACCAAGAAAAACAATCATTTTCCTGTAGTCTGGTTCCCTGACTCCATTTAAGAAGAAACAGAGCAGTTTACATATATTGGGGAATTGTAAGGTCAGGGAACCAGTCTAGCTGGCTTGTACCCGTTCATAGGTGTGTAATCTATTGCAAACAAGTGCGATGGTCAACTGGGGCCAGTATTTGAAAAAAAGCCAGTTTTTTCCAACGCTGATCGGCTGATCAGCGTTGGAAATTGATACAAAAATACCACTTTTCTTGAAAATGACAGTATACCAGGTGCCATGATTTTACAGGATGCTTTACACTGTCATTCACTAACAGTCCAGCAAGGTATTTCAAAATGATTTGGTAGTTTTATTTTTTGATGTTTGCAAATGTTGTATTTTCCCTTTAAGCAGGTTTCGAACCTATGACCTCCAGAATGCTATTTAGGAGCTTCATCAAGTGCAGCTTAGGCTGCCTCAAATTTACACGGTTATGACTTGTAAAATTGTACGCATCTATGGATGCCCTTGAAGCCATTTCCCAAAGACATATCATCGACTCCATGGGCTGCGTGCGCATTAGTTCACTAACCCCTGTCCGTGAGGAATACATAAACGACACTGACCAGCTACTCAGAGCGTACTGCGCGCGTATTTCGAAGACTGCACACCCTATATATGTGCTTGCGCACGTCACGTCCCCTGCACGTCACGTCACGCACAAACATTTTTTTTTTCAAAACTGGGCGATACCTGTAAAATATGGATTCTGGATGCCTCGATTTTTTGCCCAAAAACCTGTATCTTGTGTTGGAAAGGGCCGACGGAGGTAGGTACATGTAATGTAACTCCTTGCTAAATAAGGCAACATCGAAATCTCATGTTTGAAAGAACTGATTCCACGCACACAAAAAATTTCAACGTTATAAACACTGCATCGCGCGTAAAGTACTTCGACTGCAGTCCTAATTTTAATGTCCCAAATAGTGGCACATTTAAATTACACAATTCCAATGACGCAGATTCCACCTTATGAATAATTTAATTGCGGTACCCGCTGCTACATGTACATCAGATTCAAACCAGCCAACTGATCCCGCAAGCAAGAAAGCAAGAGGTCGTGGGCTCAAGTCCCACACGAGTGATTTTTTTCTAACTTTCACTCAGAAGGTAACACACCGAGTATACAGTGTTTACACGTCGGTGAAGGGCAAAACCGATACTGGTCCAGGGGTTTAGATCGCACAAGGCAAAGTGGGAACCAACATGGCGCAGCAAGATCGTACCCATGGAAACAAGGTTGGTGATTGGTCAAAACATCATGGGGGTGGGGCTTACAGGATCGATCAATTTCCAGTGAATTAACCTGAATAAAGTCCGTTTGATCCTTCTGGTTTGCCGCCCAGTTGACAAAGTCCACGGAACTGCTGTCAGTCCAAACAAACTTGCTGCCGCTAGCCAGAGCAGACATCCCTATCCACACGTCGTCGGTAGACTCGATCATATCGGCAGTCAAATAAGCTGGAGAAGAACAAATACATCAATCGGGATATGAATAGTGAGCATTATCTTCAAGTAAACTTGTATAATCGCGATCCTGATTGGTCGATCCATGGCAACAACAGTGTAATATGAGGCTGTATTTCACGGTCCATATCGCGCCCTGCGTATTGCGCTATTCTAAGATGCGAGCGACATTCCAGCTGAATGCCCTAACCGCTAAAAGGTTCGTGGAAAGCGATGGTCCAACTTTACTGCGTGTCAAGTTTGCTTGAAGATAAATTCGTTATCACGCCTTCAGCCTCATGGTATGTGGGACACAGACGCACTACATTATTCTGTGTTCCACTTGCGCTCGCAAGATATATTGTAAAAATACAATCGCATGAGGGAAATGGAAACTGATCTGTGATAAAGTTTGG
Source organism: Patiria miniata (assembly GCF_015706575.1). Classification (NCBI taxonomy): domain Eukaryota; kingdom Metazoa; phylum Echinodermata; class Asteroidea; order Valvatida; family Asterinidae; genus Patiria; species Patiria miniata. The sequence goes on along the minus strand of NW_024037076.1, from coordinate 8,093,482 downwards.
TAAATTTTTAGAACGTGAAGTTGTTATGAAAAGAGCAAGACATGTTCAAGAGATCAGTCGCTTTACAATTAACATTATGTATCTGCATTTTTCATTTATTGAATTGCTGGGATGACTTTCACAAACAATGTTGCCAACGTTTGCCAATTGATTCCCATTGGAAATGCACATACAGAGTGCAAAATGTGGAACACAGCAATAGCTGATCTTTGGACTATTTCAACGAGTCTTTCGACCAGTCGCCCCTGACTGTTTCAAACTTTTAACTTTTCACATAGACCAATCCAAGTGGCCTATGTGTTGTGATTACTGGGCTGGCTTTCCTCCATTACTGGAATGCTTCAAGGCTTGCTTTAGTGTTTCACATAACGCACTCCCCTTTCGTGAGGTTTCCAAAGCTATGTGTGACGGGCCCTAAGGCATGGGAGCGTCCCACTAAATTTTGTAACCTACTGTGGCAAAATGAGGAATGTCCCCCAAAACCATGTTTCGAGTAATCAATGCCTTAAGTTGGGTACACTTTAAAAAAATATGCCACAATCATTATAGTTTTTTTTCTTATTTTTGAGTAGCCAAGGTATCATTTTTGTTGAGCAAAAAATATTTCCAAAAGTTGGAAACTGAAGAACGTTTTATACTTCTCTCGAAATGATGTATGTAACTTGCAAAGTCAAAGGTAGGGGTTATTCCTCATTATGGTATGGCAGATCACTAATGGCTACCAGAACCATTAGTTTAATTTCAAACTCGGTTGACTTATACAGAATTTCTAACTTCAGGACAACTTGATTTGGTGTGGCTTGGGAACAGCGGTCTGAAATGGTTTTGAGCTGCTTACTCTGGACCTCGATGCTGTGTATGGAGGCAAGGTTTGCCCCCGTCGTCTTCATGCACTCCGTCTTGGCATCCTGCCAGTTCTTCCTGGGGTCTGATTGGCCGCCCACACCCATGATCTTGTAGCATCGGTTGTTGTATTTGAGCCAACCCAATGGGCAACCTCCAGTGGGTGCAGGGGTGGGCTGGTGGGTGGGCGCGGTGCCGTCCACGTTCTTCTTGCAGACGAAGCGGGCATCCAGGCCACAGTTGGCATCCAGCCATTGGCCGGTCAGGAACGGAACTTTGGACAAGGAAACAGGGGAAAAACATGAGTCTCTTACTGAAATGCATTTTTTTTATATTATCTATTGGCTGCTTTCACTGACTGTTTCAGGGATACTACAACCTTTGAGCAAGTGAAGTGGAACAGGCAAACATTTCTGTTTACTTTGGAATAAACTCAGTTTGACAATTCCGCGGACAGATTTCATTGTGCAGGTTTTGTTAGAAATTCAATTACTCAAAAGTAACCCAGGCCACTTGCGAGTCTTTTTTGTGAGGTCCGGTGATCTCACATATGGATACAGTAAAAAAAATTCTTTATTTTTTAACGAAAACAGAAACCGAAGTGAAAGGCCTTTTTACTCAATTGATTGGCCCTCATTTGGACGCAGAGTTCCTCTCCGTTCTTGGTGTCTGGCTGGAAGACCTGCCAGTTCTTCAAGTCCAAGAGGGTTCCATCGGACCACCTGAAATCAAACAAAACAAACACAAACTAAATCACTCACAACAAAAACAAACACAATTTAAATTAAACACAACCACCGTTTTACAGTTCTGTCCACAGATCACGAAAAGGTAAGTGTTCTTTCAGCAAAATGAAAACAAATCTTATAGGGATGTGTGTGAATTTTTGTCGTTTTGCTGAAAGAACGCACACCTTTTTGTGTGATTTGTGGACATAACTTTAAAACTGTGGTTGTGTTTAAAATTCCGTAACTTGAAAAGTACTAAAAGAAAGCTTATGAATTGGGCTTTCATATCCTAGATTTTCGAATGTGCTACATGCAGAACTAAAACAATATAGTCCCAACATTTGGGTTTCGTTTTCACTCACCTTGTATATTTAGGGTCAATCTACTTTGCAAGCAGTTTGCAACAGTTTTATTCATTTTCAGGAAAATGTTCCAAGTTTTTTTCAATTTAACTTTTTTACTTTTATTAACACCACGCTGTTACACTTTGCTGAAATTTTGCTCCACTTAAAAATTCGTTCTCTGAATGTAGGCGGAAAAAGAGCAAAACCAAATAGGCAAGAAATTTTGGGTGTTCGCTTACTCATGATTGCCAGGATGTGTGATGTTTGCTCGAAGCCCACACCAGTAATTACCGACAAATGCGTCCATCTGTAGCGAAAAAAAAAGCATAGTGTGGCAAATTATTAGTTTTTTTATTATTTATTCAAAATAAATGTCAGTATCTTACCATTTTCCCGACGGAATGCAACTGAAAAACAAAAATAAACTGCAATATCTTCAAAAATGAAATAAGATTTTTTTTTTTCTGGGGATGGTGATTTGAAATAGGAAGCTGTATGGGCTCCGTGCACAAGTTCCCCCCTGACTGTAAAGCCGGCCTCAGGTCGACCCGCGATTTCAAATGAGGGGAATAATATCAAATGAGGGGAATAATGCTCATTGTGATTTTTGGCAAGGTATGCACCCTGTAGTTGGAAAATGTGTGCTAGCATTGCAGCGGGTGCTATCAAAATAGCATTTTTGGGTGCTATCACTTTTTGTTGAAAAATAGCGGCCAAAACATGCTTTTTACCACATATAATTAATCCAGTAGCAAGCCATGCCGTGAATCCTCTTTAAAAGTAACACCCGACCTAGCCTTTCGCCAAGGCAATCGTGGCTTAGAGCGGCGGAGCTGCGAATGCAGCAAGCGACTGGTGCAAAGATTAAGTCAGCACTCACGAGTGGCAAAGCCACGAGGCCTTTTCGACCTTGATATTGTGGTTCTGCGGGTTTTTTTGTTGTTGAATGCTGACTCCGTCGTTTCCGATTGTTTGGAATTTTGCTACCCTTTTGGGGTAGCAAAAATCGAGATTATAACAAAACATAAGAAATTCTTGACAAGTTGGAAAAGGTCTTGTGGTTTCGCCACTCGCGTGTGTGGTCTCCCGCTCCAGTCGCGACTTGCCGGCATGCCTGAATTGATCCTCAGGGGCCTAAACCCACCTCCTTCTGGTCTTATTTGTTCAAAAAGGTCATCTTGGGATTCGGGGGGGGGGGGGGGAATGATAAACGTACCCGATTCTTGATAAAATCTCGTTCTGTTTTGTCATGGATGGAGACCAAATGAGCATTCTGTTTATGGCAGAACTCCTCCGCCTCGTACCAATCTTTCAAGCCGTCCCCTTTAGTGCTGAAGTAGTAACAGTTGGGGTACAGGTGCTTCCATCCAACAAAGCCTACGCAGTCGTCACCTGCAAGAAAAAAAAATTGAAGTTGTTTTAAAGTCCTCACAAGTCCTGGCAAGTCCTTGCAAGTCCTCACAAGTCTTCGCAAGTCCTCACAAGTCCTTACAAGTCCTCACAAGTCCTCGCTAGTCCTTACAAGTCCTCACAAGTCCTCGCTAGTCCTTGCAGCTTCTCACAAGTCCCCACAAGTCCCCACAAGTCCTCACAAGTCCTTACAAGTCCTCACAAGTCCTCGCTAGTCCTTGCAGCTTCTCACAAGTCCTTGCAGCTTCTCACAAGTCCTCACAAGTTCCCACAAGTCCCCACAAGTCCTCAAAAGTCCTAACAAGTACTCACAAGTCCTTGCAAGTCCTCGCAAGTTTTCACAAGTCCCCACAAACCTCACAAGTCCTCACAAGTCCTCGCAAGTCCTCGCAAGTCCTCGCAAGGCCATCACAAGTCCTCGCAAGTCATCACAAGTCCTCACAAGTTGATCACAAGTCGATCAATCTTAAGTCACAACTACTCCAATGAACTGTGACAATGGCATTCCCTTGGTTGCCTGGCTTAACTTGACAACAAAATCAGAATAACTTGAATATGAAACGAGTAACGACCAGATCACCTGCACAGGCAGAGAAGCTTTTGAGTTAAGACAACTTTGGAATGCAACTGCAAACCAAATGCTCACCTGTAGCAATCGTTGGTGGTGGTGTTGTGATTACCGTCTTCCCTGCAAAAAGAGAACAAAACAAAAAAATATTATTCTTAAATATGTCTTTGATTCAATTAAAACAGCTTTGTATTTGCAAATCTGATTAAATAATTATAAAACATAATTATTCGAATGCACCTAGTCGGTTTCCCATTGTGGTTTACTTGAAAAATTGGTAGTCAAAAAAGCTGTTCTTCTCATGGCGATCCCCGTTTGCTGTTTGCTACGTTTACAGCGTTGCTGATGTTGCTTGATAGCATTGTGACTTTAGGCGTGATCCCTGGCTAAATGGCATATTCGGGTTTATAGCTGCTGAGTAGCGCTCCTAGCAGCTACCAAAGTAGTTTGCAAGACATGGGAAACCTGACATACATCCCCCCCCCCAAAAAAAAAATTATGAATAAAAATTAAAAGTGATAATTATTAAGATGACACCTTTCAAACTGAAATCATTTGGGTATTGTAGAGGGCTGTGGTACAATGGTATGATGGAGCCCAACCCTGACTTTGAGGAACATGGGGAGCATGGTGCTTGTGTTCTTGGGCAATACACTTTACTACAATAGTCTCACTCCACCCAGGGGTATAAACGGGTACCTGTGAAGGTAGAGACCACAATGCACTGATCTCATGGCCTAATGAACAGGGGTAATAAATGTGAAGCCTTTGGTATAAAGTGCTATTTAAGTAATAATTATTATCATTATTATTGGTACGTTCAAAATTGTTCACAGCCGAGTTTCAAAATCACACCTTTGGGTATGGCGCAGATATAGTTGCGTCGATCCCAGCAGCTTTGGTCGTTCCATCGTCCCCCCTTGAAGTCTGTCTCCACGCACTCTTCCCAGCCACCATAATCGTTGGGCTCCCCAGCAGCCCAGTTGGTGTACTCCACTGGGGTATCGTCACTCCATGCATAGCCTAAAGATGGACAGGAGGACACACAGACAAAGACAAGGACTTCAAATATGTGACCTGCTTCCAACATATGCTTTTTTTAGGTTTAAGGGGGTTTTCAAATTCCCGAGGTTTTCAGCATCAAAATGATATGGTAGAATGCATAATAACGAATACCACAGGGTCCCAAAAATGTTAATAAAAAAGAGAAAGCCATGTGGTGTTACCGCAAACCTTCACTAGTTAATGTTTACTTTGCCGTGATAAATTTGAGGTCTTGCAGCCAGGAAGGAACAACTCATCTTTTTGAACTACCCACACAACACTCGTTTGTTTTGACAGCCTCAAGAATGTACGATGCATCCCACAGAGTGTACAAAAAAGACACTATGCCACAGAAGATGCATCGTGAGCTAACATAAATAGGCCCTACCTCCTTCAAAACGCTGGTCGTTCAGTCCAATCCAAAAACGTCTGTTAGTTGTCGGTGAACTAAATAAATGAAACATAGAAATCACAATATCAATATTAATAAGTTTGAATAAAGAAATTGAGCGGAGCTGGATTTTAACCTGTGACCTCCAGGTTGCTGCTCTGGTGCTCTACCAACTGAGCTATCCAGTCCTGCGTTGGCGGTGTTCCAAATAAGTCAATATTTCTGTTCAAGTGTGCTTGATGCTTGTTTACCCATCACTCTCAATTTGTACATTATTTTGGTCGACAGTAAGACGTGCCTGTACAACACTCCAAAGATTTAGCTTTTCAAAAAGTAAAAATGGCTCTGCGAGAGGCCTTTTAAGGTTTATTCCACTTCAAGTCCAAACACAAAAAGTAAATGCAAACATAACGAAGTATTTCTACAGCATAACATACAATTTTGGGGAAAAACTTCTTGTGGGGAGTGTAGCCTAGTGGTGAGGGTTCGTGACTCATGATCAGAGGGTCAGGGGTTCGAATCCAGCTGCTGGCCATATGTTGTGTCCTTGGGCAAGCCACTTTACCCCCACTTGCCTCTCTCCACCCAGGAGCTGGGGAGTAGTCTGCGATGGACTAGCATCCAATCCCGGGGGAGTAGAAATATTCTCAGTCGTTTCATGCTACTGAAACCAGAGATAAACGCCGCCCTGATGGGTCACATTGGCTCGGGACAGACTTTATTTTATATGTACCTCTAAAAGCCCCCAACAAATAGTTGGTCCCCATCAAGTTTAAAGTGGAGTTAACAGCAAAGATTTATTCAAATGCACTAAACTTCCTCTCCACCTCCCCAAAAACGAAAAATTAAGCCCTTATAAACTCTCCCACAACTGACGACATCTTAACCCAGAGTGGTATGGTACCCTGACTTACAACTTGCTTATCAAGTACTTCTCCTCATCAGGGTGATGGAAACTGGCCAGAGTGGCTCCCATGTTCTCACATTCTCTGTTAGCTGTGTCCCAGTTGACTGCAGCGGAGTCACTGTCCAACTCAAAAATCTACATCGTGAAATTAAAAAAAGATCGGATACCTGAATTCTTGGGGGGGGGGATTTTGCAAGGAAAGTGAAGAATACCTACAAACTAGTACAAGGCACTGGGAGCATTAGTTTCAGTACAGATCCAAACTCAGATCCTTCGAACCAGAGTACCATGCTATAACAATAGACTTTATTCCCGAGTCGGCCATATTAAATTGAAGGTGAGGTAAACTCTTCATTTTTGGAACGTGCGAGTAGAAATGAAAGCAACAAAATGTTTTAAGCCACATTTAAACCTAAAAAATTTGAAAGTTAGTCTGGGAGCGCACTCATATCATAAAATAATCTGGCACCATCCCAAACAGTTTACAGATTCAGTGATGGGTCCCTCGTGAATGAATGTCTATTAAAACTGCACCTGATCCAGATCTTGAGTCACATGACCAGCCAACAGTAAACAAGGAGATTTTCATATTAATATAAGTCATTTCGTTAGTCGGCATTTTGAACCTCTCAGGATCGACACCTGAGATCCATGACCCAGATTGGGATCCAGGCAAAACAAATGAACAGATCCCAGATCTGATTCAAGATCCGTGCAAAACAAACAGGCCTTTATGATTCCTTTTGGGGCTTATTGTAACACTCTCCCATAGACTAAGCACATACGTACATTTGAGGACTATTCTCAACATAAGATGCACATCTGAGGACAACAATTAATCTGCTGATCTGTTTTTGTCTTGCTGTCCTCAGATTGTATACAAATTGTCATGCCTTACATTCGAGGACAAGGCATTGTGTTTCCTTTTGTTCCTATATCATAACACTCGCCCATTATACTAAGCACACAAATGTATATAATTATGCAAGGACAAAATATGTCCATCTGAGGACAACAATTAACCTGTTGTCCTCTCTTTGTCCAGCTGTCCTCAGAGAAAGAGAGTCAAAAGTTAGACATTTTAAACACTACTGGTTATGTCTGGAAAATTTGCTGGGGATTTGTGCCTTTTTAGCTGTGCTCATTGCATGTCATGGAATGGGATACACACACATGGGTATATCTCACACACATTTGTTATCTCACACACCCGGTTCTGGTAATCATTGCTCATGCAGTGACATCAACTTTTCTTTGAAAGGTCGAGTCCACAAAATGTCTCTGTGTATAGCCTACCAGGAAGCACCGACTGCCCCAGCCCACCCATCCCGTTGCGCAATTGTTATCTGTTGGCGGCGTAGGTGTCACCACCACAGGGGGCGGTATTGTCGGGTAACCAGTCCGGGCAATCTCGCAGATGAAGTTATATGGCTGGGAGCAATTTCGGTCCGCCCAGTAGCCGGCGTCGTTGCCGCTGTTCATGGCAACACAATGACCCTGTTGATCATCTGTAAAAAAAAAAATCAACATACAGGCAGGATATCGACAGGCAAGACAAATAATATGTGGTGCTTCTATAGCATTTATACCTATAAGGTTTCAAAGCGCTTCATCAGTTTTACCCTGCTCATTCGGCCAATGAAACATTCCAAATACTATCTCAGCTCCCTGGGGAGTGTACAGCTCGATGCTGCCATTTTGGCGCAAAACAGCCAAACTCAAATCGCAAATATCTCTGCCATCACAGGTACCCATCTACTCCTGGGTGGAGAGAAGCAATGAGTGATAAAGTGCCTTGCCTAAGGGCACACACACCATAGCCACAGGCTGGACTCGAACCCACAACCTGCCGAATTACCTATAGACCATGTATTCAATGCTCCAGACCACGAGGCCACCGCACTCCGCACACACTTTCTCATGATATCTTGCCCATTGGGCCAAAAACAACGGTTGTGTTGCCCTTACATGAGAACTAATGAGAGGGTCGGTCAGTCCTACCCGGCCCTTTCTTCTACATGTATTCCATTCAGTTACCAGTTCCCCTTTACCAACATACACAAAATGTTTTGGCTACATGTACTGCACACGCCAACTATACTGTGGACATGTACATGTACATGCATGCGATACAATGTACAGTACATGTACAATTTAATAATGCAAAACAATGTACAAATTGATAGAGCAGTTCGAATTGACCGTATTTTGTACATGAGGCTGAGGCTTGGGGCATGCTTTATTAAATTATGGTATTTACAAAGAAACATTTACAGCAAAGTTAAAGTTTATCTAATTCTTTTCACGTGGAAAAAAAAAAAACGACCAGAGATTTCCAGCACTTTTTGGGTCGGTTGGATGAGGGCAACACAATATAATATTTTGGCTGTATGCAGTGAAAATCAACACTTTTTAAACCACAAATAGGTTTACAAAAATCTTATGTGTGTGCCTCATATGTTACAACTGATAGTGTAGTAACCAACGGATAATGTATCACCAACCGATAATGTCACACAAATTGACCGATACTGTATCACTAACCGATAATGTAACACAAAATTGACCGATAGTGTAGTAAAATGTACTACACTATCAGTCAATTGTTGTTACATTATCAGTCCTAACCGATAACGTAACAAAAATGGACTGATAGTGTAGTAACATCTACTACAGTATCCGTCATTTTTTGTTACATTATCGGTTTAAGTGAAACAATATCGGTCAATTTGTTTGACATTATCAGTTGTAACACCTCATCTTTAAAAGCACGTGTGCATGAGCATGGTTCTGCGTTACGGCTTCTATCATTTTCTTTGTCAGATAAGTTTATAGGGATGGATGAATTGAGCTCAGATACACACTTACCGGGTTGGCCGTCACCCCAGTTCGTGTACATTATCGGCGTGCCGTCCGTCCACTGGTAAAAACCTGGAACTTTGCTGTCGCTAAAAGCAATGAAGTAGTCGTCGGCCGCGTCTTGACTACCCAGTGCACCGCTCAGGTACGCTAGCTCCATCCTGTCAGAGACAATCCACGAAGGAAAGAAACGGCATTTTTCCTTTATAAAGTCTGAGGTCAATTGCTTTTGTTAATTTAAACCTGTTTAGACTGGCGTTCCAGAGTCGTGCCTACCCAAATTTTTTGACGTTTGAAACAATTGGACTGTCAACTTCGTCAAAAGTTTGACTGTCAACTACGTCAAAAGTTTGACTGTCAACTACGTCAAAAGTTTGACTGTCAACTACGTCAAAAGTTTGACTGTCAACTATGTCAAAAGTTTGACTGTCAACTATGTCAAAAGTTTGACTGTCAGCTACACGTACGTCAACAGTTTTACTGTCAACTATGTCAAAAGTTTGACTGTCAACTACGTCAAAGGTTTTACTGTCAACTACGTCAAAAGTTTGACTGTCAACTATGTCAAAAGTTTGACCGTCAACTATGTCAAAAGTTTGACTGTCAGCTACACGTACGTCAAATGTTTGACTGTCAACTACGTCAAAAGTTTGACTGTTGCATTTGTTCAGAACAACTCCAGAATCTAGTCATCAGAAAATTTAAATACCTAAAGTTCGCTTGTCTGAAAACAAATCTCTTTGTGCTGAACTGGGTCAGGCCTGAATAGTGTTCAGACCAATTTGTTTTCATATATCCTCGACCCTCCATAATCTGTGCAGGTAACGCTTGCAAAGCGTGCACGTTGTCAGAAACAAATTGAAGGCGAGTGCGTAGAAATAGGGCTACGTAGCATTTGGATTTTTTTTATCAATATATAAAAATGTGAAATCACACAAAATTTATCTTTCTTAGTTGAACAGTTAGTCAGGAAGGTGTGCTTGTATCCGCAAAACAGCAATCCTTGTCAGGGTCTATGGCTATTTACCACAGCAAGACAAGGGTAAAAAGCATAGCCGCAGCCACAAAATCCCGGATTCAGACATGGCCACTGAACAATACTTCAACACACCTGTCCTCAATGATAACCAACTGAGCTCCAGGTGTCGTTGTGCACCTGTTGACAGCATCTGCCCAGGGCAGTTTGAATAGTTCGATCTGGTAGCATCGGTCTTTAAATCGGTAATTCCATGTCTGTAAACACACACAAATTCATTAAAGGTCAATATCAATATATACAAACATGTTTTGCTATTTACACAAAATGAATATGAAATGTGGGCCTATGCACTCAGTTTATATAGCCTTTTTAATTTGAGGTTTAACAAAAAGAAATTTGACTAAGGTCTCTATGAACAAGTACACCCTCGACACTGACACAGTATGACAAGGGCAGATCTAGAACACAATTTGGGGGGGGGGCCAAAAAAAAATTGTGTCTCCCAAAATGTGGGTCAAAAATTATGGCGTGGGGTTCAGGGGTTCAGGGCCTGCTTAAGGGCCCCGACATTTTTTTGGATTCTCGATGCTCTGTGGTGCGATCTGAGGCAATTTCTGACCACTTTAGCCAATGTTTTTTGAGGAAAAGATGGTGGTGTACTCATTGCCTGCCTTTATTGCGACGTCACATAAAAAAAAAACAATTGGTTTCGGTTTTTTTTGGGGGGGGGGGGGGCATGGCCCCCTTTGGCCCCCCCCCCCCTGGATCCGCCCTTGCAGTATGACAGACGCTGTGCATAATAGCTGCAGACTAGTAAATAAATGGCCATAGACCCCAGTGATAAAAAGGCCTGCTTCCGAAATTCAGGAAAATACCAACAACTAAAATAAAAACGACTGAACTTTTGTTGAATTGAAATGAAATTAAGACGTGCATTCGAATTCATACAAAAATCAATGAGCGATTTTCAGAAGTGAATGAGCATTTCAGGAAATTGGCCGGTAAAATCTATATTATCAGAACTAATTAATAGGGATATATATGATACTCACGCCACCTGTCGGGCATGTTGTGTCCTGCACCGGAGGCGGGTTACCAGTCGATACAATTTTCCGACAAATGGAATTGTAGGTGTAACCCTGGCAAGGCACGTCATTCCAGAACCCCTGTGCAAGAAGACAAAACGGCTGGATTTGTCAACAATTTGAATTTTTTCATTTTAAAAAGCCAGTTGGGCATTCCAAGTTTGTGTGCTCTCATGAATTGATCAATTACGAGGAAAACCATCCATCATTTGCAAGAACTATCATCCAGGAGACAAACGACATTGTAGAAAACTTCTGAATCTGAAGCAAATACAACACTAGTTTTTTTTACATTTTCCAGCTTACATGCAAACTTTACTTGTATGTTATTTCCGTCATTTGTTATGACAAATTAAAGATTGTAGATTTGAATACAAATTGTATGCATTTATCTACTATGTTTATCCACGGATCCTCTACACAAGGATAAATGACTCATCTGAGCTAGTATACAAAGTGTACAGAATGGTTTGTCTAGAGGCACGATAACGGCCTGTGGGCCCCCTACACGAAACCCAATCACGGGAGACTTGACAGAAATTCAACTGCAGTCGCGTGCCGACTCTAGTCTCGCGCACGCGCATTGTATGTTCTATATGCGCACAGGCCGTTATCAGGCCTCGAACCAGAAATTTTGGAAGTCGTTTATCCTTGTGTAGAGGATCCGTGGTTTATCTGATGAGAAATCTTTATCCTGCCCAGGCCCACGTATGGATGGTGCTTTCAGTCCCTTCCACGTTCTGGGGTTTTCTCCAAAAAGCAGTGTTCTTTCCGCGCCTTCCACCACTATGGCCCAGGTTCGATTCCTGCCCTGGCATGGTCCACACGTGGATGGGTTTTCAGTCCCTACCTGATTCCGTGGGTTTTCCCTAGACTATTCTCCTGGGGTTTTCCTCCCACTGCTAAAACTGTGATTTCTGCTGTCTGTCTTCTCTCTACAGGTTTCTTCAGGCTTGCGAGCTACAGTGCCCAGGGCGTTTTTGAGGAATCCTTGGTTTTATTACCAGCAATGATAATAATACATTACTCTCAAGGTGTTTTTTTTTAAGGACTTCTAAGCTACAGTCCTTTTTGAGGAATCCTTAAAGATATAGACCATCATTTGTAATTTGTGCATCTTGTTCGTTTGAAGCAACAAAAGTGCTCAAAATCTAAAGAAGGGTGCTGAACAACTAACCTGATGAAGTTTCAGCTCAGCTTCAGCTGTATATTCTGAGAAAAACAGCATTCTAGGATCTCAATTTCAAATCAAAAGTTGCTGAATCATGTTTTGAATTGGGCCTGAATTCAGCGTCCGAGACACGTTCTCACTGAGCCGATTGCAGCTACTGTACGCGATGTCGCGCACTGATCCGACGAATTATAGCAACCGCGCGTGCGTGTGCGTCGTTCCAATGCTTGCGCGCGCTTCGCCGAATAACAAAACGAAGTACTAATTTAAATTTCCTACGGTGCGTCTTAAGAAGCACTGTTGGAAATGCCTTCTTTCGTTGATTACTTCAAAATGACAGCTTACCAGAAAGAAAGAATAATTTCACAGGGAGTTTAGTCCCCTTACTATCTTTCAACCAAGTATGTTTTTCAACAATAAACACGCCAGTTACTTTTCGGATAGCTGCAAATGATGGACTATAGCTTTAAGTTTCATCACCAGAAATCAAATACTTACAGAGTCAATATACATTTCGGTGCAGTCCTCTCCATTGGCGTCATTGGGCTCCCTGGCGTTCCAGTTGGTAAAGACAACAGGTTCACCAGTGTACCACTCGTACAGCATCTCTTGTTTCTGGTCAGTCAGTCCGATCCAAAACCGGTTCTCGATTGGGTCTTTTTGGGATGGGAAAAAATAACCATCCATAAAAACACGATTGTTCCTGATCTGAATAAAGTTGCTTCAGGCAACTGCAAATTCACAACACGTTTTTTTTTTTAAGGAACCATTCACGGCAAGATCCGCCCAAGTTGAAAATGTGTTTAACTCATAACCAAAATATTATCTAATGTCAACGTACTTTTCCGACTAGTATACCCTGGCCTTGACTCTAGTGCTGAGCAGAGAAATGGCACTATACCCAATGATTGAAAAGTTTTCCTTTCTCAAATTTGTCTTTAATTTTTATAACCTTTACAATTTGAAAAAATGTTGTATAAGGTTGAACTGGAGCTAGATTTGAACCTTGGACATCCGAAACACCATATGGATGCTCTACCAACTGTGGCATCAAGCCCTATTTGTAAATGTCTTAGTTTATGGGTGCTAGTCAGATGCTATTTAAATAATCTGGAAAGACTTGTCCCCCCACGACCCCACCCACACAACACAACACCCACAGCACCCTTTTCACATAACTTACTTTGTTCATAGACAAATGCACGCAGGAAATTGTTGACATTCATGTTATGGATCGTGGTCACCTCTGCTCCCAGTTTCTGGCACTCGGCCTGGGCTCCGGCGAAATCCGACTTGTTGAAGTTGGCGTAGTAGCAGTATTCTTTGTACTGACCCCAGCCTGTGGGGCATCCCTTGTTGGCCGGCACGGGGGTCGGCTGAGGAGGAGGGGTGGCAAATAAATCTGCCAAAAAAATAAGATGGGGAAATTACTAAGTTAGGAAACTTTGAAGCTAATACAGTGGAACGCCGCTCCAACGAACATCGTGAGATCCACGGAAATTGTTTGTGATAGCGATCGTTGGGTATAGCGATTTTGAGCTGCTGGTGCTCAGGTACACACTTTTCAATAAATAGTGCCCTTCAGAACTTCACCCTGCATGCCCTGGCATTTACTGAAATGCGATTTTTGAACACATGCCGACTATTGAATTATGTTTCCACAGTTTTTGAGCTCCTGTACCTACAGCAATGGGTGGCTTTCCCCTTCTATTCCTTGGGGAAATAACAGCCACTTGTCCCTCTTCTGTTGACGGTTTTCAACAACAATGTTCGGTAAGTTCTGTACACAAAATCGGGAGCCAAGGACGATGCTCGGTATATCCGAATGTTCGGTATAGCAGTGTTCAGTATAGCGACGTTCCACTGTACAAGTTTATTTTATCATTTGACGGAGTAGCTGTATATTAACGTCAAAAGCTTCAGCCATCTGATTCACCAGGAAATGAGGATTTTATTCTTAAGGATTTTGATTCTAATCCCGATGCAAATATTCCTTTCTGATTAATTCTAGGGTTCCTGAATAATTTTTACCTGACAAATTTTAAGTTTCACCTTCAGATTTTGTGCTTTGAAATTCTGATGCCTTATTTTGATACAACAATCACCAGCTCCCTGGGATGGGGCAGTGTGTATGAGTGTACGTACAATATTTTTTAAATTACACCCATTGGTGTAATTTCTCTGGTAACCGTGTTAACTCCACAGATGGACCAAATGGTAAGTGTCATCCACTAGCAGAAAAGATGACCTTACCTCGCTCGTAGTAATCAAAATGCTGCGTGTCAAAGGTCGGAATCAGACCCCCAGCGGTGGCCTGGTCCACCTTGTAGAGGTAACAGGTCCGTGTGGCCCTCTCGTAGTCAAAGGACTTGCAGTAGAAGGTGTTGGTAGGCAAGGTGCGACACTTCTCGGCGCAGTCCTTGGGCCAGGCATTCTGAACCACCATACTGTCTGGCGAACCCATGATTTTCTTCTCCGAGTAGGTTAAGAAATACTTGAGCACCATATCTGAGATGTGATAAGATAAAAAACTGTATTAACCCATTACCTAACCCTCCTATACCTATCACAAACTGTAAAAAAAAAATTAAACCTTACCCCTACCTCTCTCGATGGCTTTTGTACAGGCTGGTCACGGCCTACCAGAGTGAACCTTTTGTGTCTTCATTGTTACTGAGCTAAATCTATCATTGACAGGCACTCACCAGTGCTGACCCGCCACATCTATCAATGTCAGTCAAGGCATGGTACCCTCAGTTAACATACCTACCACAGCCTGTCAATTGTACCAATATGAGGCCAGTTTGACAGGCACTCACCAGCACTGACCCACCACATCTATCAATGTCAGTCAAGGCATGGTACCCTCAGTTAACATACCTACCACAGCCTGTCAATTGTACCAATATGAGGCCAGTTTGACAGGCACTCACCAGCGCTGACCCGCCACATCTATCAATGTCAGTCAAGGCATGGTACCCTCAGATAACATACCCACCACAGCCTGTCAATTGTACCAATATGAGGCCAGTCATAACTGATGACGTATCCGTCGCCCTAAACGTATCCGTTTGCATGCGAAACCTCTCTAATAAGTCAAGTCCTGTGGACTCTATGCACAAATACCCGATAGAACAATGATAAAGTGAAAGTTTGGCAGATTTTTAGCCGCTATGGCCTCAGTGCAAAAGCCCCCCCCCCCCCCCCCCCCCCCTCCATGGTATGAAAGGGAAATTTAGGGAAAGCTCTGGAAACGACATTCAAACCCACTGCGGATGACGCCTGAAGCTCACGCGAAGACACTACACATGTGCAATTCAGTACACACACGCATCGTGTCCTGTCCACAACTCTCGAAAGTGATAAAAAGCGCCCTCTTGTATCTGCGCATGGAGCCCATACGCTAAGCGCCCACCATCTTCCAAGTTTTGTAGCATTATGGAATACTGATTTTGCAATGTTTGAAATCATTTCTTTTGATGGAAAATCATGCTTCAATCGAAATTAAATTTAATTTCAAGAATGTCTCTAACACCTAAACACCCCAAAACTTTCCATTTTCAAAAACATTATTATTGATAATTGCTCAAGATCAACCATGATGCCTATCAAACTAACTTATTTTCTCTTATTCCACTTTGACTGAAAATCTTTCAAAAAAGCAAATACTTAGGTTACCATTATTGAAAGTGGATTACACTATTTCTTTGAATAGTCGTAACAATAAAAAAACAATAAATCAGCTTACCATCTTTGTTGCAGCTGTAGCCTATTTGGTTTTCACAGAAGTTGTCGTTCCACGTTCCGAGGGCGTTGTATATGTTGCAGCAGTGTTCTCCTATCTGGCTGTAACCAAACCAGTTATCGGGTTGACCTGAAACACGGTAGGACCAAACATTGACAGGATAAAAATGAAGATCAAGAATGTTCTTTTTAAGTAAACAAATGGATCCAATTTAGTTATGATCCTGCATCATCGAGAAATACATGACCATGGGAATACTTGAAACTGTTACTTAATTAACCAGTTCGAATCGGAGGACATGATAACACGCACTGGCTGTTTTTATACACAGTGTCTTTTGTACACACGCACACAAAGTCCGTTAAGTCTGTGGAGGTGGACCGCATGTTGATCTTGAATTGGCTGTTGTGCACAGCCTATTGTTTGACAATTTACGCTCCAGTGCACACCCCGGAGTATTGAAACATATGAAGTTTCGGCAAGAAATATCGCACAATACTGTTGAAATGACTTTTGCAAATCAGTATTTGGGACGTTTGGCTGTGCATCAGAAGTTGGCTGGAAAATGTTGCCTTTTGAGTGAAATCTGTTAAAATGCGATAAATGTTACCTTTGTAACCTTTTAGAATCCCCCCCCCCCAGCTGCCCAAAGTCATGATTGGTCAAAAGATTTGGGGGTGGGGCTCGAAGAATCGGTCTATTCCCTGGACTTAAACAGGCTCACAGTACCCAATAGCTAACTCGGATTGAGATGAGAGACAGACAGATGATTGTTTTTACCTGGGTTCCAGTTGAGCAATGAGAAGGGTTTCTTGTCACTCCAGACCCATCCGCCCTCGGTGCCCAGGTCGTTGCATCCTATCCAGGATTCTCCCCCGCCGGTGGTTATCAACCGACCTGTGGAATTACAACACAAAATTGTTACCTGTTTGACACAAGGCTTCTTTTTTTATTAGTAAAAAAAAAGGAAAGTCTGTCCCGAGCCAATGTGGTTCAACAGGCCGGCGTTTATCTCCGGTTTCAGTAGCATGAAACGACTGAGAATATTTCTACTCCCCCTGGATGGGATGCTAGTCCATCGCAGGTTACTCCCCAGCTAATGCCGGTACCCATTTATACTCCTGGGTGAAGAGGGGCAAGTGGGGGTGAAGTGCCTTGCAAAAGGACACAATATATGACCAGCGGCTGGATTCGAACCCCGGACCCTCTGATCATGAGTCACGAACCCTAACCACTAGGCCACACACTCTCTTTTTATTATAAGTACATGTAATTGGCATGTACAGTATTTTAAGTTGGGTGAAAAACTCGTAGGGAAACGAGCCCAATGATATATTGGTGTTGTAGTCAAGGCAGTTATGAAGGATCACAAGTGTAACACAAGTCCGGTCACAAGTAAATCACAAGACAATTCTAAAGTCAAGTCACAAGACACAGGGGATGACCAATAACAAAGGAATGCCTTGGTCTACCGCGGGGCGAGTAACTCAATTACTCGAGTACTCAGGAGTAGTTCATGCTACTTGTTGTTCTACTCCTGGTTTGTCATCTTCTTGAGTTCTCGTCCTGGCGCGAATAGAAGCAGTACCAATTTAGGGGTTAGGGTTCACGGCTTAATGCGTCCCCTGCAAACAGGGAATCACTCCCTCCAGCTCTCTCTCCCTAGGATTCCATTTGTCAAAAATTCAAGTAAAATGACTTTAAACGTCGCAGTTAGGATATCTCAGTGCTGAAGAATGTGGTGCGACTTGCATGCTATTTGCTTGTAGTTACATCCCGTCATACTAGTTATATGTCATTTTTCTGCTTTTCTGGGAATTTTTTTAACTACACGCGAGTACTTGACTACTTGAAAGTAATTTCTTTGCGAGTGCTCGAGTAGAAAAATCCACGACTCGCCCAGGCCTACCTTTGTCACAGCTTATTGGAATAGCTTGTGATTGACTTGGTACGGAATCCCTCGCAAATGACTTGCGAGGACTTGTAATCCATCACAAGTATTTCAACTACAACAATGTGTTACGCTCTGCATAGTTTAGATGGAGCTCGCTATTTCCCAACTTACTAGTAGCATAGGCCAAGTCGTCATTCCCTGTCAGGCTCATGAGATCACCGCCCAGCAGGCGACACGCGTAGCGAGCCCCAAACCAGTTGACTTTCTCAAACGGCTGAAACAAGTAGCACTTGCCGGACTTCTTGTCCAATTCCCAGCCTGAGCCGCAACGGGAGTCGTAAATTACTGAAAAGGAGAAAATAAAAAGAGTTTTTGCTTGCTAAATAGACATTTCAAACAAATTTCACAGCCACTTTCTGTTGTGTGTCGGAAACGTATGCACCTGTCACACTGTGCGCTACTGGGCTGCTTTAACCAGTTAACGCTGGGAATATTTTGACAAGAACGGAACGAGGCGCGGGATTATTTTTCACTCAACCCCAATGCCGGGCGGGTTGAAGCCATCACCTGCGAGCAGCACACTTTTCCGGCCTCGCTCGCTGGAAGCGGGTCACTGACAGATATATCTGGCCTCACTCCCTGCATGTTTATCCGTCATCTGTTCCGAATACCGTAAAACCGTTGCGTGTATACAAGTCATCCAGCGCAAACTGGTTAACTCAATAAAAATGTACCTGGAAATGAGAAATTCCAGGCAAATTTTACAATGACAGAAAGCTGGATAGTGTGACACTTATGAATTGCCAGTTACAGATTTTACACCCCGAGGAAAACAATGATACAAATTTATGGTGCTGTGATGTACGTTGCAGGCATGATGAGTTGTGTTTCGATAATAATAGGTTTAGCTATTGGGGGTGGATACTAACAAGTCAGTATGACGGATTTTAGCGTTTCTTTAAAATTCATTTGAGCGTTAGCCTCATCACATCTGGATAGGTCCGTGCAATGAATTTTTCTTGAAAACAAATTTTGTGCATTTTTCTACTACCCTTTGTGTGTGAAAAGTACTTGACATCCCTTTTTTTGTAAATATTATTGAAAACTGCGCTTCTTAAGACGCACCGTTGAAAATTTTCATTTTTTTATTCGGCGAAGCACGCACAAGTGTCTGCAGCGCGGTTGCTATTATTTGTCAGATCGGAACGCGAACCTG
This sequence comes from Patiria miniata, assembly GCF_015706575.1. NCBI lineage: Eukaryota > Metazoa > Echinodermata > Asteroidea > Valvatida > Asterinidae > Patiria > Patiria miniata. The sequence continues at coordinate 8,074,298 of NW_024037076.1, read as the reverse complement.
AATATGCAAATTTTTATTAGCATAAAATACCAAAAGGCCAAACACACAAAAATAGGACACAAAAAGGTGCATTTTCAAGGATTAAAAAATTACATTACATGAGCCCTTTCAAACAAATTGTCTTTTCCTTTCTACGTTTTTTTTTTAGAATAGACTTACTTGTTGGCAGTGGTGGAGGGGGGGCTGCTGTTCCTTTGACTAAAATTGGGCAAAAGAAAAGGGAAAAAAGAGTTAGACGGAAAATAAAGTCTGTCTCTCACTTGGAATAAAATTTATTATTTTATATTTGATTTTTATGACATTGAATGTGATGTGTACATTCAGCGTGGCCACTCCTTGGGATTGTTCCCAAAGATCTTGGGAATTTTAGCGTGGTCTTGGGAACGTTTCGCTGAGCTGTGGGATTTGTTTGCTTATTACAGAGAGAGCTTAGAAAGTATGGATTGTACATGTGCAAAATGTTAATTGTGCGCCCCATTCATAAGAAAAATAAGGTCCATGCTGCTATTTTGATACATAATGCCGATATCTTGGGAAATCTTGGGAATTTTTGCTGTGGTCATCTTGGGATTTTCAAATTTTTATGAGTGGTCAAGCTGTGTACATTTGACATAAATTCAGTTCTTTCATTTTTTATATTTTTTTTTTTTTTTGACTCAATAGCTCAGCTGACTCACTTGACGGTTTCTTGCAAGCGTAGTAGTTCAGCTCGTCGCAGTTGCGTGCTTTCCACAGCCCGTAGCTCGTGGTGTGGCCCTCCATGCTCACGCAGTCCTCACTCCCGATGGCGTTGGGGTCAGCCCAGTTATTGTAATCAAACTGAAAGCAAATGAATAAAGCTTCATTCTGCGGTGTCTCAAGTCGTAAATCTATATTTCCATCGGTCAAATGTGAACAGGGTATAAGGATATTATTCAAGTACTGTGATCCGTAAAGAATTATCCTGAAATGAGGGTTGGATACCGGAGTAGCACAAATTGTGACTTATTGTAATATTGTACATTGTAGTGACTCATGATCAGAGGGTCAGGGGTTCAAATCCACCTGCTGACCAATGTTGTGTCCTTGGGCAAGCCACTTCACCCCAGCTTGCCTCTTTTAACCCAGGAGTAAAAATGGGTATTGGCATCAGCTGGGGAGTAACCTGCGATGGACTGGCATCCCATCCAGGCTGAACAGAAATATTCTCAGTCGGTTCACGTCAAGGAAACCGGAGATAAATGCCAGCCTGATGGGCCACATTGACTTGTGACAGACTTTGTCACCTCTTTACTTAATATTGTAACATTGCAAGTGAGTAAGGTGTGCGTTATAATAAGCCTCTGTACTAATGACGTCACACTTTGTTTACATGTGTACTTTCCTATGGTGCTCAGTGGACCGTGGGCCCCCACTGGCTCCATAGGAAAGTGCACATGTAAACAAAGTGTGACGTCATTAGTACAGAGGCCTATTTGGTAGCTTAATACTACCGTGAGAGTGTTCACCAATCATTGGCTTTGATTCAGCTGTGGCTACATCCCTTGATCCAGAATCATTAAGAAACCTTCATTTGATAAATGGTAACTCATCACAACCGATGAAAACTGGTGTGCAAATGGATAGATGTTTACATCGGCTAAAGCGATCCTGCCCACACCTATACTGAACCGCAATCTCCTAAGTCAGAAACCCAAAATCGTTAAGCTGATACAAGTATTATTTAGACGGAGTTAAATTATTACGTTTGTCGAATCCGTCCAGACAAAGGTCCCTTCTGTGGCTTGGTCGTTCAGTCCCATCCAAACACGTTGGTTCATCACACTGATACGGACTACAAAGTAGAAATAGATGGACAATGTTAAGGTTTTGTTAGATGGATAGTGTTTTGTTACTGCTTGGCTCATTTTTGTTTGACAGTGGACAAACCTATAAGCTCTTTGCAGAGGATCTGAAACTGGGCACACGGCTTCCATGGCACTCAGATATCCTTAAATCTCTCACAGTGGAAGGGGTACTTGTACACCATAATCAACCGCACCGCCCAGGTGTGCTTTTGGAGTACAGGGTTAGCAACACCCGTGTCTGGCTTAGACCCCCTTTTACACAGGGCTGCAACCTTTGGGCCTCCCTTCTGCGACCTTAAAACTGGCCAGGTCGCCGTTGGAGGCTCAAAGGAGGCACGAATGGTTGCCTAGGTCATTCAAAGGTACACAGGATGTTCAGACATTGCCATGGACGCCATGGTCGCCATAAACCTTTGAACATGTTCAAAACAGTCGCACAAAGGTCGCCGAGGAGGTTGGTTGCTCAAAGGTGGCTCAAATGAGGCAGAAGGGAGACACAAGCATTGCCGTGGTTGCAGAAAGGATGCACAATGGTCGGCCAATGGTCGCCACGTAATAGATTCGTTCTGTTGCAAATTTTACCGTCAATCTGGGCGATATGCTTCTGCCTCCCTTGTGCCTCCTTAAGCCAACCAATAGCGTGCATTAAACGATGACTGTGGCAATCGCTGTGCCTCCATTCGGCGCTGGTTGCCGTAGGTTGCACAGGGGAAGCACAGGGGAAGCACAGGGGAGGCAGGCAAGTGGCTCAGTGGATGCACAGGTAGCTCGTAGCTTGACATAAAAATACCCGAAAATTGCATTTACATAGAAACAGGATTTTCTGGGTTTAGGCGACCATTGAGCGTCCTGACCATTTTTTGGGTCGCTCATAGGTGGTACAAAGGTCGCAGCCCTGTGTAAAGGGAGCCTTAGTTCCTTAGCCCTACCTCAAGTTGCTTTCACCCTTTTAATGGGCAACTTCCAACAACATCAACAACAAATGAAACATACTGTCAGAGTTCATGGTCTCACCCGACATGAAGGATTGTTCATCGTCACTATGTATGCTGACCAATTCGGCACCCAGTGCTTTACACTTTGTGTCAGCGTCGGCCCACTTTTCATACGTCAGGACAATCTCGTAGCAGTAGTTTTTGTGCAGATCCCAACTCGGCCCGTCACAGTGGTCAGTTACTGTCCGAAGGAAACAAAGAAAAAGAGAAAGCAGTACAGGCTGGCTTACCATCAATGAGAACGCAAAGGCAAACCTTAATTTATGAAGTCACAGCAAGTAATTTATGCAGTAATTTCAAATCTGTACTGTTCATCTCGATAAAACAAAATAAGTGGGTTCTTCAACTTACTGGGAGTTGAAGGCACGGACTCCACTTTGTGACCTGTACAGGAAAGACAAGATGAAACAAATGACATAACTGAGGACATTTTTGGGAATATTCAAATTATTGTTGATTTTTGCCAACAGCCCCCTCCCTGCCCCACCACAGTTTTTTCATCAGAGTTTGGGTCCGATGTTTATACCTGCTTCTGGCTGTACTTATGGTCTCCTTGAAATAGACAAAGCAGTCTGAACTGTGGCTGCCTTGGTTCTAGACATGATTACAGTTCACTATAATCTCTGTGGCCGACCTATCGCGTCAGAATCGCATCAATGCAGCTTGTGAAATATTGTCCAATCACATGATATACAGATGGACGTACTGAGAACACGCAACATGTGAGACAAACAAAACTTATCGTACAAAAATTTCATAGGGTTGTCTAAGGGGCGTGGCTAACTCGCAAATGGCGATAAGTAACCCTAACCTTCTCAAATCCTCCAAAGTCCTCTTTGCAAAATGGAGGACTTTGCAGGATTGAGGCTACATGGCAAAAAGTGTGTTGCTGATTTTCGGAGAATGCACTGTGTCAAGGTCTTGGGCCATTGTTAATGCTCAGCCGCGCATAAATTTAGGCCTAGATTACACTTGAAATCCTCCGCACTGCTCCAGGATGTCACTGGCTCTGCCTCAACATATTGACAGTGACTGCTGGCGGTGGTCACCCCTCCAAGGACCACATTCAAGACATAACGGAGGATTTTGCAGGATAGGATTGGGAATGTATGCTATTTTTACATAGAGGCAGTTGGAGGATATTGCAGGATTGAGGTTGCATCCCAGCAAAAATATTAGGGTTAATATGATTTGATGATGGAGTTACCTGCTTTGGTTTGACAAACATAGGCTCCCAACATGAAGCAATCCCCGGCTCTCCATTCACAATCTAAGCTGTCCGCTATAAAAATATCAAAATTTAAAAATGTAATTTAAAAAAATGAATATAAGAGATCCCAAAATATCCACAGAAAGGGCTAATACTGCATTGTGGATGCTAAATCCACTAGTTTGGAACAGATCCCAAAAAAGTCCACAGAAAGGGCCGACACTGCATTGTGGGTGCTAAATCCACTAGTTTGGAACAGATCCCAAAACACTCCAAAGAAAGGGCCAACACTGCATTGTGGGTGCTAAATCCACTAGTTTGGAACAGATCCCAAAACAGTCCACAGAAAGGGCTGACACTGCATTGTGGGTGCTAAATCCACTAGTTTGGAACAGATCCCAAAACACTCCACAGAAAGGGCTCATACTGCATTGTGGATGCTAAATCCACTAGTTTGGAACAGATCCCAAAACACTCCACAGAAAGGGCTGACACTGCATTGTGGGTGCTAAATCCACTAGTTTGGAACAGATCCCAAAACAGTCCACAGAAATGGCTGACACTGCATTGTGGGTGCTAAATCCACTAGTTTGGAACAGATCCCAAAACACTCCACAGAAAGGGCTGACACTGCATTGTGGGTGCTAAATCCACTAGTTTGGAACAGATCCCAAAACAGTCCACAGAAATGGCTGACACTGCATTGTGGATGCTAACTCCACTAGTTTGGTTGGGTCAAATGTGTTTCTTATATAGATGGTCTTGCATATGGATGGACTTGGACAACTGATTTTTAACTTGCCACTATTCATACAGAGGAGTCAAAAAAAAAACAGAACCCAAACCCCCAAAAATGTTTTTCATATTTAAAAAAATATGTAGCACCAAAAATAATAATGACTGGAAAGCCAAATTTCATAAGCTACTTTTAGATGAAAAAAAATTACTGAAAATTGATCAATCCGTTCAAAGAGATCATCATTTAAACACAATGACCCTAAAACCTCATTCGTCCAAAAATGGGATTTCTAGAATCATCGTTACAATTGACTTCAAACATCACCAGCGATAAAACCTCAGTTTAAAAGTAAAACAAATTCAACAAAGTCCTTTTGAAGGCCCGTTTTGTAAGAAAAAAGTTGGTTTCATAAATAATATTTTTTGCCTAACCAGGGTTGTTAATAAATATATTGTGTACAGCCTTGTTGACAGTTATTGAAGCAAGTATTCTGTGTCATTTTCTTTGTTGTTCCAAACAGAATACACAATAAATTCCTTTTTACTTTGGAGAAACGGGTTTTAGGGTCATTGCGTTTAAATGGTGACAGTCTTTGAACGGATTGAGCAATTTTAGTCATTTATTCATCTAAAAGTGGCTTATGAAATTGGCTTCCCATTCATTATTATGTTTGGTGCTACATATTTTTTTAAATATAAAATATATTTTGGGTTTGGGTTCCGCTTTTTTTGACTCAGCCTGTATACACCCTACTGAACATTGTTAACTTGGCAGATAATAATTTTATTCAATGATCTGAAGATTTCAACTTTTATTTTTGTATTCAACTTCATTTCTGAATGTCAAATCGGGTACAAACCGGTGTCTATGTAAGCACAGTCTTTCTTCTGATCTGGGGTGTCTGGAGGTTGACCACTGACCCAGTGGGAGTACGGGGAGCGGGCAGACGTGCCGTCAACCCAGACAAAGGTGCCATCCTTCTCGAGATCTGAAGATGATTGAGACGGAATATGATAGTCGGTCAGTTGGGAGCAGGCTGGGGGTGAAGGGGGGGGGGTTACAGAGCAATAATGGTCTTGTGGTCCAACGTCTTGTGGTCTAATAGGGGGAAGACAAAGGAGGAAACTTTCAAACAGGGGTGATGGTGGGTTGGGGGAAGGACACGCCCCCTTTTCCTTCTCCTCCCACCTCTGCCACCTATGTTGCAGGGTGTTTGATAAAAACAGTACACCTGTGCCAGGTGTATATAACTTGTCAGCCTGAAAAGGTAGCAAAGTTGTAATTAATAATAATAATAACAATGTGATGTTTATGTAGCGTTTTACACTGAAGGTTTCAAAGCGCTACACAATTATTATCTCTGTTCATCAGGCCGTGAGAATGGCCTTGCAGCAGCTGGTTTTTAATCTGATATAGCAGTTTGGCATATGGCTTTATTGTTTAAAAAGCTGCCAGAAAGTATCGATTGTTATAACTAGGTCAGCTTATGTACTCTCTTCTTTAGCGATTATCTGATTATCTGTCAAATGAAAAACTTTTTTTGAGCTCAGCAACCAACCTGAAGCCCCAATGTAGAGCTCATTGATGCCTTGGCTGTTGAGATCACTCAGAAAAGATTTGATCATGTTGTTCTCTGCATCCCTGAGAAAAGCAGTAATTAAAAGAGAAAAAAATATGAGAAGAAAACCTCTCTTATAATGAATGGAACCATCAACAGTTATTATTCAACAAAAAAAAAGAATCTTGTTTGATTGCCATTAGCTTAGTCATAACGGTAACATTCAGTAGAGATGCACCAAACATCGTCCACTAATGAGGGAAGAATGTTTTGGAAAGGCACAAACGAAGCAATTTTCAAAACTCCCAAAACATTTGGGACAGAGGAATTTATACTCTTCTACAAAGGGATTAACCACTGATAATTTAAAAATCAGTGTAGTTTTTCATTCTCATAACTTAAATTGAAAAGGATTTTTTTTTGCTTTTTGTTTTTTTCACCGGGGTCCAACAGTTTTGAAGGGGAATGTGCTTCACTCACTACAAACTACAAAGTTTTCTAACAAACTCATTCTTTTCATCATATCTTAATATATGGATTCTTCATTTGGTCAAAAAAGTTTTAAATTTTTAAAAAAAAAACAGGAAACAGCCTTTGAGAAAAATAAACTGATTGTTTTGAGATGCTAAAAAAAAAAAGTTTTGAATGTTGATACTGTATATTTGACAGTGCAATACTTGAATTCTGTTTTACAGGGAAAAACAAAATATTTACGATTTGATGGTGGTCAGAAAGGCCAGCTGTGCTTCACAATACTGTTTGGCATCGGTCCAGGTCCTCAGAGTTTGGGAGTTGACTTGGTAGCAGTTTCCGTTGACGAGATACCACCCAGGAGCACAGGCGCCTGAGAACAAACAAACAAACAAACAGACAAGAGAAAGAGAAACAAAAGGTTTTCTGAAACTATTTCTGAAACTATTTCTCTCTTCGCACGGTTAATAATAATAATAATAATAACAGAGTCTTATAGAGTACCGATAGCACAAAAAAAGTCTGGCTTATAAAAGCAGGTTATCAGCCGAAACTCCACGTGATGTATATTGCTCGTGATTAGTATTCAGCTGTTGTTTGCTTAGCATGAAAATCACATGGAGTTTTGGCTGGTAACCTTTTTATAAGCCAGACTGTTTTTGTGCTAAGCAAATTTTTGTGCTTAGCAGCACTGTGAAATTGGGCCCAGATGCACTGAACGTCAAATGTCTACAGTTTTACACAAAAATGCCTTTGAAACAAGTGAGTTTTCAGTTCCAATTAAATTCGCTTAAGAGAAGACATCTGTTGTAACTCAGGAGGGAGAGCATTCCAGACTTTGGAAAATGCCACTTGGAGGGATCGATCTCCCCATGATTACTGGTATTTTACATCCGTTCCATACGAAGTGACTTGTGAGTAGAGTGGAGATTATCACGTCTGGGTGGAAAGGTTGTGCAAAGTCAGATATGAGGGAGGGGAATGCACCACTTAACGCCTTAAGGGTAGAGTAGATCATTTGTCATTTGTGCATTTCTTTCATTTGAAGCGACAAAAGTGCTCAAAATCTAAAGAAGGGTGCTTAACAACTAACCTGATGAAATTTTAGCTCTGTGGATGCTGCATATTCCAGGAAAAAAACAATATTCTAGGATCTCGATATCAATTCAAAAGTTGTGGAGTAATGTTTTGAATTGCACCCGAAATCAGCATCCGGGACACGTTCTCATTCAGCCGATTGCCAGCTACGCGATGTCTTTCGCTGAACTGACAAATTCTTTCAACCGTTCTTTTGCCGCTTGGCATAAGTAAACAATGGAAACAATTGCAAGAAGTAAAGGATTAAACAATTTAGCAAAGTTTCTTACCTTCAGGAATTTCACAAACGTAATCAATCATGTCGTCGCATTTGCTTATGGTCCAATGTCCTGATGTGTCCACATTCCCACAATCACCCTCGTTACCATACCAACTAAAACAAAAAATTGGAAAAATAATATAAACAAAAGTGAATCAACTAACTTGAAGAAGGTGACTATGCATGTGATATACCATTGTCATCACAATTCAGACCAATTCCTTATACCCCTGAATAACCGTCCTCGGACATCATGGACACGGGTAATTTCAATTGTTTTTGTTAAAAAGTTGTGGAATGTTATTGAAGAATTTGTTCACATCCTTTCATTTTATGCCCCCTTCCCCAATGGCAATGCCAAATCCTACGTGCAACAATTGTCTGAGAGGTAGTTTCTAGAGAAAGACTCCCAAGTCATCCACGTACTTGTTCGTTGGCTGGCCAGTCTCCCAATTGGAGAAATCGTTGGTCAGGTCAAACTTGGTTTTATCCGACCACTGGTATGCACCATTCGTGCTACCATCCTGTATTTTGAACAGAACAAAAATGAAGAGAATTAGAAAATAATGAGACACAAAACAGCATATTTGCTTATATTCTGACCATCTGATATTCAGAAACCACTTCCACACTAGCAAGACTCCAACATAGCTCCAAAATGGTTATAATCAAACAGTGATAAAGACCAAAGTTCAGAAGCTCCTAATAGAAAATCCTAACTCTATGGTGCAGCCATATACAAAATGGTTTAAAGAGGTTGTGGAATGCTCGAAAACATTTCCGTCATTTTTTGGATATATGTAGCCTAAGGTGTGATGAAATAAAAACGACTATTGTTTCTGTCATAAAATGAGTACAAAGGGTACTTTTGAGAGCTATTTTTCAGGTCCTGTTTTGACCCGAACGTGCAATTTGTGTAAAAGTCGTCGTTGCGGGCAGCAAACAAAACACAGTAAATCGTGACGTAATAAACAGGACTCGTTTATGCTACTCTGCATCGGGAGTCCTGTTTATTACGTCACGATTTAGTGTGTTTTCTTTGCTGCCCGCAACGACGACTTTTACACAAATTGCACGATCGGGTCGAAACAGGCATGACAGGACTTGAAAAACAGCTCTCAAAAGTACCTTTTGTACTCATTTTATGACAGAAACAATAGTCGTTTTTATTTCATCACACCTTAGGCTACATATACCCGAAAAATGACGGAAATGTCTTCGAGCATTCCACAACCTCTTTAAATTTGAAAGGTATGCCTTGTCAACCCATGCTTGATTGACCTTGTTCTGCTCATCACGGAAACTCACGTTGATTTATCAACACGCGTAGGTGAGATGATGGGCTCGGTGCATTTGTACTCCCTCAACGGTAAGTATACATTTTCGGTATCAGAACAATCGGTGCTTAGTTATATAAAAAGTCCAGTTCGTACAAATAACTTTGTGTTTTAACGGAAAATGCTTCCTGAAAATATAATCAGTTGTTGCAGTCTTTGTGCTTGATGAATACCACAAGGTGTGAAGTTGAAATATTTCCCCAAGGGCCAAGAAACTTGTGGTAAGGAATTTTCGTTCCGGGAAAGAATTCCATACTGGGCCACCACTCAGACCTCCTGCACTAAGTCTATGGGCCATGACAGAAAAAGTTTAAGTATTTTAAAATTGTTGGCTCTCCTTAAATAGTGTTTCTTCATCAGATTTACAACTTTTGGTACTTTTCAGCATATCAGGGAATATGAGTGGAGGCCCAGTATGGAACTCTTTCCTCATTCCGATAACAGGAAATTGATTTCGACTTGTCAACATTTAACATTCAACATTTAACAAACGATGTGCCGAAAAATTTGCCAACTATCAAAAACAAATCTCAGGAAAATATTCGGGAACGCAGCGCTTTGCTCCTCGTTTAACAAATACCGCCGATGCAAAAAAAAAAACTTGAATTTTATTACCGGAGCATTGATAGATGGCCATAAGTACTCCGTGTACAATAGGTTCGCATACGCCGCGAACTCAGCAGCTGTAGCAAATTAGCGTAACAAAGGTGCATTGTCATACGATGCAAACGAACCTGCAGAGCTTGCTGTTGGCTGGTAACTAAGGTTCTTGGTTCTTGGTTGGCTCTTCTCCTAAATACTCCACGTGCGAGTTTATACAGGAGGCCAGAAACACTGGGGCAAACCCCTTCTCTTAGCGATAAGTGTTTACTGGGTTCTTTTACGTGCATTTATACAACACACGGGACCTACGGCTTTACATCCCATTCGAAGGACAAAGCAATAATGGTTAAGTGCCTTGCTTAAGAGCACAAGTGTCCGCCGGCGGGCTCGAACCCACGTCACTGTTGCCTCTGAAACACCAGAACGTGAGTCCGGTGTTCTTAACCGCTAGGCCATCACACTCCACGGACCCTAAGGACCAAAGTTAGTTCGCAAACTTCGCTGACCTCGCAAACAGTCAATATTGAAGGCTGCCCTTCACATTGTGCTTTGGGCACATTCAGAATGAAATAGGTCATGTGACCTTCGCATATGCGAGCAAGCCATATGCACATGCGGTGTTTCCCGTCCGCGGGACTCCCAAGGCAAAAGCGGTCAAAAAAAGCCCTCTGTGGTTCGCGCACGGAGCCCGTAGTGTCAAAACACCTGCTGACACTTACCTGCAGGCCAATCCAGTAGGAATAGCCATGCATGAGCTGCAGATCGTCCAGAAAGGCTTGATCCTCGGGACTCTTGACATACGCAATGTGGCCATCCTTGTAGAAAGAACAGGTGTCTTGGGCCGTCTGCCATGTCTGGTAATCGTAGAAGAATTGGTAGCACTTGCCGTTGTGGCTCTTCCAACCGTGGGACTCGTCACATTTTGGAATGGATGCTTTGGGAAAAGTGAGGTCAGCAAAATAAACAATTTTAAAAAGAGGAATTTCTAACAATCTTCCTTGATAAGTTTTCCAGTAAGTGCAATCTTTCAGAAATATGCTTTTGAACTGAACAGATCGAGAGATCCACTGTAAAGAGAAGTTGCAGAGTTCGATGAAGAAATTAAATCCTGGCCGGCCGGCCTGCCTGCAGTGCATTGTGGAAAAATGTCGACCTTCATTTGCAATTTTTTGCAATCCATTTTTTTCTAAACAGTTTTTTTGGTTTGTTTTGTTTTTTAGGTTTTGTTTTTTTACAATTTATCTTTGAATAATTCCTTACTGCGCTACTTAAAGCGAATGTCTTCAAAAATATGGTCAACCAATGATGCACCGTTTTATGTACTTCACTAATAAGAGGCTCAATAGTTACCCCAAATAAAGGGGGGGGTGTGTGTTTTTCCAAAGAATGGGGACACAAATTAGTTGCAGGCATTTGTTTATGGTGTAAATCGAGGACACACACGAGCAACATCATCGGTGAATCGAGGACAGGAACCAAATCGAGGATGACCTCGATTAGAAAACATGTACAAAACCAGTGAGAGCTGTTGCAAAAAAGTTAGGGTACAAACAAAGGAAAAGGGAAGAGGAACAAAAATAAATCCTTGATTTACACCATAAACAAACGTGTGGGCATGTGTGGATGTACATGTTTTACACACACTCGGAGACCAGATCACACAAAAAAAGAACACCAGATTCTTTGTTGTCCTCGGGAGTTCGTCTTTTCTTGAGGGTGTTCCTCAGGAGTAAAGGTGTGTGGTTAGTCTACAAGAAAGTGTTACATCACAGGAAAAGAGGATAAGACAAAGCCTCGTCCTCGAGAGTAACGGAAAAACACGACTGTCCCCACCCCCTCCCGGCCTGTCAGTTACATCTCCGATGCTAATCCAAGGGCCCATACTAGCAATCAGCTGAGATGTTTGTCACTTACAGCTATTCCTTTCACAGATGTAAGGTCTGGTACCGAAGTCACAGGCTGCGTCATTCCATTTTCCATTGGACGGTTTGAAGGTAACACAATCCTCAGAGAAAAGCCAACCGTTGTTGGGTTGGTTAGGCGCCCAGTTCCTAAGGTTGAAGAGAAATGGGAAAAAAATGTTGCAACCTGACGTCACTTTTTGCTATCATCTCAATGATGCAAAAATGATAAGACATGAATCTGGGACTGAGAAATATTCCCAATTTTGTTAGAAAATACTAACAAACAATGAGACAACGAGCTTGTTTGTGGCAAACCATCGTGGAACCATGTTACTCCTCTACTTTATCAGTTACATTGGTTGCCTATACAATCTCGTATACACTTTAAAATCCTTCTGTTGACCTTCAAGGCTCTTCATGATCTTGCTCCCAGATACATTATAGATATGTTGAAAGTTAAGGTCCATTCCAAGTATTCCCTGCGATCCAATGGGCGCTTGCTTTTAGATTATCCATCTGGGAGAATGCTAAAGACTATGGGGGATTGTGCATTTGCACAAGCCGCTCCCAGCTTATGGAACCGGCTACCGCCTGAAATTCAGTCTGTTCAGTCTCTAACAGTTTTTAAGACTAAGCTTAAGACTTTTCTTTTTACAAAGGCATTCGTATAAGGTTTTACTATTATCTATTTTAAATGTAGGTCTTGTTTTTGTAATTTTAAGTTTCATTGCTATGACAGTGTTTTCTAAAATATCTAGTGTTTTTTACATTTAAGATTAATGTTTAATTCGAATTTGTATTTTTAATATCTTAGCTAAACAATTTTTGTAATGCGCATTTGAACATTTCATGGTATATGCGCATAATAAATGCAATTTTTATTATTATTTATTAATGCTCTCCACGACATCGCACCGGCAGACGAAAATGGAACTCACTTGCGGCGCCTGAAAGCGGTGTGGTACCCACATACACCGCGCGCGCAGATTGTTTTGATGTCATCACGTGATGCATACATTTACATAATTAGCAAAACAAAATGGACGACAGCCGTTGGAACTGGCGTTTTTTTTACAAACAATCCACCGAAATCGTCAAGATTTTTTACATTTTTTTTTGTAGTCTGTTTCAAGTCGATCATTACATTAGGCTTTGTAAATGACTGCTGAATGTATGAGGTATGTAAATGAACTCTGGGATGGGATATTAGAGGTGAAAATGAACAATTTTTGAGAGGCCATTTTTTTAGGGTCTCTTGGTCTTGCTACCATGCACATTCTAACGAACAGGTTATTCCTCCAGCGTTACATGTAAATGAATATGGAGCATGTCAGCTGGAGTTACTCAAGTTAATACAACATGTGCAAGAAAGTTTTCATCCTGAGCAGAACCACAAAAATTCAATCTCTTTCCTGTAAAAAAAAATAGACTTTTTACGATAAACCTTCACAAGTGATACATTTTTTATACATGTACTCGTTGCCAAGGTCATAAATGTTGATCGTCCTTACCCGTACCCATGAAGGAATATGTTGAGATCGATTGACAACTCCACGAAGGCACGATTTGACCACACCGCGTTTGCGGCCTTTCTATGAAATTACTTTCATTCGGCAACAGAGGGCGCTCAAGTAATAAGTTGGTTGGAAAAAACTGCCTCGGAACAAAAATACTGAATTGAGAGAGACATGGCTTGTTACAAATTAAAGAAAAAAAACGTTAAAAACTGTCCAGTGCTACATGTTTTATGCAACTTAATTAACATTACTGAGTAGGATCTCATGGCATATTTTAAAACGTCAAATCCCTACCTCATTTCAAAGCAACTTACGTGTAGTTTGTATCGATAAGCGACTGGCCGTCGACCCATCTGAAATCGTTCTCATTGGGGAGGTCATGTAGTCCGACCCAATACTGAGATGTGACCCCTGCCAACATCGACTGTAGGAAAGTCTGGATTGAAAAAAAAGAGAGAAATTTATTGGGCCTTCAAAGATCAGCACAGGAGAAAAGCAGAGACAGCCAAACTATCTGGACCGACCGACCGATTAGAGCACCTCTCGCACGGACCGTTATGGTCGGTCGGTCGGTTGCCTGTCGCTAGTCCGTTGGACTGTCGGTCCGTCGATCTGTCGGTTTGTTTTTAGTTGACGTATTGACTGAATAAGTTCATCTACAGTTCTCCATGAGAAATAAAATGGGCCAGGAACGAATCTATTCGGGAGGAAATACGTAAAAATATATATATTGAATTGATAATTTTTCAACCCTTATAATACGTTTGGGAAAGAGGGTTTTATTTCATTTTTTTACGCCAGAATTCATTCCCAGGTGGAGTTATCTTTCAGTATTTCTATAGGGTGACACGCTATAATCTCAGTGCACCTAATCCAAATAATCTGGGCACCAAAGGGTTAAAAACGAAGCAAAACGAAACACAAAGAAAACGTTGCTCGGAATTTTGCTCCTCCGATTCAGAGAGGGGAAACCCCTAATGACATCCTGTGACTTTGTGAAGTTATCCTTATTTAGGCAAAAAATATCAAATTTCCTTTAGACCTCATAAGTATAAACGACAGTACAAGACGATTATGATGATCTGGGTCCCCTCCCCCCCCCCCCCCAAGTATTTTCGCAACATTCCGCCGGTGTGTGGCAGCCACTCCCCCTCAATACCAGTTTTCCATCCTTGGATCCTGCCCAGGCCCAGTTTTTGACTTACAGTGGTCGCCTGGTCAGGGATAACAGCCAGATCAGTTCCGGCCCTAGTCTGGCAGTCACTCCGGGCGTCTTTCCAGTCGCGGTTGGAGCCCGCCACGGCCAGGAAGCATTTCTCGCCGAGTTGCTGCCAACTGCCCCCGCATTTCACTATCCCGTTCTGTGCCGCAACTGCAGATTCAATAAATCAGTGCAAATGTGTAAACAAAATACAAACCAACAGTGTGTATCAAAAAAAATAGAGAAAAAAAAATATTTAAAATACTAGCTCTTATTTTGCTCAATATACCTTAAACAATGATTATTTCTCAACACAATGCTGTTTTCCCTATATCTCATTTGGACACCTACATCCTGGCCAGAGTATAGCGGTCCAGATTTGCAGGAAAGTGGATGTAAGGAAATTATTAAATAAACATGCATGTCAGCAATCGTTCTGTTGGCCAACTTATACCTGTTGTTCTTTGCCAATCAATAGTGAGTTGGAACAACCTAAGTTGATGCTCCAATGATTATGCAAACGGTTACATAATCAATGAATCATATAGGTTCTAACTAAATATTGATTGGCAAATTAAAGAACATTAAGGTTGGCCAAAAGAGAGATTACTCGCATATTAATCTCCTTTCATCCACTTTGATGCACATTGGACCACATTGACATATCGTCCCTTTCAATTAACTGTCTATATCTCTGGATGTAGGTGTTCAAATGAGATAGAGAAAACAGCATTGTGTTGAGAAATAATCATTTTAAAGCGTATATAAGTTATTATTAAACAAAATAGGAGCTGGTATTTTCAACAAAAAAAGTTACTTGAAATGTTTGGTGGTCCTCACCCGGTTTCAAGTTTCCTTCAACTTTATCAAAATTAAGTAATTAACCCTATTTTGTGGTGTTGGATGCGAGATTCTCAGTGGCGGTTAGGATACCTCTTTTTTTATCCCTATAATCTAAAACTATACCCCATAGCTATGGCCCATAATGGACTTGCAGTCGGCGTACATCAGGACATTCCAAAACGAATTCATATAAAAGATCGATGAAATAATAGGAAAGGTTTTTTTATTTTCAACTTCATTATTTATTTATGCTTCCCTGGTTCCTTGACCTCACAAAACTAAATGCCGGTCTTCGAAAAGTAAGATAAAGGTTACAAGTTCGGTGTCACTTGTTTTCCTAGCACGGGCATGCAGAAAGTATTATTTTGGTTCAAATGTCATGGCTGTGACCAAGATTAGAAGTTTATTTATAATCTTTCAAAGTTTCGAAATTTCAAAACCTTGAATCTTTTGCCGTGGATCTTTCTTCTACATGTTATCGTCCACAGAAGATCGTGAAAAATAACGGCAGTTATGCTAATGTTTTATATTACATGTACTGAATAGAGGTTCAAGTAGCATTTCAAATACACGCACTTATATTATTTATACAGGGTGTCTCCAATGTGAATTATCAGAAATAAAGGCCTACTGAATATTTCAGAAGGAGGCAACTACATTAGACAAAAAAAGGCCTGAATGATGTTCTTTATCCAAGGCTATTATTAAGTTCATTACGTCATTGTCACGTGCTGATTTTGACCTCTTTCGTACAGGCTATCAGTTTGCGCTTGCCCAGTCATCCAAGACAATGACGTAATAATGTACAATTGGATAATAATTTATTGGATGGAGGACATCCTTGCATTTCCCCTTGTAGTTGCATGCCTCTTTCTGAAATATTCAGTAGGCATACATTTCTGATAATTTACATTAAAAAGATTGGTATATATTTTGAGAAATCTTGAATAGAAAAATGAAACTTGTTTTACTCCCCACTTGTGTTTGTAAATTAATAAATTTGTCTGTGATACCAACAACTGCCCCCCCCCAAAAACAAAATAAAGAGTATCCGTTGTGGATCGACGGAATTTGACAGAATGCAGCAAGACGAGCAACCTATAGGGGACAGTTAATGCATCCTGAAGGAGGTGAGGTGTAATGATACTTGGAGTTTTTAGTGTGACGATCGGAGCATACCGATCACAATTCTTATCAGAGCCACCTCTCGCTTTTATCGAAGACCGTCTCTTCAAAATTGAAGAGCCGCAAAACTTCTGATATAGTTTTCATCACCATGCAAAGCCTCATGCATGGGGAAAAGTTCACGGAGCGCCAACACCATTTCTGCTAAATTTGTTACCAATGCAACATTACAGGGTACCAGCTAAATTGTCATTGTGTTACTGGTATATTGCTTGTGACCGTTTTATGCTCAGCAAAAAAATCTTGGGCAAAATTCTGTGTTTAGCGGCAGCCCAGATCTACGTGATTCAGAAACTATAAGGTTAAATGTCAACCAATCTATAAAGTCGCATCATGAGCCTTGTTATTCAGACCTAGTACCTGATGGGCGTGATAGATCTGTACCGAGCCTGGTACGAATCTTATCTGAGTAAAAGTCAAGTGGTTCCTTGTCTACATGACCACATATGCTCACAGTCATGTAGGGCTTTTGGGCGACAATCTATGATATCAGATAAATTATGGAGATAACTTTCTGCGAATAAAATGGTGAGTTTGCAAGTTTCTAATTCACGCAAATAAGCGTGTGTATAGGATTACGAATGCGCGTGATTTTCTCTCATATTGGATTGGGTGGATCTTAGGTCATCTCATCCCTCTTTGTATCTCATCACCAAAAAAGCTCGTAAATATAATAGAAGTTTATACCAATATTAATTGCCTTCAGGGAACAACATCTTGAAGCCAAAGATTCTATAATTGCAAATGATGCTCCTTTTACGTATAATATTGTCTCAGGCTTGACGAATTGAGCTCATCTCTAAGGGCGGCGTCGTCAGAAAATTGCCGAAAAAAATATCGCCGAGGTTAGTGGGTCTAAATATAAAAACCCGGTTTCTTGAGAAATGCTATATAGCATGCACCAGGTTAAACTTCGTATGTTTTGATAACCTTGCTGTCTTCGATTGGAGTTGCCTGGAACTGTACTTTTGAAATTGAAAAAAAAGTGCTCTCTATATTTTTTTGGAGAAAGTTTCTACCAAGGGGACTGCTGTTAAAACGTCAAACACAAAACTGGACGTATCTGTTTTAAAACCGTGTGAGCGAAGTTGGCTTTGCATTTGGTTGTAGACTAACAGTTTCCTTTGAATCAAACCAGATTTACTTAAATTAATTCTCATCACTTCCAGGTTCGGATCCAGAGGGGGGGGGGGGGGGGTTGTCAACCCCCCCCCCCCTCTGGATCCGAACCTGGAAGTGATGAGAATTAATTTAAGTAAATCTGGTTTGACATTTTGTTGAGGGGGGGGGGTTGTCAACCCCCCCCCCAACAAAATGTCAATAAGTGAATCGGTAACAATGTGCGGCGTTACCTATTATGTCCCCCTGTCTGCAACAATCGGACATAAACCAGCTTGACGGACCTGAACCCCCCCCCCCCCATACACAATTCATGTATCTGCCTCTGACATTAATTGAAAAAAATGCGAGTTTTGGTACATTCTCTTTTGAAGGCATATATTTAGTTATAAAGCAAATGTTCTTTTTTTTTGGGGGGGGGAGAAGCAATTACTTATCATCAGTCCCTTAATTGGCATTTTCAATTACTCTTCCTTATAAGGACTATCACAAATGAACATGAATAAAACTGTCCCAAACGTAACTGGAATGACCTGAAATAAACAAATTCAACAAAATTAAAGGGCATAAAGTAATATTTCGGTCCTTATAACGGGACCCTTTTTGAAGGCAACCTGACAGAAACACACAAGTATATTATAGTGGACATAAAACTAATTGGATTATTGTTTAGTTTTAAACACTCGCCCCAACAGTGCATATAATAACCCGCAGACTTCTCTTAGGCACTGGAACGCCTTTTTTGAGTAAACTACAGCTCTCAACATAGAGCAAGAAAACGGGCTCTTACCTGCAACAAGCAGGGAACAAAACGCAACAATCTGCAGCCGCATTGCTCGCTGTATCTGGCCCGCCTTGGACCTCTGCATAAAACGGACAAGAAGTAATCCAAAACACGGCGAGCAGATTTTACCCCAAAAACTGCACCGAGGCCTAAACACGAGCTTTTCAGGCCGGTCTGCCGGTGTTAGCACTAAATTTAACTCGTACTTGTTGAACTTGTGGGGAAAAAATCAAACTTGTTGACATTTTGGTAATTAATGGGGCCGACCCATCGGACTTTTACGCCAGCAACGGGGAATAAATATTCAAATGAGATACTTTGGAGGCTGATTTTGTTTATTTTAGACAAAATGTGGGCAGAAAGCAAATCTAGACGCAATTCGATTGGTGAACCAGAACTTTAATCGGAGTTTAATCTCCACGAAAACCAACTGGTACCGAAGAGTAGAGCAAATATTCTCGCCTCGATAAAATTGTATAATTTGACCCAGCTCTTTGGAGGTACAAATATCAAAGATAGCTTCGGTCAATCTTAGAGAGCAAAGTATTCCAATTTGCGATAAGGTATAATAACTGCAAATTTGATGTTTACAAGCTGGAGATTGTAGACTATACAGAACTTCGTCGTGATCATAAGCCCTTATGTCCCAAACAAATTGTGCCAAATTGGACGATATTTGAATGAAAACTGTAGAAAATATGCCCAAAATACTTTTTAAAGCCCAAACTGGGCACAAAACCAGCGTGCTACTTAGGTCATCGCAGTGCAACCTAATGACGTCATATTGTTTACTGGCCAATCAACATTCCTGCCACATTTTAGGAAAATCTGTATTCGCATTTGGAATTTAGGATGGGTGGGGGCATAATGTGCCACCCGGTCCTGAGATGACCCAAAATACCCCGGTCCTGATAAGGTTATAACACCGAAGGGATCTATAGTAGCATGCATCAGTGTAGCTTGGACAGCAGTAGCCTTTAGTCAAGTCCCACGCGCCCATACCCGGACCATCCGGATATGGCGTGTCAAACGTTGCAATATTCAATATTTTGCAATATATATGTTGGATGTTCAATATGTGTTTGTTATCTTTTACATTTATGTGCGATGTTCAATATCAGTGTGCGATGTTTTTCATTATTTGCGCGATGTTTAATATATTTGTGCGATGTTTTACAATATATGTGCGATGATCAATATTATGTGTGCGATGTTTTACATTTATATGCGATTTTCAATTTATATGTGCGATGTTTTTGACGATATATATGTGCGATGTTTTCAATATTATGTTCGATTTTTTGCATTAAATGTGCGATGTTTTTCGATACAATTGTGTGTGTTGTTTTACAATATATTTGCGATATTCTCAAATATGTGAGCAATGTTTGTTTGACATTCCGAGCTATTTGTATTCGATGTTTCATCGGTATATTTGTATTCGATCTTTTGCAATATGCATTTGATGTTTCCCTTTTCATTCGATGTTTCGTTAAGAGTCAAAGTCTGGTTACTAGACCGCGAAAGTCTGACTATTTTACCTAAAGTCAGTGTATGAGAGGTCAGGGGATCGCGTAAAGTGATTAGAGCCAGACCTAAACGGTAAAAACCGGAATTGTGGGTAATTCTTTAAGCATAGGCAATGCGTTCATTATTGTTTGGGCAGTACCCCCAGCTGTGCCTGTACTACCCATAGTGTTATGTGCATCATCTATGCATTGAGGAGTGCATGACACATGGTCTGAGCTCCAAGGCCGATGTGCACCTGTCCCGTTTAATGATCCAGTTACCTGATAATTTGTTAGCATAAGCTGATGTAAAATTGGGCAAAATTAGATGTTTTTGAAAAAAAATCAAATTGTAAGGGGTTAACCTTGCATTTTTTTTTTTTTGCAAAATCGGGAAAAATCAGATGTTTCAGGAAAATTGCAGATTGTATGGGGTTAGATGTTTATGAAACATTTCAAATTGTACTAGGGGTGAACATTGCATATTTTAGCGAAATTGGGCAAAATCAGATGTTTCCGAAAAAATTCAGATGTAAGGGATTAACCTTGCTTTTTTAGTGAAATTTTGCAAAGTTAGATGTTACGAAAATTTCAAATTGAAAGGGGTTAACCTCGCGTTTTTTTAAAGCGAAAATGGGGAAAAATCAAATGTTTCTGGAAAATTGCAGATTGTAAGGGGTTAACCTTGCTTTTTGAATAAGATTGGGGAAAATTAGATGTTCATGAAAAAAATTCAAATTGTAAGGGGTTAACCTTGCATTTTTTTTTGCAAAATAGGACACAATCAGATGATTCTGGAAAATTGCAGATTGTTAGGGCTTAACCTTGTATTTCTAGCAAAATTGGGTAAAAAGAAATGTTTATGAAAAATTTTAAATTGTAAGAGGTGTATCTTAATATTTAGTAAAATTTGGCAAAATCAGATTTGTATGAAAAATCTAAAATGGTAAGGGGTTAACCTTGCTTTTTTGGCAAAATTTGGAGCATATTTTACTAAAATTGGGCAAAATCAGATGCTTCTAAAAAATCCAGATGTAAAGTTTCCGCAAAAACAGCTGTTCAAAAAGAGCCCAATGTTGAACTTTACTGAGTCTGAGGTCTATCGAGGGGACGATCCTTATTTCAACTCCCGGAGATTCGCTGACAGTCTCTATTTTTCTTTTTAAGAAAGTCGAAATAGCTGAAGAGGGAGGTGAGAATCTATATGTGCCCAGATACAAAGAGTAGAAATCTACGCGTCTGCCTTTTGAAAATACACAATTGCAGTGTTCATTGTTGCGTAATGATCCGCCTAGCACAAGACTGTTTTGCACATTAGGCTGTGTTATGCAGCTTCCTAACAAACCAAACACACTGGGCTCATTATATCGACTTGTTTTTACCCATTAAGGTAAAGCAAATGGACCCAGTAATCTTCCTGGCGCGTTTGCTCACCTATAAAGACAGCATTTCTCAGTTTAAGGAAAATTCTAAGGTAACGAAATGGCCGAGTGGTTACGATTCGTCGTCCACGGTTAGCGGGGTCCCGGGTTCGAATCCCGCTGGTGTCTTTTTGGTTTTTAACGTATGAGTTCAATTATTCACTATAAGAGATTTAATTTCCCGTCGTAAAGTACCAACAGTACCTTAGCTTAATCGGTAAGCACTGCTGCTGGTACTGTCCGCGAGTTCCAGGTTGGCGCCTTCGTACAGGTTCAGGGCATGTGGTCCACTCGGAGGATCAGGGCTTAGGGGCCGCCCTGTTCCTCCCTTAGCTCTTTGCTTTTACATGGTGCCTGGCCCTCCGGGGTTATATGGATGGATAGGGAAGGAAGTGTGTATTGGTCGGGGACTCCGAGACCCCGGAAGAGAACTAAGGGATCGGCTGGGGCATTGTTATGGCTCAGACCGATCCCTGAAAGCTTGACTAGCACATAACTTTTTGATTTTTTTTACCCTCTATCTTTTATAACTTTGGTTTAGTTTGATATCTACAGCTGCTCGGCAGGTCTACGGGTAGTATCAAAATTGAAACAAAGGTGTATGTCATAAATCAATGAATATTTCATAATTGACTATAATCAAAATTGAGTTTCGTTTGAATAATTTGACTATCATTATATAATGACGCGATTGCCAATTGACGTAAGAAACGCCATAAATTATACCGGGAAAGAATAATCAAGATGTACATTGTAATATAAATATTATTTATATATCTTTCAAATAACGTGTCTTTAATTGTGAGCATTCCAAACAATACAGTAATTCGCAATAGTAATAGGAATGGTATATGATAGCACGATCAATGCGTCTCTATTAAATTTAAAAAATATAATCTAGGCTCCTTTGTGTGAAATATTCTTTGATTGACTATAAGCATTCCGTACGAATGAGTTAATTCGCAAAATATAGCAACAACAAAAGAGAAAGGAAAAAGAGAAATTTCCTTTACCCTAAAAACTGGAAAAATAATTTGTTTTAAAAAGTCAAATGGGACACTTCATGTATTGATTTAACAGTTTGCAAGGGGTTAACCTTACATTTTAGCAACATTGGGAAAAATCAGATGTTTCTGGAAAATTGCAGCTTATAAGGGGTTAACCTTGCATTTTTAGTAAAATTTAGATGTTTATGAAACATTTCAAATAGTAAGGGGTGAATCTTGCTTTTTTTGGCGAAATTGGGCAAAATCAGATCTTTCTGGAAAATTTCAGATTGTAAGGGGTTAACCTTGCTTTTTAAGTAAAATTTGGCAAATTAAGATGTGTATGAAAAATTTCAAATTGTCAGTGGTTAACCTTGCATGTTTTAGCAAAATAGAGCAAAATCAGGTGTTTATGGAAAATTTCAGATTGTAAGGGGTTAACTTTGCATTTTTGGCAAAATTTGGCAAAATCAGATTTGTATGAAAAATCAAAAATTGTACGGGGTTAACCTTGCCAAATTAGGGCTAAATCAGATGTTTCTGGAAAATTGCAGATTGTAAGGGGTTAACTTGGCATTTTTAGCAAAACTGGGCAATATCAGATTTATATGTACAATCTCAAATTGTAAGGGGTGAACCTTGTATTTTTAGCAAAATTGGGCAAAATCAGATCTTTCTGGAAAATTTCAGATGTAAGGGGGTTAACCTTGCTTTTTAAGTGAAATTTGGCAAAAAAGATGTGAATGAAAAAATTCGAATTGTAAGGGGTTAACCTTGCTTTTCTTAACAAAATAGGGCAAAATCAGGTGTTTATGGAAAATTTCAGATTGTAAGGGGTTAACTTTGCATTTTTAGCAAAATTGGGCAAAATCAGATTTGTATGAAAAATCTAAAATTGTACGGGGTTAACCTTGCCAAATTAGGGCAAAATCAGATGTTTCTGGAAAATTGCAGATTGAAAGGGGTTAACCTTGCTTTTTTAAGCGAAATTGGGAAAAATCAGATGTTTCTTGAAAATTGCAGATTGTAAGGGGTTAACTTGGCATTTTTAGCAAAACTGCATGGGCAATATCAGATTTATATGAAAAATCTCAAATTGTAAAGGGTGAACCTTATATTTTTAGCAAACTTGGGCAAAATCAGATCTTTCTGGAAAATTTCAGATTGTAAGGGGTTAACCTTGCTTTTTAAGTGAAATTTGGCAAAAAAAGATGTGAATGAAACCCTTCGAATTGTAAGGGGTTAACCTTGCTTTTTAGTAAAATTGGGCAAATTTAAATGTTTATGAAAAATATCAAATTGTAAGGGGTGAACCTTGCATTTTTTAGCAAAATAGGGCAAAATCAGGTGTTCATGAAAAATGCCAGATTGTAAGGGGTTCACCTTGCCAAATTAGGGCAAAATCAGATGTTTCTGGAAAATTGCAGATTGAAAGTGGTTAACCTTGCTTTTTTAAGCGAAATTGGGAAAAATCAGATGTTTCTTGAAAATTGCAGATTGTAAGGGGTTAACTTGGCATTTTTAGCAAAACTGCATGGGCAATATCAGATTTATATGAAAAATCTCAAATTGTAAGGGGTGAACCTTGCATTTTTTGCAAAATTGGGCAAAATCAGATCTTTCTGGAAAATTTCAGATTGTAAGGGGTTAACCTTGCTTTTTAAGTGAAATTTGGCAAAAAAAGACGTGAATGAAAAATTTCGAATTGTAAGGGGTTAACCTTGCTTTTTAGTAAAATTGGGCAAATTTAAATGTTTATGAAAAATCTCAAATTGTAAGGGGTGAACCTTGCATTTTTTAGCAAAATAGGGCAAAATCAGGTGTTCATGAAAAAATGTCAGATTGTAAGGGGTTCACCTTGCATTTTTAGCAAAATTGGGGAAAATCAGATTTGTATGTAAAATCAAAAATTGTAAGAGGTTAACCTTTGCCCAATTAGGGCAAAATCAGATGTTTCTGGAAAATTGCAGATTGTAAGGGGTTAACTTGGCATTTTTAGCATAACTGGGCAATATCATATTGATATGAAAAATCTCAAATTGTAAGGGGTGAACCTTGTATTTTTAGCAAAATTGGGCAAAATCAGATCTTTCTGGAAAATTTCAGATTGTAAGGGGTTAACCTTGCTTTTTAAGTGATATTTGGCAAAATAAGACGTGAATGAAAAACTTCGAATTGTAAGGGGTTAACCTTGCTTTTTTAGTAAAATTGGGCAAATTAAAATGTTTATGAAAAATCTCAAATTGTAAGGGGTGAACCTTTCATTTTTTTTAGCAAAGTAGGGCAAAATCAGGTGTTCATTAAAAATGTCACATTGTATGGGGGTTCACCTTGCATTTTTAGCAAAATTGGGAAAAATCAGATTTGTATGTAAAATCAAAAATTGTAAGAGGTTAACCTTTGCCCAATTAGGGCAAAATCAGATGTTTCTGGAAAATTGCAGATTGTAAGGGGTTAACTTGGCATTTTTAGCATAACTGGGCAATATCATATTGATATGAAAAATCTCAAATTGTAAGGGGTGAACCTTGTATTTTTAGCAAAATTGGGCAAAATCAGATCTTTCTGGAAAATTTCAGATTGTAAGGGGTTAACCTTGCTTTTTAAGTGATATTTGGCAAAATAAGACGTGAATGAAAAACTTCGAATTGTAAGGGGTTAACCTTGCTTTTTTAGTAAAATTGGGCAAATTAAAATGTTTATGAAAAATCTCAAATTGTAAGGGGTGAACCTTTCATTTTTTTTAGCAAAATAGGGCAAAATCAGGTGTTCATTAAAAATGTCACATTGTATGGGGGTTCACCTTGCATTTTTAGCAAAATTGGGAAAAATCAGATTTGTATGAAAAATCAAAAATTGTAAGAGGTTAACCTTTGCCCAATTAGGGTTGAATCAGATGTTTTTGGAAAATTGCAGATTGAAAGGGGTTAACCTTGCATTTTAGCAAAACTGGGCAATATCAGATTTTTATGAAAAATCTCAAATTGTAAGGGGTGAACCTTGCATTTGTAGCAAAATTGAGCAAAATCAGATGTTTCTGAAAAATTTCACATGTAAGGGGATTAACCTTGCGAATGCTAAATTTTGGCAAACCTCGGGATGGCCTGGGCTTTAGTGGTCAGAATTTAGAACGATTCTGTATAGGTACATTGTTTACTAGGCATATGTCTACGCTGTCCTTCACAATATATTATTAAATGTCAAAGGATAACACATTTGCTACTTTAGGCTTCAAATGCTTGTGTATTCGTCCGAATGTGACAAGTTATACTAAGCACAAAAATACTTGTGAAAACCTCTTCACCAAATAGGTTACTTTCTGCCTCGAATTAAATCATACAATAATTCGTGCCCATGATTGCCCAATTTTGCTAAAAATACAATGTTAAGCCCTAACAATCTGCAATTTTCCAGAAACACTTGATTTCGCCCTATTTTGCAAAAAATTAATGGTTAATCCCTTACAATTTGAAATTTGTCATAAACATTAAAATTTTTCCCAACTTTGCTTAAAAAAATGCAAGCTTAACCCCTTACAATTTGAATTTTTTCATGAACAACTAATTTTCCCAATCTTATTCAAAAAGCAATCTGCAATTTTCTAAAAACATTTGATTTTTTTCCCCATTTTCGCTTAAAAAAATCAAGGTTAATCCCTTACATCTGAAATTTTTCAGAAACATCCTATTTTGCCCATCCGATTTTTCCCAATTAAGCTGAAAATGCAAGGTTAATCCCTTACAATCAGAAAAAAAATTCATAAACATCTCAATTTGGCCAATTTTACTTAAAAGCAAGGTTACTGCCTTACATCTGAAATTTTTCAGAAACATCTGATTTGCCAAATTTTGCTAAAATATGCAATGTTCACCCCTAACAATATGAAATATTTCATAAACATCTAACCCCATACAATCTGCAATTTTCCAGAAACATCTGATTTTTCCCGATTTTGCTAAAAATGCAAGGTTAACGCCTTACAATTTGAATTTTTTCATAAACATCTAATTTTGCCCAATTTTCCAAAAAAAAGCAAGGTTAATCCTTTACATCTGGAATTTTTCAGAAACATCTGATTTTGCCCAATTTTAGTAAAATATGCACAAAATTTTGCTAAAAAAGAAAGGTTAATCCCTTACAATTGTAGATTTTTCATACAAATCTGATTTTGACAAATTTTGCTAAATATACAAGGTCCACCCCTTATAATCTGCAATTTTCCAGAAACATCTGATTGTGCCCTATTTTGCTAAAAAAGAAAATGCAAGGTTAACCCCTTACAATTTGAATTTTTTCATAAACATCTAACTTTGCAATTTTCTAGAAACTTCTGATTTTGCCCTAATTTGGCAAGGTTAATTCCTTACATCGGATTTTTTTTTAGAAACATCTGATTTTGCCCAATTTTGCTAAAAATGCAAGGTTAACCCCTTTCTATCTGCAATTTTCTAGAAACTTCTGATTTTGCCCTAATTTGGCAAAGGTTAACCCCTTACAAGTTTTGATTTTTCATACAAATCTGATTTAGCCCAATTTTGCTAAAAATGCAAGGTTAACCCCTTTCAATCTGCATTTTTTTCATAAGCACCTGGTTTTGCCCTAATTTGGCAAAGGTTAACCCCTTACAATTTGAAATTTTTCATAAAAATATCATTTTGCCCAATTGTGCCAAAACTGCAAGGTTAACCCCTGGCCTTTCAATCTGCAATTTTCTAGAAACTTCTGATTTCGCCCTAATTTGGCAAAGGTTAAACCCTTACAATTTTTGATTTTTCATACAAATTTGATTTATCCCAATTTTGCTAAAAATGCAAGGTTAACCCATTACAATCTGAATTTTTTTCATAAACACCTGATTTTGTCCTATTTTGCTAAAAAATGCAAGGTTAACCCCTAACAATTCGAAGAGCAAGGTTAACCCCTTACAATTTAAAATTTTTCAGAAACATCTCATTTTGCCGAATTTTCTAAAAATGCTTAGTTAACCCCATACAATTCTGCAATTTTCCAGAAACATCTGATTTCTCCCAATTTCGTTTAAAAAAATGCAGGGTTAACCCCTTTCAATCTTCAACTTTCCAGAAACATCTGATTTTGCCCTAGTTTGGCAAGGTTCACCCCTTACAAATTTTGATTTTTCATACAAATCTGACTTTGCCCAATTTTGCTAAAAATGCAAAGTTAACCCCTTAAAATCTGAAATTTTCCATAAACACCTGATTTTGCCCTATTTTGCTAAAAAATGCAAGGTAAACCTCTGACAATTTGAAATTTTTCATAAACATTTAAATTTTTTCCAATTGTACTAAAAAAGCAAGGTTAACCCCTTACAATTTGAAATTTTTCATACACATCTTATTTTGCCAAATTTCACTAAAAAAGCAAGGTTAACCCCTTACAATCTGAAATTTTCCAGAAAGATCTGGTGTTGCCCAATTTCGCTAAAATATGCAAGGTTCACCCCTTACAATTTGAAATGTTTCATAAACATCTAACCCCATACAATCTGCAATTTCCCAGAAACATCTGATTTTTCCCAATTTTGCTAAAATGTAAGGTTAACCCATTGCAAACTGTTAAATCAATACATAAGGTGTCCCATTTGACTTTTTCAAAACAAATTATATTTCCAGTTTTTAGGGTAAAGGAATTTTCTCTTTTTCCTTTCTCTTTTGTTGTTGCTATATTTTGCGAATTAACTCATTCGTATGGAATGCTCATAGTCAATCAAAGAATATTTCACACATAGGGGCCTAAATTATATTTTTTAAATTTAATAGAGACGCAATGATCGTGCTATCATATACCATTCTATTACTATTGCGAATTACTGTATTGTTTGGAATGCTCACAATTAAAGACACGTTATTTGAAAGATATATAAATAATATTTATATTACAATGTACATCTTTATTCTTTCCCGGTATAATTTATGGCGTTTCTTACGTCAATTGGCAATCGCGTCATTATATAATGATAGTCAAATTGATCAAACGAAACTCCGTTTTGAATATAGTCAATTATGAAATATTCATTGATTTATGACATACACCTTTGATTCAATTTTGATACTACCCGTAGACCTGCCGAGCAGCTGTAGATATCAAACTAAACCAAAAAATAAAAGATAGAGGGTAAAAAAATCAAAAAGTTATGTGCTAGTCAAGCTTTCAGGGATCGGTCTGAGCCATAACAATGCCCCAGCCGATCCCTTAGTTCTCTTCCGGGGTCTCGGCGTCCCCGACCAATACACACTTCCTTCCCTATCCATCCATATAACCCCGGAGGGCCAGGCACTATGTAAAAGCAAAGAGCTAAGGGAGGAACAGGGCGGCCCCTAAGCCCTGATCCTCCGAGTGGACCACATGCCCTGAACCTGTACGAAGGCGCCAACCTGGAACTCGCGGACAGTACCAGCAGCAGTGCTTACCGATTAAGCTGGTACTTTACGACGGGAAATTAAATCTCTTATAGTAAATAATTGAACTCATACGTTAAAAACCAAAAAGACACCAGCGGGATTCGAACCCGGGACCCCGCTAACCGTGGACGACGAATCGTAACCACTCGGCCATTTCGTTACCTTAGAATTTTCCTTAAACTGAGAAAAGTTGTCTTTATAGGTGAACAAACGCGCCAGGAAGATTACTGGGTCCATTTGCTTTACCTTAATGGGTAAAAACAAGTCGATATAATGAGCCCAGTGTGTTTGGTTTGTTAGGAAGCTGCATAACACAGCCTAATGTGCAAAACAGTCGTGTGCTAGGCGGATCATTACCGTCAACAATGAACACCGCAATTGTGTATTTTTAAAAGGCAGACGCGTAGATTTCTACTCTTTGTATCTGGGCACATATAGATTCTCACCTCCCTCTTCAGCTATTTCGACTTTCTTAAAAAGAAAAATAGAGACTGTCAGCGAATATCCGGGAGTTGAAATAAGGATCGTCCCCTCGAAAGACCTCAGACTCAGTAAAGCTCAACATTGGGCTCTTTTTCAACAGCTGTTTTTGCGGAAACTTTACATCTGGATTTTTTAGAAGCATCTGATTTTGCCCAATTTTAGTAAAATATGCTCCAAATTTTGCTAAAAAAGCAAGGTTAACCCCTTACCATTTTAGATTTTTCATACAAATCTGATTTTGCCAAATTTTACTAAATATACAAGGTATACAATTTAAAAATTTTCAGAAACATTTCTTTTTGCCCAATTTTGCTAGAAATACAAGGTTAAGCCCTAACAATCTGCAATTTTCCAGAATCATCTGATTGTGTCCTATTTTGCAAAAAAAAATGCAAGGTTAACCCCTTACAATTTGAATTTTTTTCATGAACATCTAATTTTCCCCAATCTTATTCAAAAAGCAAGGTTAACCCCTTACAATCTGCAATTTTCCAGAAACATTTGATTTTTTTCCGATTTTCGCTTTAAAAAAAATGCGAGGTTAACCCCTTTCAATTGGTTAGGTTAGGCCAAAAAAAAAGTCTCCGGTTTCTGGTATGGAGCTTGCCCAAAAAGTGGTGCGGCGACGCGGCTTGTTTTTTTTACCTGTTTTTTTTTTGCTTCAAATGTCGGCTGATGACTGCAAATGGTGCCCGACTAAACTTAGTGCAAATATTATGGGAGACCAGAGAGGCCACATAAAGCTTATTCTCGATCATAACCCCATCTAAAAACACGTTAAAATTTTGCAGCAGCAGGATTCCAGTCAAACCAGTGAGTTTGGCGGTTTTGAGACATCATCGTTCATTGAAAATAAAAACTTTTTCATTTTGCCGACGCGCATGGCTACGTCGACGCGCGCGCATACCAGAAACCGGAGACTTTTTTGTTTGGCCTTAATCACTTACATCTGAATTTTTCGGAAACATCTGATTTTGCCCAATTTCGCTAAAATATGCAATGTTCACCCCTTACAATTTGAAACGTTTCATAAACATCTAACCCCATACAATCTGCAATTTTCCAGAAACATCTGATTTTTCCCGATTTTGCTTTAAAAAATGCAAGGTTAACCCCTTACAATTTGATTTTTTTTTTCATAAACATCTAATTTTGCCCAATTTTACATCAGCTTATGCTAACAAATTATCAGGTAACTGGATCATTAAACGGGATAGGTGCACATCGGCCTTTCAGCTCAGACCATGTGTCATGCACTCCTCAATGCATAGATGATGCACGTAACACTATGGGTAGTACAGGCACAGCTGGGGGTACTGCCCAAACAATGATGAACGCATTGCGTATGCTTAAAGAATTACCCACAAGTCCGGTTTTTACCATTTAGGTCTGGCTCTAATCAGTTTACGCGATCCCCTGACGTCTCATACACTGACTTTAGGCAAAATAGTCAGACCCTTGCGGTCTAATAACCAGACTTTGACTCTTAAAGAAACATCGAACGAAAAGGGAAATATCAAATGCATATTGCAAAAGATCGAATGCAAACATACCGATGAAACATCGAATACAAATAGCTCAAAATGTCAAACATATGTGTGAAACATTGCTCACATATTTGAGAATATCGCAAATATATTGTAGAACAACAGTGAACACACACAATTGTATCGAAAAACATCGCACATTTAATGCAAAAAATCGAACACAATATTGAAAACATCGCACATATATATCGTCAAAAACATCGCACATATAAATTGAAAATCGCATATTAATGTAAAACATCGCACAAATATATTAAACATCGCGCAAATAATGAAAAACATCGCACACTTATATTGAACATCGCATATAAATGTAAAAGATAACAAACACATATTGAACATCCAACATATAGATTGCAAAATATTGAATATTGCAAAGTTTGACACGCCATACTATATAGGGTGAGTAAAACAAAGCGAAACCGAAATGCTGGGAATATTGTTTTAGACAAGTTCTGCATAAAGTACTCTCAAAATCAAGGATATGAAATCCCAATTCATAAGCTTTCTTTTAGTACAAGAATCATTCAAATCACCTATGTACTTTTCAAGTTACGGAATTTTAAACACAACCACCGTTTTAAAGTTCTGTCCACAAATCACACAAAAGTGTGCGTTCTTTCAGCAAAACGAAAACAATTCACACACATCCCTATGTGATTTGTTATCGTTTGCTGAAAAACCTTTTTGTGATCCGTGGACAGAACTTAAAAACGGGTAGTTGTGTTTAAAACTCCGTAACTTGAAAAGTACATGAGTAATTTGAATTATTCTTGTACCAAAACAAAGCTTATGAATTGGGCTTTCATTTCCTAGATTTTGAAAGTGCTACATGCAGAACTTCACTAAAACAATGGTGCCGACATTTGGGTTTCGTTTTTTTTTTACTCACCCTGTATCACAGTTGGGGACAGTTGGGAAAAGGGGGAAATACTTTGCCGGATTACATACATATACTACAGTTTTGAACATTTAAATTGGTGCTACTGCTGGTTTATTTAAAAAATTAATTGGTCAAGCAGTCACTCAGTTTATGGGAATAGTGCCGTTGGTTTGTCTGTGAGTGTATTAAGCGTTTTTGTTTTCTTTTCTTTTTAGTTGGGGGTGTGGTGGTGAATTTATTTTTAATTCACATGTTATCATCATAGGCCTAATGATTTCTTAATCAACCCCGTGTGTTTTGTGTCAGTCAAATAACTGTACTGTTTCTGTTTTGTTTACAAAAGCTGTAGTCGTATAGCTTCTCAAAAATGGTTCCAATTGTAAATTAATTTATAGTTTTTGTTTACAGGTACGGTTTGGTTGGTTGGCGATGGTTCGAACCCCGCCAGCGGACGCGTAGAGATCTTCCGTGATGCGACCTGGGGGACAGTTTGCAACAATGACTGGGACACGGATGACGTCCAAGTCGTCTGTCATCAGCTGGGATTCTCAGGGGCTGTGGAAGCCAGGTCTGGGGTTTCTTTTTGCCACGGGGGGGGGGGGGGGGGGGGGGGTTCCAATGGAGGGAGTGGCCTGTGATGGGTCTGAGAGTTTACTGGCTGACTGCCCGTCTAATTGCTGGGAGAGAAAGCTGGTAACCGGCATGTAGCCAGGCTCGAGATGATGGCGCCCTCTGTAGTCAGGATGAAGAAGCCGTGAAACGGTTATCACGGTTTCGGTTGGTGCTAATAATCTGCTGAATCATTTATTTAAAGACTATGTATATTAAAACGTAACTCACAACGTCATTCTGTGACAGAATGATGTATTCACAAATACTCATGTTCAAGGCTGTTTTATTGTTAAGAAGAAAATTTAGTCTATCACTCTAGCAATAAAGTCAAACAATTTACTATAGGCCTATATCTTCCCTGCTAATGCTATTTTGTAAATGGAGTAACGGACTAACATTTAAACATTAAAATGTGTTTCATCCCCCGCCCCCCCAATTTATCCTGCCTTTCGCGTTCGATGGTCAACTTAACTTAAGAAATGTCTTCTCTTCAGTGCCAGTACTTATGTTGGGAAAATACTCCCTTAATCTCCAAAGGTTTCATCTAGAAACGTGATCTGACCCACTTCCCCTCCCTTGCATCCGGATGCTGTCAAAAATGGACACACCAATAAGTAATCGATGGGATTGTCGAAACATCCGTCGGCTTCATCTCTAATTCGGATTCATGTCTGGTTTTAGCACCGTTTACAAGCTTTTCATGCGTAAACCACAAAAAAATACTCTGAACAATATCCTCAAACTATAGCATTTGATTTTTCTGAATCAGAACAGGGACCCATAGTAAGTCACATAGCCCCCAAGTCAGAGGCCTATAAATCCCCCGAAACCAAACCCGGAGAGAAACCAGGGTTTCCATAAAAGTTATATTACTGATCGCCGTGTATTCCTTGAAAGGTATAAGACCCGAGAGTGCGTGTCTTTTAGGTCGATTTATGCACCAAGTAAAATGAAATGAAGGTATATCAAATTTTTCATCACTGATTAACCGAAGAAACGAAGATAATAGGCATTATTACGACGTCTCTATGATATTTCTATATAAATTATGGTTCTCATTTCCGACCAACCCAACCTCGAAGGTCAGAAAATATTAGAACCATAGATTTAAAAGGGATCCATTACACTTTCCAATCAGGGAATGTCAGTTATGTGGTTTGATGTATCATGTATTTTGACTGGAAGTCATGATTGGTAATGTTTTTACCTGGTACATATCATGCGCTTCAACATACTTTGTTTCGCCCAGCCTTAATTCATAGCAAGGCGCGATCTGCGGTTGCGTCGTTCCTGACAGCATTTTGATCGTCTCGTGGAATACTTAAATTCTTCGATCGGTATCTGGGTCTGCCAGAATCTCTCCAATACTGCTTACTTACATCATTCGACGGACAAACATTGAGAGGGAGTTCCTGCTACAAAATGGGTTTCATCTGTCCCAACATTGCTGTGTGGATGTTGTCTGCAGTCATTTACCGTAAGTATGACAAACCATACGAAACAAGTTATTGATGCATATTCGTCTTTACTGGTTCGTTAATAATTGTGATGGCTTCTGGAAATAGAATTTGTTTGGCAAGCCCTAGAGGTCACCTATATGAAGAAAGTTTCGATTCGGTCTTTGAAGTGTATCAGAAACTTTGCTAGCAGTTTCATCGGACAACATAGTGTGGTGTAAGTGTTTTCTATTTATAATATTATATACCGTAAGCACTTTTCGTGTGAAGACCAATCAAGTGACTCAGCAGTGGCACATCGTTACGCCACGAAATGAGTTTTTTATCTCAGGATTTTTCTTCGGAAATGTTCCCTTTTTCGAATCAAAAAGCACATACCATTGAAACGAAATTGAATACAAACGTTAAAAAAATGTAACCCATGAAATGGAACTCTTGCTCTGCATTCCTCTTAATGCTACTCGACGACATTGGCTGGATTTTCATTCAGTTTCGACGAAAACGGTTGATTTTAAAGACCATTTGGATTTTCTTGAACTGATTAATTAACCGAATGATCGAGTATCAAGATCTATAAGGACTCTTTATGACGATTGAATGCTGATGTGAGGGAGCATTCGGGTTTTTGTATAAGGTATTTTTTTTCATGGAAATGTGCTGTGTAAACATTTACATTCCTCCTTTGTCAGAACTGTGCTCCGCCCATCCCATAAGTGAAGAAGGTCCACCATTCAGCGAATCCAAGATAGCCAGACTGTTTACGATTGGTACCAGGGTGGTACGTGGACCAGATTGGCAACATGGAAATCAGGTACAAATCCAAATGTCCATCGGTTGTCCATAAATTCAGTGATGGTTTCTTTTCAAGTTCACGAAAGTCACATGTGGTTTTCCGTTGCCCATGAACTGAAAACTTGTCACGTGAAATAAACGGAAGTTAGAGAAAGCTTTATAATTATGACCCACCATGGTGTATCTTCACGGGTTTTCGCCTGTCTTTCAAAATCTTGATTTAGGCCCAGTCATTTTCCTTTTCCCCGCTAAAGAACAGTACTCCAGTCCGCCGACTGCCATTAACTGTTCAATGACGTGGGTTAAGCCGGAGTGGGATACGGGCTGTACGATACAGTTGCCGAATGAGGAAAGCCTTGTCTAGAACGTGTACGCGCCGGTTGCCGAGAATACAAACTGGATCCATTAATTTGCGCTGCAATCGCAGGGACAGTCGACTGCCTTGAACACAGTATAAGCAACGTAGGATCATTTCCAATTACCCGGAAAAGTGCCTATACCGATTTAAGGACAGAAAGCTTGCCCCAAGCGAAAACAGAACTGGTGTGAAATTATTGCACCTGAAATTGTATAGTTTGGAAGAAAAATAACATTGAAGGTGCATGGTTTCAAAATAATGTGCTCGCTGGCCAATTGGTTTTTTTACGTGCATCAGCAACGGAATCCTTACACCCCCCCCCAAAAAAAAATGGGAAAAGGCTTCTCCGTTTTCTCATACTTTATGCAATCTACCGTAGCTGAAACTTCAACAAGTTAGTTGTTATAATGCACCCTTTAAATTTTGAACAGTTTTGTTGCTACAAACTATAGAGAAAATGCATAAAAAGCAAATGATCCTCCTTTAAGGTGGTGTTGGTTTGTTTATTTACATTTTATTTGA
Source organism: Patiria miniata (assembly GCF_015706575.1). Taxonomy (NCBI): domain Eukaryota; kingdom Metazoa; phylum Echinodermata; class Asteroidea; order Valvatida; family Asterinidae; genus Patiria; species Patiria miniata. The sequence continues at coordinate 8,038,658 of NW_024037076.1, read as the reverse complement.
CGGTCAGTCGCTCAGTTGATTGGAGTATTATAATGCCATATATTGATTGTGGGTGGGGTTTTTTTTTGGGGGGGGTGGGGGTTGAATGATTGATTTGCTGGTTGGTAGAAATATACATGTAATATTTTATGCTAAGGTTCACTGCCTCCTCAAAACACAACTCTTTGTGGCAGGACGGTAATCCGCCTGGTGAGGGTAGCATCGTCACAGAACTCAGTAGCGGCAACGTTTACGTGTTATGGGACAATGGGCACAGAAATATTTATCGAATGGGAGCAGACGGGAAGTACGACCTGAAACTTGTTGAGGATGCACCTATTCGTTTGGTTGACGGGGATGACGAACTCAGCGGTCAAGTGGAAATCAATCACGACTGGACCTGGGGAACAGTATGTGACGTCAACTGGGACATCCCGGATGCCATGGTCGTCTGTCGTCAGCTCGGCAACTTCTTAGAAGCTGTGGAGGTCAAGACGGGATCGTTCTACGGAGAGAGCGAGCGACCGATCGTGATGAACCGTGTGGCGTGTCGAGGGACGGAGAGTCGGTTGGCTGACTGCCCGTTTGTCTGTACCAGCTCTCGTCCCTGTAATACCTCACAAGTGGCCGGGTTGGTTTGCCGACCAAAACTCAGTAAGAAAGACTGTTACCACTCCTTACTATTTCTCGTATTTTAATACCAAAAACAGTTTGTCTTCACAGCAGGATTTCATTTGTCATTAAAATCATAATTAGGCACTATAGTTCGTCATTCTGATGAGACAGATCTTCATCCGATATCAAGTCTATCTTTTAATACTTCAACTTTCTTTTCATCTTATTTCTTTTCCAAATCTGAAACATTCAACAGTATTCCTTATTTGTCCATGCAGTTAAACATGACTTTTAAAAAATGATATAATTCAATCAATCGCTGTTTTGTTAAAAAAAAAAAAAATCGAACAAAGTGTTTCAAGTTTTAAAGAAAATTATATTTGTTTACCAGATACGGTTCGGTTGGTTGGCGATGATTCGAACGCCGCCAGCGGACGCGTAGAGATCTACCGTGATGCGACCTGGGGGACAGTTTGCGACAACGACTGGGACACGGATGACGTCCAGGTCGTCTGTCGTCAGCTGGGATTCTCCGGGGCTGTGGAAGCCAAGTCCGGGGCTCACTTCGGCCAGGGGGAGGGGCCAATCCACATGGAGGGTGTGGCCTGTGATGGGTCTGAGAGTCAACTGGCTGACTGCCCGTCTCATTGCTGGGAGAAACCGGCATGTAGCCACGCCCAAGATGCTGGCGCCATCTGTCGTCGGGATGAATAAGGCATGAAACGGTTATCACGGCTTCAGTTATAAACATAATCAGCTGAAGCATTTATTCAAAGACTATGTATATTAAAGAAATTCGTAACTCACAAGCTCATTCTATGATAGAATGATGTGTTGAAAAAAAAATCATATTTAGCTCACAAATACTCATGTTCAAGGTTGTTTAGTGTTAAGACAAATTTTTAGTCTATAGCTCTAGCAATACAGTCAAACAATTTACTATAGGCCCATATCTCCCCTGCCAATGTTATTTTTTAAATGGAGTAACGGACTAACATTTAAACATTAAAACTGTTTCATCCCCTCCCCCCCCCCAAAAAAAAAATTGTCCTGCCTTTCGCGTTCCACGGTCAACTTAACTTATTAAAATGTCTTCTCTTACCAGTACTTATGTTGGGAAAATACTCTCTTAATCTTCAAAGGTTTCATCTAGAAACGTGATCTGGCCCACATCCCCTCCCTTGCATCCGGATGCTATCACAAATCGCTGGACACACCAATTACGTAATCGATGGGTTTGTCGAAACATTGGCTTCATATCCAATTCGGATTCATCTCTGGTTTTAGCACCGTTTACAAGCTTTTCATGCGTAAACCACAAAAAAATACTCTGACCAATGTCCTCAAACTATAGGATTTGATATTTGTGAATCAGAACAGGGACCCATAGTAAGTCACATAGCCCCCAAGTCAGAGGCCTATAAATTCCCTGACACCAAATCCGGAGAGAAGCCAGGGTTTCCGGAACCGTTATAATACTGATCGCCGTTTATTCCTTGAAAGGTATATGACCCGAGAGTGCGTGTCTTTTAGGTCGATTTATGCGCCAAGTATTACTTGCCCGGATGCTTGGAAGTCCGGGACGAAATGTAGATGTGTCCAAATTTTCATGACTGATTAAACCGAAGATTAAGCATTATCATTATGGCGTCTCTTATTATTTTTATGGTTCTCATTTCCGACCAACCTCGAAGGTTGGAAACTATGGAAACCATTAAAAAAACATACCTTGGCGTCATGGGCCAAGTTTGGCCTGTTGCCATGTATCCAGATGAAGATGAGAAGAACAGGGGATCCCCTTATTAGGCCTACATATTCCAATCGATGAATGTCAGTTATGTTGATGTATCATGTAACTTGGTTGGAAGTCATGCGCTTGAACATACTTTGTTTCGAATACACTACATCAGCCTTAATTCATAGCAAGGCGCGATCTGCGGTTGCGTCGTTCCTGACAGCATTTTGATCGTCTCGTGGAATACTTAAATTCTTCGATCGGTATCTGGGTCTGCCAGAATCTCTCCAATACTGCTCACTTACATCATTCGACGGACAAACATTGAGAGGGAATTCCTGCTACAAATGGGTTTCATCAGTCGCAACATTGCTGTGTGGATATTGTCTGCAGTCATTTACCGTAAGTATGACAAACCATTACGAAACAAGTTATTGATGCATGTTCGTCTTTACTGGTTCATTAATAATTGTGATGGCTTCTGGAAATATAGAATTCGTTTGGCAAACCCTATAGAGGTCACTTATAGGAAGAAACTTTCGATTCGGTCTTCGAAGTCTATCAGAATCTTTGACAGAAGTTTCATCGGACAACATAGTGTAGTGTTAGTGTTTTCTATTTATATATAACGTAAGCACTTTTCGCGTGAAGACCAATCAAGTGACTCAGCAGTGGCACATCATTACGCCACGAAATGAGTTTTTCATCTCAGGATTTTTCTTCGAAAATGTTCCCTTTTTCGAATCAAAAAGCACATACCATTAAAACGAAATTGAATACAAACGTTAAAAAAAATGTAACCCATGAAATGGAATTCTTGCTCTGCATTCCTCTTCAGTTTTGACGAAAACGGTTGATTTTAATGACCGTTTGGATTTTCTTGAACTTATTAATCAACCGAATGATCGAGTATCAAGATCTACAAGGACTCTTTATGACGATTGAATGCTGATGTGAGGGAGCATTCGCACTTTTTTTAAGGTATTATTTTTTTTAGTGGAAATGTGCTGGGTAAACCTTTACGTTCCCTTTTTTTCAGAGCTGTGCTCCGCCCATCCCATAAGCGAAGAAGGTTCACCAATCAGCGAATCCGAGATAGCCAGACTGTTTACGACTGGTACCAGGGTGGTACGTGGACCAGATTGGGGATATGGAAATCAGGTACAAATCCAAATGTTCATCGTTTGTCCATAAACTCGGTGAAAGTTTCTTTTCAAGTTCACGACAGTCAAATGTGGTTTTTCGTTGCCCATGAACTAAAAACTTGTCACGTGAAATAAACGAAAGTTAGAGAAAGCTATATAATAATGACCAACCATGGAGTATATCTTCACGGGTTTTCAGGCTGCCTTTCAAAATCTGGATTAGGCCCATCATTATATATTTTTTCCCGCTACGACGGTACTCCACCGAACGCATTGTTGACCTTGATTACAATGGCTGGGTGGAGTAAAGTGGGATACGGGCAACACGAACAGATGCCGAATTGGTAAAGGGGTAAATACGTTGCCGAAAACGTTGCCTTAAATTATTCTCGGCAACCGGCGTATAGGCCCGGGAGAAATACGCGCCCGTTGCCGAGAATACTCTGGGGAGGATCCAGGATTTTTTGCAGGGGGGAGGGGGGGTGTCAACAGCAAAGCAATGCTGAAATGTAGACAGTTTTTTTTATCCTGTCACTAGGCCTCCGTAAAATCAATAGGTGGAGGGGGGAGGGGGAGAGAGGGACGGGGGGAGGGCTCGTCCAATACTTTCAATGGGGGCGCGGTTCAAATCAGACGATCAGTGACACTATACATGTATTACACAATACGGTACAAATAACCCGTAACCCAGCTAGCCCTGTCCGAATTTTGTGCACAGGCAGATTTCATTTCCAGTAAAAAAATGTTGGGTGTCAGAGCAGGGGGGGGGGGTAACATTATTTTTGATGTATTTCTATAAAACAAAACAATTGAGCTAGATCGAGGGGTTGTACCCCCCCCCCCCCCCCGCTCTGGACCCGCACCTGAATACAACGGGCTCCGTTTGCGCTGCAGTAGGAGAGACAGTCTACTGCCTTGAACACACCCATCTTTGTAAACACCGGCAATCGTGGACCCCCTATTGTCCCTAATCATCATTCCTTAGTTTGTACTCGAATTATTTGCAACAGCTCTCGTTGGTTTTGTACACGTTATCTAACCGAGGAGTCCTCGACTTGGTCCCTGTCCTCAATTCATCGATGATGTTGCACGTGTGTGTCCTCAATTTACACCATAAACAAACGCATCCATGGGTTTGTTTCTGCATTCACTAGGGGACGTTGGACGATAGAGGACAATAGGGTCCCCAATTCATGAAGGTCCCCAATTTGGCGATCGTGTATATGGGAGGTCTTCCTAAAAAGTTAAAGTATAAACAAAAGAGGGACATTAGGGATCCCCGATTGCAGGCAAATACACACTTGTGTAATATGATACATAGTACCCTGTGGAGATTATGCATAATAGGGAACAAAAGATTGTATACGTCTCCATAGGGCAATTTCTATAGGTGAATACGTCTCCACAAGTCTATCACGAAATAGATATATGGATTTCACTAAAACAACTAGGAATTTCCAAGGTGTGTTGATTCGTCGCAAATTAAAGTATTTTATGTAAGGAATATTAAGTCCGAATTACAGCCGAGGAAATCAATTCTGGTAAAAAAAAAACCTTTGGACTACTTCCGTTTCAAACTCTTAAATTTTAGTACACGAGAACATAGAAATGACTCCACTAGGATACAAATTCCAGTAAGCGTGTATGTGAGTTTGTTTCTGCATTCAATAGGGTACAATAGGGTCCCCAATCCCCGAGAGGTCCCCAATTTGGATTCGTGTATAAACCATTTGGGAGGTCTTCCTCAAAAGTTAGTGTACAAACAAAAGAGGGACAATAGGAGGTCCCCGATTGAAGGCAGATATACACTTGAGTTTGTTTCTGCATTCATTAGGGGACGTTGAACAATAGGGTCCCCAATTCCTGAGCAGTCCCCCATGTGGATATGTGTACAAAACATATGGCAGGTCTTCCTGAAGTACAAACAAAAGAGGGACTAGGGGGTCCCCGGTTGCAGGCAAATACACACTTGTGTGCGTGTGAGTTTGTTTCTGCATTCAACAGGGGACGTTGAACATAGAGGACAATAGGGTCCCCAATCCCCGAGAGGTCCCCAATTTGGATTCGTGTACAAAACATATGAGAGGTCTTCCTAAATAGTTAAAAGTACAAACAAAAGAGGGACAATAGGGGGTCCCCGGTTGCAGGCAAATACATACTTGGGTGTGTGTATGAATATATTTAAAAAAAATGGGGGGGGGGTTTAATGGTTGACTTGCTGGTTTGAACTATACATGTTACATGTTATGCTAAGGTTCACAAGTTTCTTTGTGACAGGACGGTAATCCGCCTGGAGAGGGTAGTGTCGACAGTGAATTGAGTAGCGGCTGGATAACCGTACAATGGGACGCGGGGCATAGAGCTGGTTACCGAGTGGGAGCAGGAGGGAAGTACGACCTGAAACTTGTTGAGGATGCACCCATTCGTTTGGTGGACGGGGATGACAAACTCAACGGTCGAGTGGAAATCAATCACGACGGGATCTGGGGAACAGTCTGTGACGTCAACTGGGACATCCAGGATGCCAGGGTCGTCTGTCGTCAGCTCGGCAACTTCTTAGAAGCAGTGGAGATCAAGACGGGATCGTTTTACGGAGAGAGCGAGCGACCGATCGTGATGAACCGTGTGGCGTGTCGAGGGACGGAGAGTCGGTTGGCTGACTGCCCGTTTGTCTGTACCAGCTCTCGTCCCTGTAATACCTCACAAGTGGCCGGGGTGATTTGCCGACCAAAACTCAGTAAGAAAGACCGTTACCACTCCTTACTATTTCTCGTATTTTAATACCCAAAAACAGTTTGTCTTCACAGCAGGATTTCATTTGTCATTAAAATCATAATTAGGCCCCATAGTTCGTCATTCTGATGAGACAGATCTTCATCCGATATCAAGTCTATCTTTTAATACTTCAACATTCTTTTCATCTTATTTCTTTTCCAAATCTAAAACATTCAACAGTATACTGTTGAATGTAAGGAATACTGCAGTATTCCTTATTTGTCAAGTTAAACATGACTTTAAAAAAATGATATAATTCAATCAATCGCTGTTTTGTTAAAAAAAAAAAAAAAATCAAACAAAGTGTTTCAAGTTTTAAAGAAAGTTATATTTGTTTACCAGATACGGTTCGGTTGGTTGGCGATGGTTCGAACGCCGCCAGCGGACGAGTAGAGATCTACCGTGATGCGACTTGGGGGACAGTTTGCGACAATGACTGGGACACGGATGACGTCCAGGTCGTCTGTCGTCAGCTGGGATTCTCCGGGGCTGTGGAAGCCAAGTCCGGGGCTCATTTCGGCCAGGGTGAGGGGCCAATCCACATGGAGAGAGTGACCTGTGATGGGTCTGAGAGTCAACTGGCTGACTGCCCATCTCATTGCTGGGAGACACCGGCATGTAGCCACGCCCAAGATGCTGGCGCCATCTGTCGTCAGGATGAGGATGAATAAGCCACGGAAAGTTACTTATCTAGAAACATGCAGTTATTATGCTTTAGTTTGACGCTATTAATCTGTAGCAGCATGTATTCTCATGCAGGTAGTGCATGTATAAACCGAACTATGAACACTTCATGACAGAGGTGTTGAAAAGATGCACGTATTTAGCTTATTGACTATATTTGAGGATATCTGGCAAGTTTAAGGCTATATATACACATACACAGTGGCGCACCCAAGGTGGGGTCTCGGGGGCTCCCCCCCCCCCAAGAGGTTGTCAATTTTGGGGGGTTTTTGGCAAATTCTTTTTAGCCCCATGATTTGACCTTGGTGATATTGGCCTATTTGCAAGTAGTATACTGGCGCCACAAACGTCAAAATAGTCCCCCCCCCCCCCCCAAAAAAAAAAAAAAAAAAAAAAATCTGCGGCCATAAATTTTGGGCAACATTTTTTGAAAAAAATTAACTGCTCAAAAATGTGGAAAAAAAATCATTGTGCGCACCCTCCAAGCCAAATCCTGGGTGCGCCACTGTACATACATTCACTTTTCTAAACACTTTCTTGCCATCTGTTTGTAAACATGTTTGAATACTACACAACGTTTAAATATTTAACATTTTTAGAATATTGATGGGGGAGTGTTTAGCAATTGCACATTGATGTTTAGGAATTGGACACGTACTGTTTAGCTTCTAAACGTAATTATGTTTACAAAAAGATAGCAAGATTCAGTTAATTTGCTAAACGCAATTTTTAGGAGTGATCTGCATGCTTTCATGAACAAAATAAAGTAACTATTAAAACTTAAAAGATGTCTTACTTTTTCCCAGTTGTTGCCTCCAAGTAAAAACTAAAAGATCTTCTTCTTTTTATTACAAAAAGATATTTTTGTTCCCCGAAGGTTGTTCCCGAAATCCTGTCCCTCCCTATTCGGGTGCCGATAGCTGGTAAAGTTAACTGTCTAAAGAAAATAAATGACTGACTGCGGTTTATACCTTGAAAGATTAAGACTTTGAGAACATGTGCGTTCAGGGTAGCAAAACATGTATCATTCCCGTGTCTTATATGCCGCGTATTCCCTTGAGCAGGTATTTAAAATGCCGAAAGAATCGATCAATGTCAAATTCGTACGTCAGAAATAAAACCATTCGTTTACATTGAGCATTGCAATTATTCTTGCATGTGCGCTCATGTATCCTGGAACGCGGCTACATATTTCATGAATGTTGACTTCGTTTTTTACATTCAAAGATTGCTTGGAATCTCCTATAGCATTAATTTATGGCAAGTTGCACATTCCGGAAGAGCTGCTGATAGTTCTCATCTGCCTTTGCTAGAATTTTTCCAAACGGCTCACTTTAACGATCAGACGAACAGTAAGATGAGAGGGAGAACCCAACAAAATTGGTTTCATCAGTCGCAACATTGTTGTGTGGCTACTGTCTGCAGGGGGCTGTACCGTAAGTATGACAAACTATTTTGTCTACTAATTATTGCGAGTCCAAGGGCGTCAATCACTTCTCAAAAGTGGGGGGGGGGGGGGGGGGGGGGGGGGGGGACATACCTTGATCAAAGCGAAGTCCTAACGGTAGTTCGGGGCCCACTTTATGCCCCCGGAAAATTTAGGATTCTAGACGCTCTGTGGTGCGATATCTGGCAATTTTTTGACCACTTTAACAACTTTTTTGAGCAACAGATCATCATTAAAACATCATGTTCGACTTTGGAGTCATTGAATCAGCTATTCTGAGGTACAGAATCAAATGTAGGCTACCACTTTTATTCGGGGACGAAAAAAGGTGGGGAGTGGACAAACGATACTCGGATATCCCCCCCCCCCCCCCCCCCCCAGTTTAAAAATTAAAGGGGGGGAGACATGTTCCCCTCCCGTCCCCCACCAATATCGACGCCCACGATGGCGACTGAAATTATTGTGCAGCTTCTGGAAAAATCGGATGAATTTTTTTGACAATCTTAGATTGTCTCTCAAAAGTTTAGATCAAAAGCGAAGTATAGGCCTACTTTTGTAAAGCTAATATTTTATTAGGCAGAAGATTTTATTATCATTACCAAATAGAAACACTCCGGTAGAAAAAATCAAGCTACTATCTGTTTCTACGCCATTTTTGACGGGTTTTCAGTTACAACGTACAGCCTACCTTGTTAATAACATACTCTCATTATCCGGCAAGTAGGTCTTAATTAGGAAAACCAAAAATAAACTTGTTCTAAATTGGCTGGATCTACAAAATCTACCGGACAGTGTCATCATAAAAACACAAATAAAGTCTCTCAGAAAAAAAAATCTCGACAGCAGCGGCGTGATTATTAATTATTTTTGCAGATGACCAAAGTAAACCACTGACACAGTCAGAGAGGGCGCCATTCAACATGGCGGAAAAGGCAGACGACGTTTCCGACGCACCGAAGTTGTCTGAAATTTTCGAAGATTCTTGGCGAATTCAGCAAGAGCTTGAAATTTCTGATGAACCAACAAATTCTAAGTCTTATCAGGTGACAATAAATTGTAAACATATTTTATTTGACATAAATTTGCAGAAGATTTACCCGTAATAATGACAGTTGTGTAAATTCGTGTAAATTCGTTTTACAATGTTTTAGGACCTATTTGTACACGAATGGCGCGATCGATAATACTTGCGCTTGCACATTATGCAGTACTAGTAACTCCAGCTCCATACTTAAGCATTGGAGCTGGAGTGGAAAAATGTTGCAACCTGACGCCACTTTTTTTCATATATCATTTCAATGCAACCTGACGCTACCTCAGCGATTATGTAGTCCGAGTAACTTGGACCCAACTTATCGCCTTTTTTAACATTTGGAGTTGGACATGGTCTGGCGATCGCCAGACCATGTCCAAATGTTAAAAAAGGCGATAAGTTGGGTCCAAGTTACTCGGACTAGCGATTATGTACAAAGTTTATGAAGAGTCAAGAACATTTTCTAAATATTTATTAGGGCCTAACAAAATTAGATAGATTTCTCACTCAGTCTGGATTCATGTCTCATCATCATTTTGGGTAGCTTGAGTTACTCCAGCTGACATGCTCCATATTCATTCACATGTTACATGTGAATGACTATGGAGCATGTCAGCTGGAGTAACTCAAGCTACATTTTGGGCACAATTGCAGAATACCCCACCACTCGATCTATGCACCTCGTCGTAGCCGGCTACGGAGTCACGGTTGATTGCCCTCAATAAACCTTCTAAGCGCGACATGTATGTACTATGCGTCATGCTCCACTGCACTCCCACTCCGTATCCGCGTATCCTGCAACAGGGTAGTTGGTTTGGACTTTTTTTCAGCAACTCCCATTACTTTTGTGTTGCTTCGTTCTCAAGCATTATAAGGACTCCCACTTCGTATCCGCGTAGCCGGCAACAGGGTAGTTGGTTTGGACTTTTTTTCAGCAACTCCCATTCATTGTGTTGCTTCGTTCTCAAGGGGACCCCCACTCAGTATCCGCATAGCTGGCAATGGACTTGAGTTGTTTCTTTTCAAGTGATTCCAACCTCGTAGCCAGAGAATTTAGGGGTGTATTTCCGAGTGGCGGGGTAGTCTGCAATGACTCCCATTTTTTGCAATGACTGACCTTCATTGACATGATATATGGAGAAAAAAAGCGGTAAAAAAAACGGTACATCATGTACATCGCACTGTGATCGCCAATTTTCTTGTCGCGTTTTTTTTTAAAGGCAAATAAAATCCGAGAACCATTTGGTTGATACGTGATAGGCCTAGTCTGGTTCCAAGAGCCAAAGATCCTGACGTTGAATACTATAGGTCAGGCGGTTGATATAGATTCGCAATTGTGTTTTGCAATGCCGTAACAATAGCAGTTGAAAATTGCGTTACAGCTGCTGTAACTATAGCCACTGCCTTGTTTGTCTTAATATTGCGAAGACAACTTTATCCATAGACAACAGTTTAAATGTTAACTAACGTTAGTCGTTGTTTCTACTCATGATTAGTTCAACCTGAGTGAAGAGAAAAGAACTGTTTCAGACTGACTGATAACATCATTCATAATGGATTTGTTGTATTTGGCAAGGATGCACTGCACAAGGCCATCAAGATGTCGGAGCAAGCCACAGTCATGGTCAGCCAATTGAACCTGTTCAGCTCTAACGAAGAACTGGAAGAATTGCCAACCACAGATATACGGTGAGTGGGAAAGAATCTTGCATCCATCATCATGCATTATCTCAATGAAGGTCAGCCATTGCAAAAATGTTGAATGAAAAGACATGAATCTGGGACTGACATTTCCAATTTTGTGTCAGAAAATACTTTGATTATGCCTTTGACTCTCCGTAGACTTTGTATACAACGAAAGAAGTTTGCGTCTGGATACTACATTATTTCCGGCGAGTGAATGCTGTCCATCCTCCTGCAGATTAAACTTACATGTATCTCTAAATCAAAACTTGATTAAAAAAAAAAATGATTGCCCTCCAAGCAATTTTGTAAAAAGAAGTTTGCAGTGTCTGCAGATTCATTACAGGTTAAATTTTTGAGTTCAGTTATTAAAGTGAAGAAAAGTTTTTTCCTGTGTCCCCAGATACTTACTTCTGCCAGCGTTACTAGGCAGCCTCACCCTCAAGCTGACAGGGGAAGACAGACTAGCAGTGGTGGAACGCAGCAAGACGTATTTCAAAGACTTCCTCCGACGATGCAGACAGTATGGTGTGACTGAAGAGGTGGGTAACTGTGGGTTACTTGGGGGCTAAGCTCAGACAAGGTTAGCTTAGCAAAAAAAGAATACCAGCGAACATGTCATGCAAAGCATATTGGGTGTGACTGGTAACCGGGTGTTTCTCGCTTAACACATCAACTTGCTAAGCATTATTTTGGGCCCAGTATTTGGCAACGTGTGATCGCTCACAAGAGCTCAAAATGCAAGACACACTGCATGCGTTGTTTTGTGCATGTATGGCACGTGTGGTCTAGCGGTGGAGCACAGGATTCGTGATCGAGAGGTTGTGGGTTCGAACCCCACCGTGGCCATGCGTGTTGTGCCCTTGAGTAAGGCACTTCACCTCAATTACTCCTCTCAACCCAGGTGTTAAATGGGTACCAGCATTGTTCAATGCTGGGAAGGTAACAGACTCGTTGTGGAGAAGGTGTGGCGATCCCCCCACAGCAGCATATGAGTCTGGCCCAATCGCTATGAAAGAGAGATGGGCACTCCGTTCCTGTGAATACAGGTTCGTCCCCTTTACCTTTACCTTTTATACACAAATAACTTTCATTTATATGTGCACATAACAGTACAAACCTAGTCTTGTATGAAGACTGGATAAGGATTGTGTTCCCCTTATTAAGCAGCCTGTCCTAATCCCTGTCAACAGCGGTCAAGAGTGTGCTACCAACAAGATGAATCAATTTCAGTCGTGGGAATTCGGGCAGTGTGACCCAAGAAATTCCAAGCATATACCTCGCGTGAACTGTAGTCAAGCAAATGCACATGCATGTGTGTGTTTACTACAAGGCACTGCTAGTGCTAGGAGTTACGGTCATTAAAATAAAATCAAACCATTCTGACTCCCGGACACAGGAGATTCCAGAGGACCAGGAGGCCAGGTCACAACCCCCGAGCGGTCGGCCTGACCTGAGAGCCATGCAGGCCAACCGAGAGGACAAGATACGCCGCTACAAGCAAGCCAAGGAAATGGAGAGGAAAATGCAGGCATTAGGCACTCCATCTCAGATGAAAGACAAACCTGAAGATGTACAGGTAAAGTCTGGAAGCAGTTCGTCCAGCCATTCGCAGCGGTCTCCCTGGCCAGTTAGTTCTCACTTTGTCGGGCTGTGTCGACTCATTTTAGGATCAGCATGACCGGTTTTTCATACTAGTCAGTGTGACAATAAAGTGGGTTAGAATTTGAAGGGAACTGTTGCCCGATGGCTGGGTGTTTTTACCAACACAAAAATGGCAGAATCATTGGGAAGTCTGGTTGAAGTACCTCTGTTTGATTTGTACCCTTTGGCAAAGTCACTTTGACATGTATATGTACTTGTATCCCATCCAACAGTATTTGATCCACAAAGGAGGTGTTGATTATTGTGTGGGTAAGAGTGCAGGACTCGTAGATTTGCCATGGTCCAGTGGTTACGGTGTTTGACTCTTGTATGATGGTGCGTGGGTTTTGAACCCTGCCAGGATCATGGTGTTTGTGCCCTTGGGCAAGACACTTTACCACAATTGCCTCTCTCCACCCAGGAGTGGTCCAGTGGTTACGGTGTTTGACTCGTGTATGATGATATGTGGGTTCGAACTGTACCAGGGACATGGTGTTTGTGCCCTTGGGCAAGACACTTTACCACAATTGCCTCTCTCCACCCAGGAGTATAAATGGGTACCTGTGAGGGTCGAGGACCGATTGAGCGCTGATATCGGCTGCCGCATAGTCCCATGGCCTGATGAACGTGGGAATAAAATTGTAAAGCGCTTTGAGATTGTTGATACGATGGAAAGTGCTATGCATTACAATTTATTAATTTTATTTATAAAACCTTGGTTATAAAGCAAGTTAGGCACTGCTACTACACTTTACTCTCGGCCCCCTCCACCCCCCGCAACACCCCATCCCTAACCCCCACACGAACCCTCATCCACCAGCACCCCCTGTTCATGTTGAGTATTAAGCAAGGAGAAGTTTTAAAGTGCCACATTTTGACATCTTGCTCAGAGAGAATTCTACATCCTGAGCTTGAAGAAGTGGGTCAGCACGGCCCTGGAGGAGTTGGCTGGTGTCCAGCAGGAGATGGAGATACTACAGCATATGGCTAAGATGAAGTCAAGACAAAAAGAGCAGGGCGCCAACGCAGAACCCAAACCGCCAAAAGAGAAACCGAGACAGGTACAGGACAAACAGACCATTCCCAAAAAATTACAAATGGCCGCAATTTTGAAACAAAATTAACTATGTGCATAATCAGGGTTGCAGTCAACAACAAACCAATAGTTTCAGCTCAATGTCAATTGTGCTGTGTTTTTAAATTGTGTTTTGGATTGTTTACTTATCCTAATTCAAACATCCGTTTGAAAGGAAACCAACCTAATGTCTTAATTACCGTTCCCGAGAAAAGAAGAAAAAACCCTGTGTGTTTACATCGGACCCAACGGAGTACGAATACGCTTTTCCTGTCGTTTCCAGTCAATGTACGACATACACGTTGTGTGTGTCAATACAGCACCGTGCTCGCGAACAGCAACCACCAATGCACAAAATGTGGTTTCTTACAGGCGAACACTTTACGGATGAAATCACAACTAGCACCCAAACAGCTCATCATTATTGGGGTCGCAAAAGTGGACCCCGAAAGTCGTACAGGAATAACACAAAAACGCCCAGTTTTTAAAGGATAGTTGTGTGGATGTTTATATCCTACTTTTAAATGTTCTTTCCGATGAACATCATTTTTGTTCAAAGCGCTTTTGTAGCCCAATTTGGCTGTTCCAGGACACAGTGTCCCTTTAACCCTTTAGTCACTGTAGTGCCTGAAATCGCCCAGCCTATTACTCACTGTGGCACCCGAAACTGCACAAGCACTCTGTGGTTTTATTGATTCTTTGGTGAATAAACACAATGTAACACAATGTAATACAATGTAGTACAATGTAGTACAAGTGCTATATGGGTTAAGGCAACCGATCCTGAAGTCACAGAGATTGAGTTCTTTGACTTTTCACAGGAACCCACTTTTAAGTGTTGGGTACACACAACCGATGTTTATCTGAATTCACCAGGACAAACCTGTAGCATTTTCACATCGGCACCTTACGCGTGCCGTAATGGTGTTCAAAGCGTCGTGCGTGACTTTCTCTTTGTCAAAATGGATCTTTCCTGCATTGGTTAATTAGATCAATGGATGTGGTCAGTCGACCAGCTGGTCACAATCATAAATCAAATGTGGTCAGGGCTTATGGCCAAATTGGGAACCGTCCATTGAAGGGGGGAGGGGGGGCACTTGTGTACTAAATATCACACCACATACCACATTAATATAATTATCTTTTAGTTCATACATGATATGTGCACATTATTGCAGATGACATGAATTTTAATCATTTTTAAAGCGCTTAGAAACACTGCGTATGAAGTGCTATATAAATGTTAACTATTATTATTATTTTCTATGACAGTACATGAATGTGATGTACTGCATGACATATTTGAAGTAAACGCACCTTTAATCTACTTATCCCTGAACAGCCGATGAAGCCCTTTATTCTGACGAGGGATGCAATACAGGCCCAGGTGTTTGGTGCTGGCTACCCTAGCGTACCAACAATGACCTTAGAGGAATTCTACCAAAAGGAAATAGCCGAGGGAAAGATACTCCCTAACTCACAGTAAGTCATCAAATGCATCTAGAAATCAAAATGTATCAGTAAACTACAAAACTGTAAATGACTAGGTTAGCTTGATTTGATGATTTGTAAGAAAAAGCTGTATCCTTCCCGAGTGGTCTCAAGTTACCTTTGCCTGAGTTTGCTGTCTTGGTCATGTTCTAGAATCATGACTGTGGGATATTCCATAACCATAGAGCATTGTAGGTGTTGTGGCTTGGTACAACTTTACAGGACCTTAAAAATTGGGAGAGTACCAACATAGAGCTTGATAGGTCTGTTGATAGAGCCAGAGTATGGTGTTTAAATTTCCTCCATTCTTGCTCCGGTTTATGTTTAGTAAGTTCTTTGAAAATTTCTTTGGTCATTCTATTACTAGCAATTAAATTACCAAAATACACTACAACATTTTAGACTAATAATAATAATAATACCGGATTCTTATATAGCGCACGTATTTACCAACAATTAGGTACTCAAGGCGCTGTAAATTATGTATATTATTAAAGACAGGTAAATGAAGTACATGAGAAATATGAGACCCATTATGTAGTACCTTAAAAGGGTTGACAAGGTGCTGCAACGCATATTGCAGCCACTGCCAGAAACACCGGGGCAAACCCCTTCTCTAAGCGATAAGTGTTACTGGGTTCTTTAACGTGCATTACACAACACACGGGACCTACGGCTTTACGTCCCATCCGAAGGACTAAGCAATAATAGTAAAGTGCCTTGCTCAAGAGCACAAGCACCATGTTCCCATGGTCAGGATTCGAACCCATGTACCACGGCACACGAGTCGAACACCGTAACCATTGGACCACAGCACCCCACTAGATTCAATCTACCAATCTCTCCCACCCCATTCTACTCCGTCTTAACCCTTCATTAATTTATCAGATGTTTTAAAATCTGACATCTCTCCTCTAGTAAAAAAAATATTATTAATTTAAATACTAGAAAGTACTAGCTTAAAAAAAAAAGTCACACCACTTTCCTATTGTAACTGTCAATCTATTACACAGGAACCCAACTCCAGCCAGCCAGAGGGAGGAGGCAGAACGGAGAGAACGAGAGAAGGAGGAAGCTGTTGACAGAGACGACCCAGAGGCTCTCAGGAAAGCCAGGGAATTGGACGAGTTTAAAGACAGTAAGTTAAGTCGGCACGGAAGTCCTAAACAAAGGAGGAGCTTCAAATCAGGGAGAACAACAGTGTCTCTAAACACGCAGCTTTATACTAAACACATCTCTTCCTTTTCTGTCACCTCCTTGGGGGAGTGTGGCCTAGTGGTTAGGGTTTGTGACTCATGGTCAGAGGGTCAGGGGTTCGAATCCAGCTACTGGCCATATCATGTTGTGTCCTTGGGCAAGCCACTTCACCCCCACTTGCCTCTCTCCACCCAGGAGTATAAATGGGTACCAGCATTAGCTGGGGAGTAACTGCGATGGACTAGCATCCCGTCCAGGGGGAATAGAAATATTCTCAGTCGTTTCATGCTACTGAAATCGGAGATAAATGCCGGCCTGATGGGTCACATTGGCTCGTGACAGACTTTACTTACTTTCAATTCTTCAACAAATTTTGTTTGAATTCAGCAAGGCATCTTATATTTGTTTTTGTTTCCAGCTCATAAACGTGGCTGCGGAAATCGAGAGAACATGGGTTGAAGTGCGTCAGCTGTGCAGATTGGTCGACCGTCAGCATTGGTTTCTATCATTTACGCAAGTCCAGCCAAAGCTAGTTGCCCAAAGGACTTCAGAGGCAATCAGCATCTCTCAATTGCCATTATTTCGGATGGGCATCCCTTCAAAGGCTGGCTATTTGTTAAAAATGTGTCCGTGGACAAGTGCTGTTTCAACGGGAAGTATCAGATGAAACTTGCACTGAACATTTGAGGCATCGAGGCTTCAGTCCTTTTGTGGCGCTGTAGTGTCACAAGGAACTAAAATCTGTGGTTTTTTTTCATCCGAGTTGTACACTTCGGTGCTTGAAAACGGCTGTTGACGAGTCCAATGATCAGGACAGCAGGAATGATAAAATTGCCATATCATGTTAGTCTTCTTGCAATTCTTTATGCAAAACATTGCTATCATTGTGCATAAGTGTTTTATTTAAGTCGGCTGGTATGTTTTGCAAATTTCTTCAAGCAGTCTCAATCATGTTTAATAAATTTTAAAAAATACCATGTTATTACCTTTCTTTTGAAAGCCAATTCTTCCTGGCGATTTTTGTGATTGTTTTCATTGAACCCTGTCAAAAGGTAGTGGAATGGCTGAAAATGATCGTCATTGCTAATTGGTGTGTTCGAAAGACTCCATAACCAATATCACTTGAAAATATTATAGTAGGATAATGAAAGGCGATTTAACCCATTTGTTGGGTTCAATACAACATCTCTTTCTGGGCGTCACACAGGATTTAAACTATGGTAGACAGTACCCTGCTGTTGCTTCATGTTTGAAGCAATAGTGGATATAGTTTGACCTTCGTAAATTATGTGATTGAAAGAAGAAAACACAGGCTGCAGACAAAACTACATTTGTCATGTCACATTTTATTCACTTTTGTTTTAATATCTGTCTGACATTTTCACGGCTCCTCACATGGGAAAAAAATGTACATGTGTAATTTATTCATTGCATACGGTATAACCTATTACATGTACTACTTAATAAATAAATGGGATAAAGTGCAACCCAAACAAAAATTAGCTTGTCTCAAATTGTTCTTGTCTGATTCTTAACAAAATTCTGCTTTCTGGCAATTTTATTCCTTAATTCAAAATCGGTTTGTTCTGTACAAGTGCATGTAAAACAGTGTACCTAGTTCCTAATACAGTGCATCATGATAATGGGGTAAAGTGGCTTCCATTGTGATTTTTGTCTTCCGAAGGACAGATAACCTTCTATGGTACAGATATCTGTCCATAAATTCCCTCCTTTTTCATCGTCACAGACAATTTCACAGGTCAGGGAGCTGTTTAAACTCTAAAAAAAAAATGAACATATTTCAGTGTCTTTAAAAAAAAAAATTATTCGAGATCAATAATGTGATTTCAATGTATCATTATTTCTGTGTGTTTTGTCAACTTTAATTCAGTGCATGGTCTTGAGCCTTGTGTAAAAAAAAAAGGAAGGAACAAATCGATACGAAGTTGCACTAGCCAAGCTACACAGGCCACGACATCTCATTAACCAATTTTGGCATCAGAACTTTTTCCAGGCTCGGCATGATCCGTGACTTTCACTTGGGAGGATGAAACCTGACGTGTATGTATTTAAAGCCAGAGTCCATCATTTGCAGCTATCCAAAAAGTAACTGGCGTAATTATTGGTGAAAAACTTACTTGGTTGAAAGATAGTAAGGGAACTAAACTCCCTGTGAAATTATTCTTTCTGGCATGCTGTCATTCTGAAGAAATCAACAAAAGAAGGCCTTTAAAGAAGGCCTTTCCAACGGTGCTTCTTAAGTAGGAAATTCAAATTAGAAGTTCCCTTTTTTTTATTTGGCGAAGCGCGCGCAAGCATTGGCATGACGCACACGCGGTTGCTATAATTCGTCGGATCATTGCGTAGCTGCAATCGGCTCAGTGAGAACGTGTCTCGGACGCTGAATTCAGGCCGAATTCAAAACACGATTCAGCAACTTTTGATTTGAAATCGAGATCCTAGAATGTTGTTTTTCCTCAAAATATACAGCTGAAGCTGAGCTGAAACTTCATCAGGTTAGTTGTTCAGCACCCTTCTTTAGATATTGAGCACTTTTGTTGCTTCAAACGAACAAAATGCACAAATTACAAATGATGGACTATACCTTTAAAGCTGGTATCTCTTAGCTGAAAAGTCTTGGCATGACCATTTGAGACTTTTGAAAAAAACAATGTCATATAAAGGTTTTTCTTCTGCACTTGTTTTTTTAAAAAAAAAAAAGGGTTTCACAAGGATTTGTGAAGTAAATTTGAGGCATAATTATTAAGTGTGCAAGGTCACCACTGGTTTTACATTCGACACGCTGAAATTTTTTTTTTTTAAAAATCCACACCACCACGTAGACGTACTGTATTTTTTTTTAAACGCGACCGATCGCTCACTTGAAATTCTTTAAAGTGCCCAATCCAAACACACACTTGTATTTTGCTCGTTGAATTTCATGAAAAAAAAACCCAATTGAAATGAATATCAAGACAAGATTTTAAATGATATTTTTTTTGTAAATTGTACACTGTGAATTGTATGATTACATGTATACAGTTGCATTGCCCATGTGGATAATCCACTTTGTCCAACAACAAAAAAGATTTCAAAAAAATAAATACTTTTGTAATTACTACTGCAAACAGTGGTTAACAATGTTAAAAAATACCTTTCGGTCGATTTAAGTCTGGCAGTGGACTCAAAATCTACTGATCTGTACAAAAATCACTGCCGTTTAGTTTGGTCTACAGACCATTGCACGAGATGGCTTTTACACTACAGCACCATCTTCAATTGGAGTCATGTGATTCCAGTCACATGACACAGTCACATGAGACACTACACAATCATGTGATCACAGTCACATCAGAAGAAAAAAAAAATCATGTAACAGTCACATTACTTTAATACTTGATAATTATCATGCGACATTTGTATTTGTACAGTTTATCACGTTATCATTAGTTCGAAGTATATATACCACATAGATAGCATTCTCTGTACAGTCAATATTATAATACATTTTTGTTTCATATATAACATATTTACTTTCACATTTTAAATTTAGAGCTCATAGCTCCAAGTACCTTAATGTTGTCGAATCGCTTTTAAGCATTGTTCTCGCAATCTTCTGAAACCATCTTTGCCATTTTTATTATTTTTTTTAACAAATAATACTTTTTTTAGTCAGAGATATCTAAAACAGAAACACGATTTGGGCAAAACTCAGACAAGTTCCCAATTCACACAGTTTTATGACGATAAAAAAAACATTTGGAAAAAACTTGAACATGTTTCCAATTCACAATGTTTTATGACGGTAATATGAATGGTATTTTACTGAAGCGAAAGGTAGGACATGGTTTGGTTACAGTCATGAAGGGAATTGGACTATCATCAAAGAAATGGGGATTGACTGAAAAGGGTTTGGTTGGGGAAAATTACATGTATGCTATTAATCACTTCAAGTTAGAGCTGAAATACATTATTATTCATTTTTTCCAATTTGTGGGATCCCGTGATAAAAAAAATTCACTTGCTTTTCGGCCAGAAAAATATCAACATTTAATCAATTTCTGAAGAAGGAAAACCTACAAAATATGCTAAAAATGTTAATTTAGATCAACTAAATTCTGAAGTGCTGTCAAATGACCCGTTTTCTATCCTAGAAAACCTGATTTTTTTTGTTGTTGTAACTGTGAGTACTTTCTTAATACATTTACAAAACTTGTGTGATCGAGATGAGGTTAGAGGCATAATATGGTGAAACGAGTTCAGATCTTTTTATTCGATGCATAAGTATTTCCGTCGCGTTTCCTCAACTTTGACACCGAGAGTATAATGGCATTATTTAAGATACGACTCCACAGAATAAATAAAATCGTGAGAAACAAGATAAATAAAAACAAATACAAAAACAAAGTTTGACACAATTTTGTAGCATTGCTCTATAAACTCGACGATGTATTTTATTGGCAATTGACCGTGGTTTTTACGTCAGGAAGAAAATGTCCCGCCAAGAAACCTTTTCGAAAGTTAACAGACAAACAAAGACAGATGAGTTGTAGATTTAAGAACGAAAATGCTGACCAATTAGACAAGATGGTGGGTTTAAAAGATCTCGACTTCTATCACTTGTCAGAGGTTGTGAATGAAGCATAGCAAATTTTCATGTTGCGAATTTGCAAAGGTTGATATTTCGAATACGCAAACTTTTGCTGCGTATTTTGCGTGACGTAAAATTTGGTAGCAATTGCACACACGAGTACGACAGGCGAGGGCGCTAAAGGGCGTCACAGTCCCACTTCGTGAGTAGACTCGTACGTATGCGACTGTTCGCATGGAGTGCACCCAAAACATTAGCAAGCACAACATGAAACACCTTCCAGTTTTCCAAAGTGCCCCTTGTTTGCATATTCACCACAAATGGGCATTAATGGCATACAGCCCGCAACTTGGTGACCTTTGTTCTACAAGTTAGATTTCCAGCCCCCAAAAAATAACAACGGGGTCGAGGATATCTGTTCTTCAGAAGTGCCAACTGCGTGAGAAACGTTCACTCGTGGTGGCAAAATACCGAAAGGAAATCACCCTGAGCTTTGAAAAGCAATTCATGATAAACACACACACACATAAACACATGCAGACGTCTTCGTCGATATCAGATGACGCTGGACGCTAACTTGTTGGGAGTGCCTCTCCCGTGTGACCTCCGCAGGGCGCTGTTGTTGATGTTCATGTCCCCGCCCCCGTCGTCCGGGCAACCGTTGGCAAGCATGACTTTAATGCATTCGTCGGCTCCGACGCTGCGGGCGTACGCGAGGGCCGTCCTGCCGTCGGCATCCACGGCTTTGACGTCCGCGTTGTACTGGGACAGAATAAACGGAAAGACTTGAAAATTACAACACACTTCTCTTGGTGAGTAAAGGTGGGAAATTTTTATTTTCATCTAAATTTGCTTACGCAAATCAAAAACAGTGGTGCGGACTTTTTCTCTCCCAAAAATGAAAAGTAACTGTAGCCTACTTTTCTCACATCATGTTTCAGTTAGGCGTTTCGAAACTGTTTCGCAGATTTTAATTAAGTACGTGAAAAGTTCAACAATTGAAACAGCTGAGAGCGACAGTGTTGAAACATACAGTTGCAGTTGTTCTGAAAGTTCAGTCAAAGCAAAATCAGCAAAATGAGTTGACTAGAGTCACAGCACGACACTGCAACCGGCGTCATACTCCTCTGACTCACCCAGACTAGTAGCTGAGCGATGACCACGTTGCCCATGGCACAGCTGAGGTGTAGCGCTGACCGGCCGTCACCTTCCCCGTAATGATAATTGACGTCATCTTGGCTGGCATGGATGAGTACCAGTATGACCGACCGTACGTCCTCCTTGATCACCGCTTCCATCAGTTGCTGTAAATCACAGACATATTTAAAACAAATTCTAAATAATCGGCGATCAGCCCCTTATCGGTTGTAAACCAGATATCTAAAACTGCCCTCCAGCACTATTATTCCCATTCATAAATACCTTTTTGGAATTTTTTTTTTTAAACTGGCAAGATGTTTTGTCAATGTTCAGGCCACTTCCATGATGCGTGTCACATGTGTGGTTGTGCTAAATGTCTCATTCTCCTTATATGGAGATCATATCAAATTGTTCTCAAGCACCCGGTCGTCTCGGGAACAATTTCAAACATCGTTGATTTTAAACGGCGGTTTAAGACCACCCGCGTGACAGGCTCTCGACCAATAGGAATGGGTAAACTGTCTCAAGTATTTATGAATTTTGCCCGGCACTGACTTAATTTTCTAAGCACTGTTTGCTGAGTTCTTTCCTAGAGCCTAAAACAAAAACAAAATTACAACCTTGCTCGGGTGGGACTTGAACCCACGGCCTCCTGCTTACTAGTGCAGACGTCTTACCATTCACACCATTTGGTTTTACCCTTTGCCAAAGTTACTTATATCACTATGTATGATTTTTAAGCACAATCAACTCACCACTCCAAGCGGTCTGTCAGTAAACGGCGGCGGAGCTGCAAATTCTTTCTTCTCGTACTTGGCCCGTATCCATTTCTCCTTCTCCTCCCGGCAGGCGGTCGCGGCCGGCCTGGTCCGGTTCCTTAGCGATCCTTCCCACACACTGTTGGCGGTTGCGTTGCCGATGGACAGCATGACTGCGGTCAGCTCGGGTCTGCAAGCCAAATGAGACATGAAACATGAACGAGGGTGAAATTGCAAAGGCGTTCTTCAACGGAGTTTTAAAAATGATACCAGCTTTTCAAAGAGAAGAATGTGAAAGCAAAATAAAAGATGCTCGATTCTTTTAGCATGACATTTGTCTGGTACTTACGGCCACTCGTCCAGTTGTAAAGACCTCACTCTGGATACGTGGGAACCTAGATTTCTGTGGATTCCGGAACACTCGATGCAGATTATCGCTCCGAGGTTTAAACTGGACCAATCAGGGTCTGAAAGTGTAAATGTGTGTGAGAAAGTTATCCAATGAGCTAGTTCCTTATTCCAACTCATCAAAATGTGACACGTGTCATTGGTAACACTACTGGTCTAAGGAGCCCAAAGTGTGTGCATACCACCTGAGCACGAGCCTGGTTGCACGTAAAAAATGGCTTCTAATTTTGTCCACTGAATTAGTCTATCCGCTCTGTTCACGAGTACCCCCTCACCGGCAAAGAAAGTACAGTTGGGGGTGACCGACCGACGCCATCTTGCCTGACTGCAATTTTGCCGTGACACGCGACTGTACCACTGCGTGTATATAGTACAAATCCCCTGGTGTACGTGCATCACACACAAGCAACGGTGCGCGTCAACCAGCTAAATGTCCCGCCCATGGGACATTGTTGCTAGGTAAAAGGGCGCCCTCTTTCGTTGGCGCACGGATCCCATACAGGTATTATTTGGATGAAAAAGGTTGAATGCTCTAACCGATTTCTGCCTTTGGTTAAGATTCTATTAAAAGGCCAATTGCTCACAAGTAGCTCTGGCGAATTGCGACTCATTTTGTTGGGCTGGGTTGCATATTTCCATCTTCACTCCATTTCTTCCTGAAACATCGCATGAAACATAATCACTCCCCTCACCTCACTGACTCTTGCCCCCTCCTAACCCCCGCCAACTCTGTCCGTTGTCGTCAATACTTACTCGGTACTCCACAGTCCACACACTGGTTGTTTCCCCGGACTTTCCGGATGGCTTCCACCGCGGCCGACCGTTCCACGTTGGTCATCAGCCCCTTGGCACTCACGTTGGCTTGCAGACAGGCAAGAATTTGTTGCTCGATCGCGGTCACCCATACGTCACGTTCCTGAAAATGGAGAAGGAAATTCACAATTTTTGTTTGGTTCATTAAAATCAGAAGAGGCTCGTTTTTCAGCGTCTTAAATGTGTACCTTTTTTGAGCTACAGAGGGTCAAATTTGAGTCGGTTCTTCTTTTTTTTTCAAGGGGGGGGGGGGGTGTTCTCCAGCCAATTTCTTTGACTTGCTGAGCTCAGATCTTTGCTAAGTACCATTTTCTGTCTTATTGAGCAGCTCTACGGACCAGGTCCAAGTGAAAGTGAATTCAGATATCAGTCTGTTTTTGGCCCGTTTTGACTCACCTCAGCTGACGAGACTTCAAAATGCCATTGCCTGTTGTCCAGTGAGACAATCACAAACTCATACTCATCGGTATCTGAAGGAAAAAAAAAAAGTAAATAAATAAACAAATTCTAAAGCAAGAAGAATGCAAAGTCATTTCTTCATCAAGTCAAAATTTGTCCAAAGCTTTCCATAGATAAAACTGCTCCAACGTTATATCAAAAATCGATAAATAGTAAACTAGTATGTATAAAATACCCTCTTTTTTTTCAGGAACACTTTGATCTTAATTATTTAGTACTGTGTAAAAATGGATACCAGTTGGCCAAATACTAAACAATTTCTAGTCTGAAGAGTTGATTTGAAGCCTAATCCAGTCAGAGTTCACATCAGCCCAAAAGTGACTCAACGCAAACTTACATGTAATTTGTTTAAAAAGAATTTTATACAAAATTGTCATTTAAGTACAGGGTACCCGATTGGACAGTTTCAAATGTCTCCAGCCACTAACCTTCCTGCTGATTGGACGTGTCTAGATTCTTGCCTCCTCCAGAGCTTCTCATTCGTCGATGCTTCTTCTTTGATGACTCCTTGCCGCCTACCAGGTTACCCATTTGAGGGAAGGCCATAGGCGCATCCATGCCGTTGGAAATACCTGCAAAAAGTGAGAAAAACCAACTCAAAAAAATTATCAAAGATTTCATGTAACCCCTCACATCCAAGGCATTTTTTTTCTTGGAACTGTCCTGATTCAACAAAATCTATTAAGCTTTTTTTTGTAAAGTATCAGGGTCTGGGCTTTTAAACCTTTTTCAGTCCAGCAAAAATCCTCCAAGAACTCAGTTAGATTTTGCAAGATCTGTGGGCGTTTGGGTAAAGCATACGCATACAGCTCCTTTTGTTGCCAAAATACACAGCAGAGAAAAAATGTCAAAAAGTATAAAAACCTATTCGCATGTGATGCGTTAACTGCCTCGGAGCCGTTCTTAATTAAAATGATAACAATACAGTTATGTTCATTTTTCTGCTTCGCAGTTCTAATGACATGACATTTGACCATTATTTCAGGATTTTTTTTTCTTCTTTATATTTTTTTTAATTTTAATTTTTTGGGGGATGCAATTTTCATAGTTGTCCAATCTTGATGCACGTCAATCCACACAATGCAGTTAATCAAATGTTAGTATATAACATATTAATCACTGTAGACATTTACATGTACCATATAAATAGCATGACAAACAAAAAGGGGTAATTATTGAACTTGAGTTCCTGAAACTCAAATTCATGTTGGATAATTTATCAAATGCATCATCACAATCGTTCTATTCGTCTAAAAATTTAGCAAATTTGATTATTTTTCCCCCGATTGTAACATAAGGACAAATTACGTCAATAGAAAAACCAAATTGTGTCGTATTTTAGGCGTGGATTTATTTACATAATCTAATTTAATGTCAAAATCTAATTTGATATCCAGTAATAAAATGTTATTTTCTGCTTGAGCTGCCCTTGAATTTATCCATTTAATTAATGCATTGATTCCCGTTTACAACTAGTGCCATATGCTGGGCCCGTTAATTTCCATAACAGCTGTTGAAAATAACATCATCGGTCAGCTGTTGAACGTGCTGAAAAAATTGTTCAATGTACATGTACATGTGCTATGAATCTGTATGGCAATTAAAATTCGATTTAACTGCGGAAATCCAGAAATGGTTTCAAATTGTCCAACGCATGCCCGAGTGCTCACACAAACTTCAAATCAATTTTGTCGTCCAACAATCAGTTGTTTTTTCTCAAAGAAGAGAAAACGAAAATCAAAAACCTTTCAAACCGAACACCGCATGCTGTGTCACTCCAGGCAAGATGCAAACGTACGGCAGGAAAGCAGTGCAAAAAAAGTGTGGGAGTATGTCTTACCGAAAAATGGGAAAACATGTCGAGAGGATACCCAAAACCACATGCGAGAACAAGAACGGAACAAAATCATTTACTTCAATGTGAACATTTTCAAATTCAATCTCATGAACAAAACTAGTTCATCGACAGGTTTCATCCACTGCTCGACTTGAGGAGGAAAAACACTGGTTACATGCATTTACAATCATTCGATCTGCACAACATAATATTTCTTTCATTACAAGAACAGCACAAATATCTTCTCAGCTTCCGGGAATTTCACACAGATTCCACTGAAAAGCTCTCTGGTTTGTGAAGTCTCTAAATATCAAAGCCCACTTGAACTCACCCATGTTTGTTTTACATACCTAGTGTGGAAACTCCTTTGTTTTCGTGTAGTTAAGAAAAACCAGTGGGAAAAAAGTCATTATTCTCAAACTGTGAAAACTCTTTCAACCCAATTTTTTTCTATGATTCCCTTTAGTGTTTCTCTTCATTTTGCTGCAGATAAACCTAACCCAAAAATGCCTCTAAACCTGTTTTCCAGAGAGGGGGAAACCTTGTGTGGACGTGGGCAAGTCCACACAACGTCGCTGCTACCTGGTTAATGTGGACATCTTTTGTTCGGAAGTCCACTCAGTGAATGTAATGCTTGTTCAGGTTTGCCATTGTGTACACAACTTCTGCCATCAGGTTGGGTGGCTTAAAGTTACCACACAATCACTAGTTCCAATCTCTTAGTAAGGCCGTAATTTTTTTTTCCCAAGTCCTGAGAAACAATTTGGCAGAGTTTTAGCCCTGCTTTGCAAGCCCCGTTTCCCATTGCAAATTTTGACAAAAGGGCATGTTTAATAAAAAAAAAATAACATGAAATCCTGGTTAAATTCAATAATGCTATTAGGTTTATGTTATGTGCCACATTTTTTTTTTTCAAGCAAAATGAACAGGAATTTTGGGACAGCATTTCTACTTTTAAAAAATATTTTGTTGTTTTGTTTTGTTTTTGTCAGTATTCAGATGTCTGAAATGAATTGTTTCGAAACATTTTCAAAGCTTAAACACTGCAGCACTGAGGATAAACAATGCACGCATCCACAAAGTCGGGGAATTTATGCATTGTTCCCGAGACACAGAAATAATATAATTTAACAAAAAAAGAAAGACATCGTCAAAAATAAAAGGGAAGGAAGGAAAGGTTTAGAACAGAATAAAACTTGTTAGGTGAAGCATAAAATTTGCTGTTATTTTTTTTGGGGGGGAAGGAAATGGACACAGAACATACTGATGTGGCTTGAGTATCCTCTCCACATAAAATAACAACAGTTGGAAAGTGCATTTTTGTGGCCAAGCTAAAACAAACGACCTTCCAAGGTCTCTCAACTGCACTTTTCATGTCAAATACATTAGCATTGTCAAATTGGAAACAGAATTAAGTTTACATATTAAGTAAGGACTAACATCAAAAGTTTATCACGAAAAGGAAGAATTTTGTTTCTGGGGAATTAAAATCAAGCTACCAAATCCTTTGCATTTGGGCAATTTCAGCGTTATGTACTAGTAAATGACCGTAACGAGCTTGTTAGATCTCAGTGAATAAACCTGAAAATGTCTTTTTCAAATCTGATACATGTATCTATCGTCTAGTAATGGTCAAGGAATTACAGACTAGGAGTTTTGGATCATTTCTCTGAATCACTGATTAGTTGTTGTGGTTCATTGTCTCTGTCATGGACATTACACTTCCTTTCGTAACGACAAAATCGCCCATTATCGGAATTTTGAAAAACAGAGATACTTTGAAGAAACACCCTGCTCTGGTCAAGTTCTTTTGTTTAACCTCGTTAAAATTCAAGAGAGAATAACTACGAGCTGTAAATGTCAACTTTGTGGAAGAGATTTTGTGGATAAAGGGTCTGGCTGGACTGACCTGGAGTAACGGAGGAGTTAGATATGACCACGGAGTCCAGCATGGCGTCCCGCGGCAGGGAAGTGGACTTAGCGTTGATCTCCTGGCGCTCCTTGAACGAGTGGAAGTTGACGCCGCCGTCTTTTGCAAACGCTGCCTGATTGGCATGCGTGCTTCCCCCTGAGAAAAAGAAAGGTACAAATTGTAAAAAAAATTGAGAAAAATCTTGCACGTTTTTAAGATTTCATGACGTCCTCTGTGTGCTTTTTTGTAGTTTAAGCAACCAAGTTCCATGCAAAACTGGTTGTTAACTTGAAATAAAAAGTAGCGTTTTGTTATATTTTCTTTGCTTTTTGTTGCTAAGAATGCTTGAAGTATAGAAAACTGAATGGTGAGTAAATCTTGGGGGATACAGCCACAATCCATTAATGCTCAATGCACCCTGACATTTCTGCTTTCCATCCCTCAAACTGCCCAAAACCACCCTGGATTTTCAACCAAATGTAACTGTTTTCTTAACAGTGCACTAGTTTTTTTTACAGAATTAGAGAGTGGGCAATATAGACTCTCCCCCATTCTCAAAACATTGTTATCATTCAGCACTCCATGTTTGAATATCTCCACAATCTGAAAGTTCTGAAAATGTTGACAAGAGTGTTCAAAGATGTTCTTAATCAAACTGTTTTCGTCAAACTGGATCAATTTGATCAAAATCATGTCTGACCTGTTATCGTCATTGCGCGCATGTTGTTGGCGATTCCGTTACTCCCGGGGGCGCTCTTGCTGGGCGACCCGCCGGGGTTGCTGCGCACAATCTGCGGCTTCCTGCCCGGTACTTTGACGGTGGTGTTCATTAGCACGATCTCCTTGCCGTGTGTGTTGTTCATGTAGTCCTGTGGGGTTGAAAAGTTAAAGAGCAAAAGCATGTGAGAACGCTGTACATGTCATTTGAATTCCAACTCTTGGTAGGCTGTTTCTGAATTGAATGGCTATGGCTAGTGGAAGCAGCTGCGGCTACTTCCCATAGAACCGTGTGTTATTCCAAGCCATAGCCAAGTCATTCAGGCGCAGCCTTAAAAGAGCTGGGCCAGGTAAAAATCTCGCAAGGTATTGTGCAATTACATCTTGCCTTTGTGAAATTGTTGCTGAGGCTCAAAAGTATGCTGAAAAATATACACAAAAATTATTGTGACAGAGGAATTTTGTAAACCAAATTATCTATAAGGGTTAAGCAGAGAATCAAATGTTTACTGCTTTACGTGAAATCAGATTTTACGGTGAATCTGTACAATAAACTTACGTGCAGACTTGGGTGATACGTTAGCTTCCCGTCGTCGCATAGCGTCACGTATTTCTTCTTCCACTCTTTGTTCAGGGATTTGCTACTTCTCTTGTACAGAAGGCCCTGAGGTAAGAACAATAACAAAGAATTCAATAGCGACAAACTACTTGCAAATTGAACATATTCGGTCATGAATACTCTGAAACTTCAAGGATTTTAAAAACTGAAGAACGAATGAAAGTTTTTAATGCTTATCTGGGAAAAATGTTGCAACCTGACGCCGCTTTTTTCTTCATATATCATCTCAATGAATGTCATCCATTGCAAAAAATGATGAAAAGACATGAATCTGAGACTGAGAGACATTTCCAATTTTGTTATAAATTTTCCTGACTCTCCATAGACTTTGTACACAATCGCGGAAGTGGCATCAGGTTGCAACATTTTTTCCCTTATCTGAACCTGTATGAAGCATTTATGATAATCTTGGAGGCTGAAATGACAATCAGACATTGGGTATTATCATTACTGACGCTCCTCTGATATCCTTGCCCACTTCTTTTGTGATTGTTGAAATTTTTGTTAGAAAATTCTTTGTTCACACTTTGTACCACAAAATGCCCACAGGGCCAGAGTTTGGAAGCAAGCAGACTGTAAGCGAGTGTTGCACGTGCCCTCACTCGGTTTTCCCGAATAAAGATAACAGCGCCCTCTATAGACCTTATGCATAGCGGCCATCTTAGATGGCATCTTTTGCTATTTTAATTCAGTAACAATGAATACACAAAAAGTTCACTCATACTCATGTGTAAAAGAGCGTGAAAGTTAACTCTTTGAGTACAGAATTAACTGCCTTAATAAGATGTTATTAAAACAATGATCAATGACATTCCAGCTAACACACTGGCTCGCTGTCTCTAGGGGGCGCCATTTTAAGCTCGCTGTACGGAAAGAGTTAATGGACGTACCTGCATTATTGGGATACTCCTGCCACTACCGATACCATGCGAGGGGCGGGGGACGGGCTCAGCTCCATTTTTGGTTTCCGCCTGCTTGCCTTTTCCTGGTTGCTGTAAAGTTGAAATAAAAATGTGGGCGTTTGATTAAAGCTACAGGCCATCATTTGCAGCTATTCAAAGAGAAACTGACGTGATTATTGTTGAAAAACATACTTGGTTGAAAGATAGTAAGGGGACTAAACTCCCTGTGAAATAATTCTTTCTGGCATGCTGTCATTTTGAAGAAATCAACGAAAGAAGGCATTTCCAACGGTGCGTCTTAAGACGCACCGTTGAAAATTTCCGTTAGTAGTTCGTTTTTAATTCGGCAAAGCGCGCTCAAGCATTGACACAAAGCACGCGCGCGCACGCTCTCTATAATACGTCGGATCAGTGCGCGACATTGCGTAGCTGCAATCAGCTAAGTGAGAACGTTTCTCGGACGCTGAATTCAGGCCAATTTCAAAACATGATTCAGCAACTTTTGATTCGAAATCGAGATCCTAGAATGTTGTTTTTCTCGAAATATACAGCTTTAGCTGAGCTGAAACTTCATGAGGTTAGTTGTTCAGCACCCTTCTTTAGATTTTGAGCATCTTTGTTGGGTTAAACAAACAAAATGCACAAATTACAAATGATGGACTATACCTTTAAAAAGTCCCACAAGATGAGTTCAAATAGTGTTGTCTCAATAAGCCTCTGTACTGATGACATCATGCTTAGTTTACATGTGTGCTTTCTTATGGGAGCCTAGTGGGGACCATGGTTTTGTAGCCTCATAGAAAAGCACACATGCAAACAAAGTGTAATGTCATCAGTACAGAGGCTTATTCTATTACAAGTCATCAAGTCTGGAGTCAAGTGATAAACAATTTGAATAGTTGTTGTTTATCCCAACCAACAAAACAGAAATGTCTGTGTAAATCCATGAGGATGTTACTGTAATGAACACTTCCATGCTGAACAATCTTCTGTGGACCCGATTCTGTTTGTTGTACCAACATGCTACTTCGGTCTGAATTCAATAATGGCAGGGACGTGCCTTACCGTAAACAAGTTGGACTTCCGTCGGGATTTGCGGGTGAAGTTGGGCGTACTGCTGGGGCTCGGCTGGGACGAGTCCCGACTCCCCTCCCTGCTGCCCCCACTCATGTTTCTGCGTCCCGCAGTGGGGGTAGGGGGTGCCCCACTGTTGGAGTGGTTAGTACTAGGGGCCGTGGCGTTGGCGGTGCCCTGGGGGTAGGGGCCCGGAATGCCAAAGTTGTTGCTTCGGACGGAGTGGGGGGTGCTTGGGAGGGAGGAACTGGAGGTGGAGAGAGGGCCCAGGGACAGGAACTGTTGGTGCTTGCGCTCTTGGATAATCTGAGCAGCTGTGGATAAAAGATGAAGAAAACAACATTAATAAATGAAAACAAAGCTGTAAGCTGCTTTATTGACTGGACTGACCTGAAGTAGACCAATCATGAAGGTTAGAGGGGCTTGAGTAGGATCTTTTTGCCTTTGATTAAAATTCTGTCTTGACTGGAAATCCATGCCTTCAAACTTTTTAAAAAGTGGAAACTTCATATCCAAATGACCAAGGCTGTGTGGCAGTGTTGTATTTGAGTCCATCACAAATCCTCACAAGTCACAAACAAGTCCTCACAAGTCCCAACACATCCCCACAAGTCCCCCTAAGTTCTCACAAGTCCTCATAAGTCACACACAAGTCATAACAAGAACCCACAGATCCTCACAAGTTACTCATATGTCCTCACAAGTCCATTGTAAGTCCTTAGAAGTCTATCAGAAGTCTATCACAAGTCCTCACAAATCCTCACAAGTCCATCACAAGTCCTTAGAAGTCTATCGCAAGTCCTAACAAGTCCTCATAAGTCACTCACAAGTCCTCACACGTCACTCACAAGTCCATCATATGTCCTTAGAAGTCTATCATAAGTCCTCATAAGTCACTCACAATTCCTCACTCACAAGTCCTCGCAAGTGCTCCAGTCTCAGCTCAAATCACAACCTATTCAAGTGAACTGTGTCACTGACACTCTTATGTTATTCTCCATCCCTTTTTACTTGTGACTACACTTGTAAAAAAAAAACAACTACCAGTACAACACTGCTCTGACCGAAATTTTGGGCCCTCTAACCTTAGTGATTAATTAAAATATTATTATGAAAACGTCATTCTTACATAACATTGGCTTTGAGCATTACATCTCAATGAAGAAAGTGAGAATTGAATGTCTGTCTGTTATTCTAATTCAACAACTAAGGCCAAAAAAAAAATTGTTCTGCCTCCGATTACATGCCTTTAAAAAAATAGGGTCGGTCGATCGGAATTTTTTTTTTTTTGGGCCATTTTTTTTTATGCAGATTTAATGGGGTATTCAATTATATGCGAAGTTTTTAGCCTGAACTATTTCCATTGCACTACGAAAGCTATACACGAAATGGCAACAAAGAGTGAATAAAAACTACTTTTATTTATTGTAAATATATTTACGTTCGATAATTTCAAAAAATAATGGAAAATTCAGGTCGTTCGCACCATATGCACAACGCTAGTCAAGACGCGAGGAGCTGGCCAAAACTCTGAGGTGTGTGATGCGTGCGTGTGTGATGCGTGCGTGTGTGGCGAGCGGCCCACCATGGGCCGACAGACCTGTTTTTATGGTCAAAAATTTTGGGAAACACGCAGCATGTATCACTCCAAATACGAGTAGTGCGATCTCAAAAAGAAACCCTTGAAAACCAGAAAATACATACACAGACAAGCTAGATCAATTCTGTAAATTAACTTGCAAAAATGTTCTTTCTCCATCGGTATTTTCTTGGCATTTTTACGATGTCGAATCTGACCAGTTGACAGTGGCCTGCACTGCTAGCGTGCTATCGGTCGCATAGCTATGGACTGGTTACCGCATTTTCATCATGTCTTCTAAATTGGCCCCTGCGCGGCGCGGTGGGAACCAGTCGTCACCACATGATTATAGTCGCCGTGACATCGCATTGCGAAGTAGCTATATCGCGAAGCGAATTTGTAAAAATAACGGAGGTTTCTTTTGAAAAAAAGCGAATGTAAGTAAGAAAACAAATAAATACAAGCATTTTTTTATGCAAAAGGGTTGTTGAGAGGTATTTTGTGAAGACAGAAAAGACAACAAAATTTTATTTTTATTTATTCAATCTTTTTTTCTTTTTTTTTTGTAATTGCCGATAAAATTGTTAGGGTAGCAGCCTAAAAATAGGGTCGGTCAGGTAACCGGAAGCAAAACTGTTCTATTTTTTGGCCTAATCTTTCTTTTGAATGTACTGTACAACTAAAATAAAAATTTCCGAATGAATTAAACGCCACTAGTACAGCTGATACTTTTAATTTATAACTTCAGTGAGTATCAAAACATCTTGTAGCCACACTCCTGAACACGTCATGTTTTTATACACAAGAGAAATAAAGAACCACCTAATTCTTCCTTAATGAATATTCTGTTGCAACAAGCAATATGCGCATTCCATCACCGCAAAGCTTGCCTTTAGGCCTAGCTTTAACAAACCGGTAGAAAAAATTCTTGTCACACAAAAAAAAAACCACAACAGAGCCTCGGTTGGGAAACCTTTCCCCCAGATGGTTGGGAGTAAAATCCACTGAACAAATCTCGCCTCTGTGCTCCTTGTCACAATGGCTGGTCGATAATGGCTCCCCTATTTGTCATACACCAGCAATGGGCTATTGGGCCCGTGGGATTTGGAGAACCTACAGAAATCCTTAACAGAATTTGTGGTGGTTTCATTTACTTCATACACATTTCAGTCTGTTGTTCACACAATGTGAGGCTGATCCACATCACACAGCCAGTAGCAAGATGGAAAGATTTTATTCCACCGATATCAGTTTAACGTTTTTACTGACATGTGTACTTTTTTGCTTACACCAATACGAGCTTGACGCAACTGCACAACAGCATCTTTGTTGATACAGACATTTTTTTGTGTTCATTTAATGATTGTAAAATGGAGACTTTCCTACCACCGGCAGGTTGTATTTTCTACCGATATTTTATTTTTACCAGTGAATTTCACAGTGAAACCATCCCATCAAAATCAAAATAAACAAAATATGGACATTCAATTCACCACATGTAGTGATAATTCCCAATTCACCATTTTCAACTCATTGTAGTTTGCCCCTATTACATACATACATGTACCACTGTAAGGACACAGATCTATATACAAAAAAGTGACTATTTTTAAAGCAAAGGAAATGTGGTGATTGAACTCACCACACATGGTGATAAATGCCAACTCGTCATTTCGGAAGATTTTGTCCAAAAATAGATGATGCCAAGCAAATGTACCACAGTAAAGACAAATTATTGTACAAGGAGAGCGTTCCTTTCATGAAAAATGTGATGACTGAACTCACCACACATGGTGATAAATGACAACTCACCATCTTGGAAGACTCTGTCTACGTTGAGACCATACATTGCACATGTTTCGTAGTAAGGACATCTCTTAAGGTCAGCTGCTAACTTTCTTGCTCTTGAATCATCGATGACCCTTGGCGTGTTCTGACTGACCGTGTCTGAACAAAGAAAGAGGGGAAAAAACGAGAAACCATCCATTGGTCAATAGGGTGTATGTGTAATAACCATGTGGTGAAAATTCAAGCATTACCATTGGAGGGAAGTAAGGCCACATGCATAACCCCCCTCCCTTATATAAACAGTGTCTTTTCCACTGTACATGGACACGTATGTGAATGTACATCACAACTTGGGATGTACCGTAAGTCGAATCCATGACAAGTGCAGGGACTTGTGATGGACTCGACTCTATCCCTGAATTCACGATGCAATTACATGTACTACCCCGGATCATATATCCAATAGTGCTGAATAACAGACATGGTCATAAGTGTACACGCTGCGGTCCAATGGTTACGGTGTTTGACTCATGTGCCATGGTACGTTGGTTTGAACCCTGACGGGGAACATAGTGCTTGTGTTCTTGGGCAAGACACTTTACTACGATTGCCTCTCTCCACCCCAGAAGTATCAACTGCGCTGATCTCAAGCTGCTGCAGAAAAATTGTCTCATTCCTGATGAACAGGGACAATAATCGTAAAGCCCTTTGAAACCTTACCGGCAGTATAAAGCGTTATAAGTACCACATTACTATTATTATTATCTTAAGAACAATACAAAAATGTGCATGTGCATGTACATGAGGCTATTACAACAGATGTGCACTTCTCATTCAAGTTGCCTTTTATGATCATCCAAACAAGAGGTCTCTAATGAAAATAAGAAAACACCAAAAGAATTCCTTCTTTCAAAAGGCCGAACACCTTCTTAAAATAGACACACAAGAGCAACTTCCAGTCTTTCTGCAGCATCGTGGGATTCTCAAGACTTGGGGAAGAAAATCTTTTAATCGCAACGCCCCAGGGCTCAAATACAATTTGCAGTGGGATCAATGGTGATTTCACATTAAAAATGTGCCTGCGGCAAATCTGTGCAAAAAAAAGAAAATGAATTTCTGCCCGTAAAAATAACACTTTGATCTTTATCAGAATGCATGACGCACATTAACCAAACAACCAGGTATGTACAGTACCTGTACATGTACTACACAGGACTGTTAATTACACACTGCAGGATGTCATGTATTTTGTACACTGTACATTTTATAAAGCGGTTGAACATAACAAGATACACACGTACATTGTATGCTAACATTTTGAATGTTATTCTTAAAAGATGTGTTTTTCAGTCGGTCAATCTTACATTTTGGCACTAGGGAATTGCAGGTGTTTTTGTTTGCGTGCATGTTCTTTCTTTTTTTTACTGGATTTTGTCCAACAAATTGCCAGAAGGCCGCTACAAGTTGAGGGCATTAGGGACAGAATAAGATCCGTTTGCTTTTCTCCTGAATAGCGACAGATTATAGATGGAAGGAAAACAGGATGTACGTAGAGAGTTCCAAAAAAGCAGCAGCATCAGTGAAAAATCAAAGAAAACTTTCTCACAGTTGTGAGTTTTGGAGCAGAATACAGAAAGGATGCTGAGACTACAAAGTGTGTGCAATGAGTAAAGGTGTTTCGAAAAATGATGCCTTGTCGAGACCCGGGTATAATACGGAACAAAAGATTGTAAAGGTTCTCCACAAGGGTGAATAGGTCTCCACAATGATTTCATGAAATAGATATATGGATTTTTCTCAAAAACTAGGAATTTCCAAGGTATACTTATCCATCGCAAATTTAAGTATTTTATGTAATAGATATTTGGTCGGAATTTTAACCCAGGAAAGTAATTCTGGTTAAAATGGGAGCATTTTGAAAACAGCTTTCGACCCTCTCACGATTTTGTACAAGAGAACGAAGCGATGTCTCTACAAGGATACAAATTTGAGAATGGGTGGGCACAGAATGGGTTATTGGAGAAAGATCTCTGGGAAAATAAAATCTGTGAATCTGGAAATAATTTACCAATTTCAAAGTTTGTTTTAACGTTGTTTCTATAGAATCCAAGGCCATTTTTTATTGGGAACGGCAATAAAAACAGAACAGAAATAATCACAGATGTACATGTCGTGTATGGATGTTATTGTTATAATATAATAATAACATCCATATCCATACATCCTTATGATAATAATTGTAACAAGGAATTTCATAAATTGAAAACAAAATTCAAAAATGTTTAAATGACTATGTCTTTATGAGTGTCACTTGCAAAAAGCACATCCCCAAAAAGAGGGGGGGGGGGCGGAAGCTGCATTCCCTTTTTAAAAATCTGTCTTGACCGAATCCAAGTCAACTCCTTGCCTTCCGTTTCCCACCTCTGGGATGCCTAAATGTCCACATCACAGCGCCAAATGAGGCTGCGTCCAATGGCAGTGCTGAGGGAAGCAATCGGTAATGAGTGGAGTACATCATTAATCACCTGTGCCTATCTGACTTGACCTTTTACCAGGAGTCGGTCATCCGTACTACGGAGCAACACAGGGTAACTTGGGCGTAGACGCTATGCCTCGTATTCCACCGGATCTCAACGCAGCAATTTCAATGTCGTTACTTCAGATTTTTCCCAAATTGGAGTAATGCCTGACTGAGGGAAAGTTGTGACCACGCCAGGCACATTTGTTTTGACTGATGATGTACTGAAGGAACTGTTGGATTACCTTGGGGCCGGTGCGTAATTACTTTGGTATACGTAATTACTTTGGTGTACGTGTACACGTTCCATCAATGCCTCGGTTCGACAAAGTGAATTCAGAATTTCCATACTTTCCAACTTTGAATGTACAGTCAAATGTAGAAGTGTCTTAGTTTTTAACCCATCCCCCAATTAAAGTTACAACTAAAACTAAAGCATATAACATTTTCGTTCTGAAGCATAAAAATCTGAAAATGAGACTTAACGGTTTGCATGATGTTTGTCATCAGTCTCCTGGTGACGAACAGAGCATACTGTTTGAAACGTCGAGTTAAACCAACTGGTTCTTCTCACAACCACACAACTCACTAAAAGAGATATCATTCAAATGGTGTTACTGCAAACCTCCCATTCAAAAATCTGAAACCTTAAAAAAAAGGTTGCACTGAATTTGGATTTAAAAATTGGGATTGTTTTGGATTATTTCAAAATGTTTACACATGATCGGACGGAGGCTGATTGCCTACAATGGGATTTCTCATCAGCAATGTCCACATTTCAAAGCTGTTTTTACTATCAGTAGGAATAGCAAAAGGCCTCATCATATTCGTAAGGCATGTCCATAACCGTCAGTTCGAGTGGGCAAGGACAAGACTTATTTTGTGGTGAGCGCTCTTCACATATCTTCAGTTGCCTATGATTCATCATCCGCAATACCTTTCACCGCTAACCCCTACATCTCAAGGACTAGAGCCGTGACGTACTCCAAGTGCTACAAGCAACGTTGCCGTCTCGTCTGCCTCCGTTCTTTTCTTATGCGGAGACAGTCTGAGGACTTCCAACAATAAAATATGAAAAAAACCATCCCGCACTTTGGCACTTTGTCACTGTAGATCGTCTGTCCTCCGAGTCACATCCAAGGAAATTGGTTCTCAGATGGAGCATCAAAATGACGAGAGGATGGACCATAGAGTTATATTAAATTACTAGAGCGCTAACTTGATGTACAAAGAGATGCCTGATGGGCGCATCCATGTTTGTACACAAACCTATGGAGAACTAGAAATTGTGTACGTCTTTTGTATGTCTATTTGCATATCTACGTTTGTCTTCCATACCAGTGCGTCATCGAAGCCGATACGCCCAAAACCGAAACGCACTATCAGCAAATGACCATGTCATTATGCTCTACGCAAACAGCGCAAAGTGTGCGCATCCCTCCACTGCAGATGTTTTTTGCCGTGAAGTTTTTTTAACCGTCATGACGCACTTAAGTTGTTTGCGTTCTACTTTTACTTATACTTAGCGTACACTTTTAAAATTCAATCTATCTATTTTGATTGTGTTCTACAAACACGCACATAAATTAAAAAAATGGCTGCGCCCAGAACGGCTTCAAAGCTTCTCCGTGCGCAAGAATGAAGAGTTAGCGCTCTAGTAATTTAATATAGCTCTATATGGGATGGACAGATTTCATGCAACTGCCATTTTCTTTAGCACAAAGAGGTGCTGTGAAAATGCAATTTTCTGTGTACATACTGGTACTGTCAAAATAACACTTTTTTTTAAAGCAATTTAGCGATCTTACTTCAAAGTGAAAATAAA
Organism: Patiria miniata; assembly: GCF_015706575.1. Lineage (NCBI taxonomy): Eukaryota > Metazoa > Echinodermata > Asteroidea > Valvatida > Asterinidae > Patiria > Patiria miniata. Next base: position 7,999,215 of record NW_024037076.1, on the reverse strand, counting down.
AATTGTGGGATTATCACATGTAATCTTATGTCAATAACCCCAGATTCATGATTGTTAACCCTAAACACCTGGGCCCTTTTTGCTAGGAAACCTCCTCAATATACCAAAATTGTGCGTTTGTTCAAATGAAGGATACCCACTGCCTCAATCCTTCAAAATCCTCCAACAAGCCCTGCCTCTCAAAACACATTCAGCCTCAATCTTCCAAAATCTCCTCTTCTTCAAACACCATTCATCCTCAATCGTCCAAAATCAACCGATACTGAATGTCCAAGTGCCCTCGATCCTCTGCAATCCTCCAAAATTGTATGTTGCATTCATCCTCAATACTTCAGAATCCTCCTTTTTTTTAATGTAAAAATATTGCCTTTTCTCAGAGATGTTTGTCTGGATGGCAGAATCAAATGCCACAAAATTTGGTGTTTGCTTCTAGAATCCATCTGACTTGGGAAGACCACTGTGGACTGGATAGCCACCCACATCCAGTACTGATTAACCATCTGTGGGCAGGGCTCCTAGCATCACAGCAAATACTTCCTCTTTGGTTTTTATCGAGTTAGTGGGAGGTTGGGAAAGGAACGTAGGGCAAAGGTCCATCTTCCGAAGATTAATCACCCCCTGAGAGGACCCAAAGAGAAATTTATCAAGCGCACTAAAAGCTCTAAGAGGCTCTAATGTTTTGTCTTCATCAATCTTTTTCTTAAATCAATCCTGGTAATTAATTTTGTAAAAAACATCCGAGGCTTTGCCACGCCTGGACAGCAGTGTTCATGCCAAGCAACATATGTTAGAGTTTTCCCTTACACAAGACGGCGAAGATTATTAAGAAGGGCTTCAAATGCACTATTGCTGAACTGCTGAGAACGACCTAAAACCAATCCAGGCAACATAGTTCTGGTTGCCAATCAAGCAATGTCACAAAATGCCAAGAATATTAATAAATTGCAAGTCCAGATTAGCAGTACAAATTTTCAAAATAGAAGTTATTTCATTGCGAAGGAAAATGAGTAAGATTTGAGGCTTTGCATGGTGGAGATACTAAATAATGAAAGATTTGCGGAAACACCATGTGCGAATAATTTCTCAACTAAGAGAATGGTTCTGAAAAGAACCAGAGGTATAAACTCGACGTTCCGGTCAGTATGCTCTGACCGTCTTCAGGAGAGTGCCTAAACTCTAAGAAAGTAAACACGCAAGTACCAAAAGCGAAATCGATGAAGTGTGAAGTTGCATCCTGTGTGGATGCCAAGTAGCTGGGAAAATGCATTTCACCTCTAGATTCTATCCCTTTAAAAAATGGAGATTTTTTTCTTCATTGTCAAGGCACTTTTATGAACCAGGTTTCTGCAAAACTGTGTCTCCATTTTTAGAACCATGTTCCTGCAAATAACCAAACGTAACTGTTGGGAAACGTCATATTTAGATTTCAGATGAATTGTCCTGAATAAATCTTATTCAATAGGAAGCCATATTTGATCGTGTTCCCTGCGTCGAAGTTACAAATTGTAAACTGTTGAATGGGATGGTGCCAGACTATTTTATGACTGAAGTGCGTTGCAAGCCTCACTTTCTTTCTTTCTTTTTCAATGTGGCTTAAACATTAGGGTACGTGTTTAATCACAAATGTTAAGTTCTTCATCAAAGCAGACTGGTATTAATTTGTAATGAACTTTGCTTTCATTTCTACTTGCAAGTTCCAAAAATGAAGAGTTTACCTCACTTTCACTTTCAACTCAGTATGGCTGACTCAAGAATAACGTCTATTCTAATCCTTACTGACCAGATTTTGTAGTCAGGCGTCCACAAGTCAATCAAAAGTCTTCCAGTCTCAAGTCAAGTGACAGGCTATACAAATAAACTATGACAAATGCACTAACCATGACCCACTTGTGATTTGACATGTGATTGACATGTGATTGGCATGTGACTGGCATGTGATTGCCATGTGATTCCTACCTTGCGTGCCGACCAGTATCATGGGCAGATCTGCCGTGTTTCTGTAGTGGGCAATCTTGGCGTAGAAGTTGTACAGGAGCTGGAAGCTCATTTCGTCTTCCACGCTGAAGACCAGAATGACGGCATCCACCCAGGAGCAGAACTGGAGCTCGGGAGGGCCGCCTTCATCCCGGATGAGGAGGAGGTAACTCCGGTCATCCACGACAATCTCCTTCTTGAAACGGCCTCCTATTATTGGAGTAAAACAAGAGAGAAAACATCAGTATTCCTTTCAAGGGTACCTGTTCAGAAGTGAATGTAATCAATTGTTTTTCCTAAATCTTTTTTGGACAAGCAACTACGCTTATTAGGTGACAGTCAAGTGGTTACAGTATCTACACCAGTAAACTGGAAGTTGTAGGTTCAAGTCCCTCAACAACAACAAAAACCTGTGAATTTGTTTCTGCTTCTTGCAGGATCTTGGGAAGTACTGAAAATTCTGCCGTAATAAAAAGACACATTTTTTTTTGGGAGGGGGGGAGGGGCAGAGGGAGTGGGGGTGACATTTTGTTATTACAGCAAGTCTCAAATAGTATTGGGCTCCATGCACCAACAAAAGAGGGCGCGTTTTGACCACTTTTGAGAGCCCCTTGCGTTTATGTGTCTGTGCCTTGGACGGGACACCGCGTGTGCGTACTGTATTGGTTCGCGCGCGAAGTACGCACGACTTGTTTATCCTGAATGTGCACCAAGCTAAGCAATAGTGTCTTCGCGCGTAAGCGCCAGGCGACGGCGGCGCGCGAATACGTTCGAATTTTACTTGCGATGGTCTCCAGCGCCAGACTAATCCCCGCCCCCAATAACTTTGGATCATTCGAAATACGCAGTGGATGGACCGGGAACCAGTCTAGGTCTCGCCCAACTCTCCTTTTCTGGCCGTTGAAGGGGTACTTGTGCACGGAGCCCATAATTTCATTGGACCAGCGCATCAACTGTTAAAGCTGTAAAAAAAATGTACCCCAGGTGCCATGCATCCCTCAGGTTTAAAAATTTCCATTTCCCGAATAACAGAAGTTGCAATTTGTTTAATGAATTTCTTAAATTATTGTATCCCCTCTCTCTTTGAATGATACAGAGTTTTGAGAGAAACGTAGGCTGCATCCTTCACATGTTTTTCTCGGCTACGGCTTGCAATAACACATGTGTCTATGGAAGCGGCTGAGGCCACTTCCCATAGACACCTGTATTACAGCCAACCATAGCCGCACAATGTGATTGGCATGTGACTGACATGTGACTGACATGTGATTGACATGTGATTCCTGTATTACAGCCAGCCATAGCCGCACAATTCCTACCTTCTGGGGATTCTTCCTGCATGTAGGATCCCGTCAGGTATCTGTGGACCAGCGCCGATTTCCCACTGGTTAGGCTGCCCACGACACCCTGCAAAAGAGGTGAAACAGAAATAATAATAATAATAATATCGGAGTCTTATATAGCGCACGTATCTACCAACAATTAGGTACTCAAGGCGCTGGAAATTATGTCTATTATTAAAGAAAGGTATTAATAAAGTTTATGAGAAAATATGAGACTCATTATGTAGTACCTTATAATGGTTTACAAGGTACTGCGGCGCATATTGCAGCCACTGCCAGAAACACCGGGGCAAACCCCTTGTCTTAGCGATAAGTGTTGCTGGGTTCTTTAACGTGCCAGAGGTGTAAGTGACCACTGATAAAAATAGCTGAAAACAGCTGGAAAAAGGTGTAAAAATGCTGAACTTTAGATATCTCCTATACTTTTGTACACAGCAAGTGAGGGAAAAAGCTGAAAAAAGCTGAAATCCAAAACCAAAAAAAAGCTGAAATCAGCTTTAAAGCTGAGATTTCACACCCCTGCGTGCATTACACAACACACGGGACCTACGGCTTTACGTCCCATCCGAAGGACGAAGCAAGAATGGTAAAGTGCCTTGCTCAAGAGCACAAGCACCATGTTCCCACGGTCAGGATTCGAACCCATGTACCACGGCACACGAGTCGAACACCGTAACCATTGGACCACAGCACCCCACAAATAAGGATGATGGAACTGATGTAGTGTCCTCCATTTTGATAAGGTCTGCATAGAGTAATGAAGGAAAAGGCGTCTAAAATATAAAGGGTATACTGTCTGACTACTTGGCAACAATACATCATGTTACAGGAAAATCATCTGAATTTCTTAAGGCTATGTGAATGTACATAAAACACTCAAAAGGACCAATATTTCTGTTTGTTTATTTTGTTTTGTCCATCTCCTTTCTCTGTTTTTCACATTATTTCATCAAAGAAAAAAAATGATTTTAATATGACAACATGTACCTGTACCCTGACAAAGATACAGACTTCTGAAAAACTCATTTTGTAAATTACACCCCGTCTTGATTGATTAATCCAACAGGAAATTTGACAAAGAAACAAAAGTCGTTTCATCCCATATTCTCTGAAAGATACAATGTCAGACACTGCTTCGGCAAATGCAATTCAAACTGTACTCGGACTCATCTCCAGTTACCATGACGACTATCTTCAATGACTCACTAGCAACCTTGGACAGAGTGAGGACGTGCCGTTACTTCCGACTGTTTACCCCCCCCCCCCCCAATTTCTTGACCACTGTCCAGTGTAGCAGCATGTAATATACCAAGCAGCATTAATGAGCCCTTGTTAATGAGCCCTTATTAAGGGAGGCTTTCTGGAAGGACAGTGCCGGTAGGTAATTAATGACAGGGTAGTAAGTTGTGGGGCCCTTGCGCAAACAAGACAAATGAAAGCACATTTGGATGGTACACTGTTTTTGCCTGATAATTCAGCAGGATTGAGGCTATATGGTTAAAATGTGGGGCTGATTTTGGAGGAAGCACTGTGTCAAGGTCTTGGGCCGGACCTTGTGTTGTTTATGCTCAGCCGTGCATCCTAAAATTTAGGCCTAGATTACACTTGAAATCCTCTGCACTGCTCCAGTATGTACATGTACGTGTAACCGGCTCTGCCTCAACATACATGTATTGAAAGTGATTACTGGAGGATTTTGCAGGATTGGGACCACATTCAAGAAATAACAGAGGATTTTGGAGGATTGAGGCTGTATGCTATTTCTACATGGAGGCAGTTGGAGGATTTTGCAAGACTGGGGTTCTATCCTAGCAAAATGCCCAGGGAGTTACAGTGTAGGGTTAAGGAAACATGGGTGCAAACATCCATTTGCCAACTTGGTGAGTGAAAGACCAAAATTCATTATTTTCTTTTTAAGCGCGTTTACTTTAAACGGTACTACTTACCAATTTGAGTTCTGGCACTGTTCTGCTTAGCGTCCATTCTTGACTGTTCACAAAGGAATCTGTATGTATGCACACAAAAATAAGCAAAAAGGAAGCACTTAATATAATAACTTCAATTTAAGAGCTAAATATTTGTAAGTATTTCATACATGCGCATGTAAGCTATCATCAAATCGACATTCAATCATTTCTGACATTTCTAGACCATGTGCGAGCCCACACAAAGGAATGCCATCGTGATACCAGCGAGTTCATCCATACAAAGAAAATGTGCAGAGAGAAAGAAGAAACTTTAATTCCCCTTTTTCAGCACAGCTGAAATTCAAGCTTTGTTTACGTTGCCATCTGAAAGGAAATGCTATGTTTACAAAATATGTCAGAATGGTGTACAACTAGGGGTTCAATTTAGGCCAACAAATTGCATCATTGTATATTGTCATTACATGGCTCGGGGTCCTTTTATGGAATTTCTTTGTATGGGATGTCACACAAGTGTTCATGCAGGCATGCGAATTGAAGATTAATTACAGAGGCGACTCAATAATACAATCAAGATTTACAATTGAATGATGGAATTATACTGGGCAATTGTAAAAGGTCATAGATTTAGGATGTCAGGATGCAAACGTGTGTATAATAAAAAAAAAATGGAATGAAATTTTCAGCAAAATAATTCCTACATTACAGCATCAAATTCTGTGTATACTTTTATCAGAGATAATTTTTGTGTACAGTCATCAGAATTTTTTTCTTATTTTCAATAGCAAACCTACATTGCCTTAATCTTTAACCCTTACCCTCCAAAGATCTCTCCAAAAATCCGCCTGCAGGTGTTGATGGATTTTGTAGGATTAAGGAAGGTAGGGAGAAGCCACTGTACATGGGGCTTTGGTACCCCTTGAAAGTTTCAAGTACATGTACGTGCTCACAGAAATTGAGGGAATATTTATTTATTTATTTATTTCTTATTTTAACTGGGTAGCCCATTCAGTGGAATCCACTGATCTCCCATGGGTCCCAGTACAGAGAAGACAACGTGAAGAAATTACAGTTTGAGGTGGGAGGAAAAGCCAAGAAGAGTATAAATCTGAGGAAAACCCACGGAATCAGGTAGGGACTGAAAACCCAATCCACATATTGACCCAGGCGGGATTCGAACCCGGGGACACAGCGGTGGAAGGCGAGGAAAGTACGGCTCTGCCAACCTGACTCCCCTATATGGTGTCACCTGACACAAGTTTACAGTATGATTGAATGCATTAGTTAACATTTTTCATCAAGTGAACAACCAAAGTGATGATGGGCCCGCCAAAACAATGCGATCCTCCTACCCCGCCCCCCATCCCTACCAAGTACCACTACCCCTACCAAGTACGGTACCACTACCCCCCCCCCCCCCAACAAGGGGCATTACCCCAACCTAAAGCAATCAACGTGCACAAGATGTACAGCAGAATCCCAGTCAACTAGACAGGACATAAAAACTGCACACAATAAGACGCACTTCCACAGTACACCCACGCCAGCACACACATGGCTCATCCCTGATTTCTCAGCTCGATTCTCCCGTCTCATTAAAACCTGTGTCCGGCTGAGTGGGTTTATCGGTCGCGCGTTCTTATTACGCAGTGGGTGTTGGTGATGAAAACATATGGCAGCGATCACGAAACAAATCTGGACACACTGTGAGTAGGCCTACTGAGCAGTGTGGTAGCATTCATATGGCCAAGTGATGTTACACAACTTTAATAGTCTTTTAATTTGTGGGGTTAAAGAAAACTCAAAAATCAAACGTACATGCAAGTTTACATTGATTCAAAAGCAGTTCAAGCAACAATCAAGAGCAATCAATGCTGTACACTGTACACAAACATGTACATGTACAAATGAGTCAAGCGCCGCAATTTCTTTTTAACAAAACTTCACAAAAATCACAATCCTATTTCCATTAATAGGGGAGATTATCTTGAATCTGAATATCTTCAACACACAAAATATTAATATTTAAAAATATTTTGAATACATGTACAAAAGAGTTACTATTATTGTCAAAACAACTTTCAGGGACAATGATCCTAAAAACTAATGCACTGCACTAATTTCAGCCCACTCCTATCCTTTCTGTCAATATTTTCCTTGCAAACTTCGATGGTCAAAGCATATTGAGTGTGCACTACAACGCAAAATACATGCAGGTCAGGTCGTGTCAAACATGGACCTCATATGTCACATGCATGCGCAAACACATTGGGCCCATCCCAGCAGAACTAATTCCGTTATCTTTTTGCGTCAGACTTGTTTGCCCCACAGACACAAAAACCAAGAAATATCTTTTTTTTTAAACAGACAAAAACTTACAACAACCTTGCTATCTGGTCTATTTTGTTGCTTTTATTTTTTAAATAGGATGATTTATTACTGTATATCATCTGAAATGAAGTGTAAATGTTGCTCGGGGTTGAAGATGAGTCAGTGTATGTCCCGAGTCGAGTGAAAGATGGCTTGCTGAAAGAAATTGAAGTGGATATTATCTTAAGGCATGCAGTATGCTGTACACATGTACTGGTACCACAGGCCGATAAATTATCTAAATTTACTACCACCATCTGAATCTCAAAATGTTGGGTGTTGAAACAGGAATTTTGATTGTTGAAGCCTGCTCTTCTTTGGCAAAGCACTGATGCAAAATTTCATCTCTATTCCTCAATTCCAATAAAAGAGCGAGCCTCGGACTAGATTATAGCACCCTTGAATGAATGCCTCTGATGACACAGGATGAAGACGGGCAGGCCTTACTGAACACACACAATGAAATTACACAGATACATGTGTACGGTTCATTACCTCTTCGTTTCCCTTCGGCCGACATTGACCCAATTACTTTCTACACACCCACTGATCGCTGATCTCGCTACCAGCCCACCGAACCCCAATTTTTTTATTCCTTTGAGATTTCGTCAAACCAAACCATTCTTTCTCTCTCTCTCTTCTATTCTGATGTGATTTAATTAAACCGCCGGCCGGCAGTCTGCCCCGGCGGCCCCAGTAGACTACCGCATATGTACAGTTTCAGCCCTGATTAATTGAAATGTTGCATTGATCGCCGAGACCAGTATACACAATGACCAATGCAGACGTACAATGTACATGTGCACGAGCTTAGCAGCACACATGCCCAACTGTATACAAACATGTACAGGTACATGTACAATGGATAGTACCGGTACATGCATCTCTCTACGTATCTGAGAAGTGACTGAGTATTCGATTGAGTTAAACTCAAAAGGAGAATTAAATTTATAAACAAGGCTTCAAATTGTGATTGTGAATCAAGTCAATTAAAGGCCTGCACCTGTACATTTTCAAAGTGTATGTATTCATACTGTACAATTACAAATTTGAAGTCATCTGAATGAAAAAAAAACATGTCTCAAAAACATTTACAATTCAATGATTTTTGGTATTGTATTGTATACATGTATGTTCATGTACAGAATTTGTCAACTTTAAATTAAAGAAATTCTTTAATGTTAACTTATGATTTGCCAAGAACTGTTCAAGTGCGCAAATTATATAAGGGAACACTCAGCCGATTTTGCGCCCGATTTCCGGACGGCGGACGCCACCGTTTTTGAATTTCGGACTAAATTTCATGACACTGAAATTGTCTCCAAAAGTTAAACAGCAAGCATAATACAGGTACAAGAAGCAGTACTGGTATTTAACTGAATGAATTTAAAGTTTGTCAATAAAGAGGTGTGGCAACACTGCATGAGGAAAAGCGAGTGAAACGTCGAAGTGTGCCACGTTTAGTTGCCTCATTAAATTTGGGTCTTGTTGCTGAGGGCATAAGCCCACATGTAACATTACTTTTGTCAAACTCTATCTCAAACATAGTCAAAAAGCATAAAACAGTTGTTTGTCAGAGTATCGAAAGCAAAGCGCTGGACAAACAGTGAACATATGGCACGTTCTGTGAAACACTCGAGACAGGCAAGAACAGGCCGCGACGGCCTGCAAGGAGAGTCTATACAGTCCCCTACTTAACGTTGACTCTGACATGATGATCAGTCCCAGCCAACATGGACTTGATGTTCTCAGCGAAAAAAAATCAATAGGCACATGTTCCATTACATGAATTGGCATGTACAGGTACTGAGCTGCATGTTGAGGGCCTGACATTTCTTTTTCTGCCCTAGTACTAGTAGTAGCCTATAGTTCATGTCGCTGTGGTCGGATTAGATGGGGAAAAAATATCACTGACAGTACACATACATACTGTACATGTACATGTGCATGGAAGTTGTACTTGTACATGTAAATTACATGAACAATTTACTTTAGGCCCAAAAAAAAGTCTCCGGTTTCTGGTATGGAGCTTGCCCAAAAATTGGTGCGGCGACGCGGCTTTTTTTTTTTACCTGATTTGTTTGCTTCAAATGTCGGCTGATGACTGCAAATAGTGCCCGACTAACTTAGTGCAAATATATGGGAGTCCAGAGAGGCCACATAAAGCTTATTCTCGACCATAACCCAATCTAAAAACACGTTAAAATTGTGCAGCAGCAGGATTCCAGTCAAACCAGTGAGTTTGGCAGTTTTGAGACATCATCTTTCATTGAAAAAAAAACTTTTTCATTTTGCCGACGCACATGGCTACGGCGAGCATACCAGAAACCAGAGACTTTTTTTTTGGCCTTATGCACATGTACTGTACATGTACATACAGGACCCAATTCCACAATGCTGCTTAACAGTACATGTAAGCAAAAAAAGTTGTGCTATTTCATGGCATGGATGTGCTGACGGTCACATGTGCATGGAGATTTCTATTGTTACGGAAAGTAATTTAAGAAAATCTTTCCTCTGAGGTACACTAGCTGTAAGCGTGCCTCTTGCTGTGCTAATTACTGCTTAACCACTGCATACATATCAAACTTCTCACAACTAAAATGAAAATCAAATTTCTGTGAAGTAGAGTTTCATTTAACGTTTCTTTGAAGCAGTAAAAGTGAAACAAATCAACTTCAGATTGTAAGGCACCACACGAATATCTCATTACTGTTTAACCACTGCATACAATATCAAACTTCTCACAACTAAAATGAAAATCAAATTTCTGTGAAGTGAAAAGAGTTCCATTTCACATAATTCTTTGAAACAGTAAAAGTGAAACAAATCACCTTCAGATTGTAAAGCACCACACGAATATCGTCTTGAACTATAAATAGGACACACTTAATAGTGAAACTGTTAACTGATAGAAGCTGGACAGTGATTTTCATTTCGGGGAACACAGTATACCTTTCCTCGTTTCTCATGAACTACGTGTTCAAATGCGTGCATATGACGCCTTTCTCTACTGTAGTAGAGCACTCTTAATGACGCCTTTCTCTACTGTAGTAGAGCACTCTTATTTCCGCAATGTACATGCCTAAATTTATGCACGGCTGAGCATAAACAACTCAAGGTCCGGGCTAAGACCATGACACAGTGCATCCTCTGAAATCAGCCACACACTTTTGCCATAAATCCTAAATCCTGCAAAATCCTCCATTTTGCAAAGAGGATTTTGGAGGATCTGGGAAGGTTAGGGTTAATGATACTTGAATGGCAAATAACAAAGTACCAAGGAAACATGGGACAGGAAAAATGTCACATTTTGGCCCCTAAATTTATGGAATGACCTAGATGCATTTATCGGAAAGTGTAAGGTACTTTCAAGGTGCATCGCTCTGTCCGCAAATGAACGAAATTAATTTTGTCCCCTCGTTTCATTTCTCAGCCAAGGGACCGATCCACCTTTATAACAAGCTCCCACCATCTCTACTTTGCTCCTAAAAGCAGGGTAACTTTATAACCATCGCCTGTCTCATTCTCGTGCTAAATTGCCCAGGCTATTTACCGAGTGCGTAATTCAAATAGCAAGATGCAGTTCAGAGATCGGTGACTCACTTATGTGGCAATACGATCCCAAGTATCGAAGGAAAGCAAAACTACAATTGCGCACGTACATGTACACATTCAATGATGTTGGCCCCTGGAGCTTATTGGATTTTTCAGCATTCAGAATTTTTTTTTAACCAAATATGGACTTTTTTTGAGAGATGTGAGACGATTGAGAAATAAGAAACATAGGTGACAAAGGAGATTTTGTTCGGCCGAACACTTAATGCACAATGCAGACATGCCGCAACCACAATGTGAACATCTTACTTCATTAGACTCGTTCAATCAGACCGCACACGCAAAAATGCAGATTGTCGACAGAGGGAACAGAAATGAAAACCACATTTTTTTTTTTAACTCAGTGTCAAGGACTTGGCAGAAAAGGCCCGAGTGTAAAAACATCCATTACTGCGATGTCTTTGTTGGTTGCACTTTTCTTTTTACAGTTGCTTTTAGATTGCTATCTCAAGCCACATTTATGTGATGGATTTGTCAGAGAATGGCCTGAACAGCCCCAATTTTTTTTTTCTAACAAAAGATCGGGCGCAATGGATACCCTATAATCACACCAAAGCGTTGAGAAATTCTACCCCGATTTTGCCCTCCTCCTCGTCTGTTGGGACTGTTTTGTTGTATTTACTGGTGCTAACATGCATGCATTGGTGAAAGCAAGTAGCAATGCCTCTAGACATGTAATCTTACAATCTTGAATTTCAGTACTGAGCGCAAGAGACCAAAAAAATGTAATGTTTAAATGTGCATGCAAACTTGTGAAGAACTTGTCAAGTTTTTCATTCTGTGAAACTTTTATTTTGACCACATTGAAAGAAAGATTAGAATCAATGTCCACACCCACAAACAAAGAGTGAAGGTTCGTGATCTTACAGACAAGTAAAATGTATTGTATCAGCCATAAGTATGCATGTCAAAAAGGTTAGTAAAACAAGGTTTCAAAGTGGGTTGTTTGTCTTCAAATTTAGAGTGACATTGAACAACTATGCTTTTCCCCGCTTTTGTTTCACTCAGAAAAAAAGGAATGAAGTGTATTTAACTTTACAATAAAACAAAGCTACATGTATGCATACATCTCCCCATTCTTCGAGTACATTGTGAAAGCGAAAGCAAGCTAAGGTGCTTGGGGTGAAAAGGCAAAACCTAACATAAAAAAATTTACAGCACACACTTGCGTATCACTGATTTCTAAGCTTTTGTTCTACAGAATATGATAACAGTTATAATAATTAGCCTGGATTGGACATTTGGGAGACATCCCCATAGACTTGTGCACAAAATTGGTCAAACTTAAATGTGCCCTAACCCAATATTCCCTTGTTCTTTTTCCACAAATTTCGGTATGTTTACTAATTAGACCACAAGCAACAAATATAATCTAATTGCGACAGTACAATTTTGCCTCTAAAGGGGGCTGTGACATTAGGGAGACATGAAAATGTCTCACTAATGACCGATGTCTCGCATCGTGAGAAGAAATTACGATAACATGTCTCCTTAATGGTACCTTTACACGTATATATTCATCAGTATAAATACAGCTTTGAAAATATACAGACTTCTTTTGGGCCAGCAGGTCGCATTCAATGCAATGTATGTGCCGGTGAAGTTTTTCATAATTCATGTCAATTTAATCGAACCAATCCACGTCTCTCTTGTGACGCGACATCAGCGAGCATGATGACTCAGGAACTATCCCCCGAGGGTAATATGAAAGCATATTGACCGAGCGCTGGGGATCTCTGAGGGAAATATGAAAGCATATTGACCCAACCCAGCAATCTCTGATCTATCATAACATATTAACCCATGAGACACGGCAGTGGCGAGTAAAAAAACCCTGACGACTTCATCATCTACAAAATCCGTCTTTGCCGAGTAAGGTTTCGTAGACGGAAACGTAAATATTTTTATTCACTGAAAGGGTTCATTTCTGACAGATTTTTGAGTGAATGCTGATGGAAAGCGATTGCAAAGTAAACAAAAATACATTTCGAAGGAAAAAAATAAGCAGCTTTTTCATTAAACAATCTGCTTAGTGGTGTTGTGTAAACATGTGTCCAATATTATGCAAAGCACTAACAGGGTTGGAAAACATGAGTGAATTTTCATGATTAGAATATGTCCAAGTTAAGTTTGTGCATTATACTGATCATTATTTTGATATGTGTACATACATGTATGTGCACAGCAAATCTTTGAATATTGAGAGGTTTTTAACAACAAGCATCACATATGTACAGCCCATCATACATGTAAATGAAACAGATGCAACTTAAGGGCCAAAAGTGCAGTGATTTTGACCCCTTAAAAATAGTACAGTATTTATTATTTTGCTTCGTATTTTCAGAATATCAAATGGCATCAGCTGTTTTAAAATTTAATTTCTCTCAACAATCCATGTCAAGTGAGACAACCTTTACAAATAATACAAGAGAAATTAGTGGTATATTTAAAAAAGAAAACTTCAAATTTTACAATCACAATCACTGTACATGTACTATGTTAGTATGAACAGTTTTGAAGTGTGATAATTTAAACTAAATACATGTGTGTACATGTTATTTCCTACATGTCCATTGCTTTTTTCCGACAAAATCTAGTTATACATGTATATTATTCCGGCAAAGGAAAAAACACGATATTAAACAAAAAATCATTGAAATACTGGTAAATGCAGACTGCAGTATTGAAAGCATTCATCCACTGACCATGCACTAAACTGATCAATGTCAAGGTTATTTGCGACCGAGGCCCGTCCCATTATAATATTGCATTACTGAGTAAATAAATAATCACCCACCATAAATAATTACATTGTAACTCAGCTGTCCGCAGTGTTAATTTGCCGCGAACCCAATGAGGCATTTATTGCAGGTGGGGGCATACGTGTTGACTAGTCCCTAGTCGTACGGACGGGATTGAGTGTTATACGGTATGGGAATTGGGCGATAAATTGTCTGAATTTGTTTGAGATTTACGATTGCAGCATAATGATATAAATTTCACTGTTAGAGTGGCGACGACCTTGGCCGGGGTAATTTAGGATCAATTCCAATCTGAATGTTTATTTGTAAAACTCGCCCGCAGAACAGACAATGTATCAGTTGGCGAGAAAGTGAAACAAAAAAATGATCATTTACATGGAGGATTTTTTTGCCAAATTTGAATGTACATGTAACTTAATCAGCTACAGTGTATAATAAAATGTAATTTTTGGGGGGATGATATTATAAAGTATACATGACATATTCATACATGTACACTGATTGTAACAATTCAGCATGTAATTTTTGCAAGAAATATGGAAAGAGGTCAAGAAAATGCTGTGCATTACAGGGAAGTTAAAATGAAAAAATTGCTCAAGTTACTTCTTCATGTATCTTGTTTCAGTTTTTGCTTAAATTCCATATTTTACATTAAAGGGAATATACATCATTTGCTTTTGCTGTAATTTTCAGAAATGGATGGAATTGGGGGGTTGGAAATATATAGCAAATATAGTTACACTGACTTTTTTGAGGTTTTGGGTTCGAAAATGCTATAAAAACCAAGGAAAACGATCATTTTCCTGTAGTCTGGTTCCCTGACTCCATATAAGAAGAAAAAGAGCAGTTTACAAACATTGGGGAACTGTAAGGTCAGGAAACCAGTCTAGCTGGCTCGTACCCGTTCATAGGTTTGTAATCGATTGCAAACAAGTGCGATGGTCAATTGGGGCCAGTATTTGAAAAAAAGCCAGTTGTTTCCAACGCTGATCGGCCGATCAGCGTTGGAAATTGATACAAAAATACCACTTTTCTTGAAAATGACAGTATACCAGGTGCCACGATTTTACAGGATGCTTTACACTGTCATTCACTAACAGTCCAGCAAGGTATTTCAAAATGATTTGGTAGTTTTATTTTTGGATGTTTGCAAATGTTGTATTTTCCCTTTAAGTAATGGCCTGAGGGTGCCGTTACGTGATATTTTCGGATGAATGCTTCATTTGAGGAACTGAGTTGAAGAAATATCTCTTTGCCAATATTTTAATTTCTAATTTGAAGTAACGTATTAAATACGTTGGCTCACTAATAATAGTATGCTTACAGAATTGCCCTTAATTTTGCCTTTTGATGCAGAAATTTATCCACTTTAAACAAAACTTTAAACAGCCTCAATTTTCCTTTGACTTAAACACATTACACAACAAGGTTACGGGTAAAAACTAAACATGAAACCATTTTGTGACACTTTCTTTCAGAATGTACACGTAGGATTATCTGAAATAGAAAATAGACTATTTTGTTCAGAGAGTCATTAGCTCTGTGTTCACACCGAGAGTCAAATGAATTCTGCTAACCCGACAATTCCGCATTTTCAGTCAATGATAAACAGTGTCTGGCTGCCCATCCCATTCGGACGTTCACTCTAATGCCGTTGCTAGCCGCTGACAATATGGTGCATAATATGTAATACCCGGGCGCAAAGCCAGCTGAATCACTATAAATTGCTGGCCAGTTTGCTCGATTCTAAACCACCGCTACAGCCAGAATTGTCAATCTCAGAAATCTATGAGCAGATGTTCTGGGGGGGGGGGGGGAGGGGGAATGATATTGATGTGTACTAAAATTCATGAAAATTTATGAAATGTACTGTACACATTGAGTACAGTACATTTCATAAATGTTCATGAATTTTAGTTTTTACTTTTGGCTTTTCTATTCTTTACCACAAAAATGATGACATTATGAAGGACTGCAAATCTGATGGGTTTCTTTTTCTTCAACTGACGATGTGTGCAAGTCTAGGTTTCCGACGTAATGAAATATAGGTTGGTAAAACAATACAATTATCTACTTTTTTAAAAGGAAGTATATGAATCAATACAGATAAGAAAAGTGTCTCTTGTAAGACTGTTTAAGGGACTTCCCCTTTGAAACACCATAATGAAAATCTTGACTTCGCAGAGGAAATTCTATCAAATGAAAGACCCAAAAAAATTGAACAAAAAAAATGTGTGTGTTGACTTTGGCTCTGATAAAAATCAATGTTTAACATTTTGTCCTTACAAAAATATGCAAAACGATTCATTGAAGATTTATTGGAAGCAAGCATGTTGATTTAAATACAAACAAAACGTACTTAATATACATGTACATGTGTATGTATGTACCGGTATTTCAAATCAAAACTTCTCCTATGCAAACATGCCTTCTGTGCAAAGTCGTCCTTTCAGTCAAAATCAGTCAAGTGACTGTTTTTAGCGGTTGAGTGCTCCCTGCCCACATAAAGCAGGATTGACTGGCTGTGACTGTTTCTATAACTTGATACAGCTACATGTACATGTATGCTTTGACTGTACATTGTATGTAGCTGACTGGTAAGCCAGCTGTGCCTACCAGTTGCCTGCTTTTGTCTGTTGACTGAATTTGACTAGTCACAGCGCATGCTCGCAATATGATCTGTCTGTTGGTGACTCGCCTGTGTACATGTAAAAGGCATGGCAGGGGAAGAGGATTGATTTGTTGACTATCTGTGACTGTTCAAACAGCAGGAGGCTTTTGTTAATTGCATTAATACTGGCTTAAACATGTATGCTGTGCTCAAATTTACAAAAAAAATGTTCCCTGAAACACTCGAAACTTACGATATCTGAGTGGAACATACCCAATCCCATCCCAAACCTTTCCGCGAGTTTGCATCGATTCTTTTTGAATCACCGATCTGCAACTGAAGAGTGCCCAAACAGCAAGGCACGAAAGCATGCTATTGCTAACAAGAGGATTTGCGAACATAATCCTCTGCTCGCACCCTAGCTTAATCACATTTGATTACCCAACCTACAATAATCACTCAGTCTCTTATGTCCGTCCACTCTATAACTTTTAATCGGACATAACCGGGAAAGACTAAATCCAATTGAAGCCATACAAGTCACCAGAGAAGAAATGTCACTGAATGGGATAGCACCCTCTTTTTTTCCAAACCACATGCATTAGCATGTCCTCTACACATCATGAAACAACTTGCATGTCCCTGAGGTAAGATAGAACTGCAGGGAACAGCCATTTGTCTGTTGAAATCCATGCCCTTCACACTGCTCCAAACCTTGAACATGGAACGATCCCTAACAACAAAACATCACAGAACAACGCCACCTTGGAAAATTCTGCCTCAACAGGTGCCCCAAGGTTTATTGACATTTGACAGGTACTCCAGCAGGTCCCCATGTACATGTACACTAACAATGGAAGGGAGTACTACACGAGATATCATTTGCTCGTAATGGCTAATAAATACGCCACTGTTATCTCCAACTGACCCTGTGTAGCGATGGCAAAGGGCAGGCATTATCAGCAGTAGGCTATGTTGAAAGCCAGACAAATACACGCATCTGAGGTGTACATAAACTTGCATTGAGCACGTTGAAGGATCCCACTTCAAGTCTGAGAAAATGGTTTTATACAATGTGGGGCCTTTGTCATGTTGTTGTCATTGTGGATGTTGTTGTTTTGTCTCCAGCTCTATATTTACTGTACCTTTCCATCTTTGCAAGTATAGTGGTACATGTACATGTAGTGCAACTGACATACGGTACATGTACACGTACATGTACAACAAGCTACATGTGTACAAACTTTGAAACATGATTGCTTTTAGTATTTGTTTCCTATTATTAACCCTAACTCCCTCTAGAGGAATTTTTGCCAGGATGCAGCCCCAATCCTGTAAACTCCTCCAACTGCCTCCATGTATAACTTGCGTACAGCCTCAATCCTCCAAAATCATTCCTTATTTCTTGAAGGTACTGTGGTCCTTGGAGGGGTGACCACTGCCTCAATCCTGCAAAATCCTCCAGCAATCACTGCCAATATGTTGAGGCAGAACCAGGGATATCCTGGAGCAGTGCGGAGGACTTCAAGTATAATCTAGGCCTAAATTTATGCATGGCTGAGCATAAACAACACAAGGTCCGGCCCAAGACCTTGACACAGTGAATCCTCCAAAATCAGCCATACACATTTTTGCCTTGGCCTCAATCCTGCAAAACCCTCCATTTTGCAAAGAGCATTTTGGAAGGTTGAGGTTAAAAACTCTAACTACTACTTCGCATGTCCACCTTATAATTTAATTCAACAAATATTTTACTTTGTGTACTGCAAGTAAAACTTTAGTAATCCTTTCAACTCGAATGAAAGGAAAACTTGATACAGCTTGCAAAACATATTCTTGTTTTGTACTTACCGTAAATAAAAACAGACATGAACAAAATTATTACGTTGGACATAATCCACCACATTACAAAAACAATTTCTGGCACCTCCGACAAAAAGCTTGCATGAGTAATAGCACACAATTCAAGGCAAAAAAAATAAGAACCGGTTACAACGCATACAATGAAAGTAACCATCAAGTTTAGTGGACCAATTTAAATCCCCGAAATATGAAACTACTAGGGAGGGGATGTGTTAAAGCTGCAGCCAGACCAGGTGTTATTATAACAAGTTGATTGTGCAGGAACCACAGCACAGAGCAAATATGTTCAACCACCAAAGCAAACCACAGTTGGTATTTGGAGACCACAATAAACATGTTTTTTTTTTAAACCTATTTCCAATCCAAATAACACAACTGGCAAACCACTGTTATCTTGGTTTGATGGTAAACATGAAGGATCATAATTTTTTTTTACTTCAATGGACTGTGGTTTTCTGGCACAAAATGAAAGTGAAGTTGTGAAAAAAAACTTGAGATTTACAAAAAAATATCATTGTAGCAGTATTTAGTCACTGAATTTTCTAACCAAAAAAAAAAATTATACACAAAAAAGAGAAATGGATTTATTTGAGGCTTTTCATCAATTCTTTCTTTTTGTAGGTGAATATCAGTTTCAGATGTAGATTTGAAAAAGTTTATTTGGAGAACAAGCCAATAAGCTAAATATTACTTGTCGAAAGAGATATTACTTGTTCGTGTACAAAGTTATGAGAATTATAGTATTTTTCACACAGCTGATAATTTGCACTAAAATACATGATGTTAGAGTACATGTGAGTAATGATAGGGGTCCTTCCTTTAAACTCGAGGTCCAATTTTTTGTGCGTCCGTGTTCCCGGTACATCTGATCTATGATTTTGTAACTTCAGGACACACTCTTTAAAGCTATAGTCCATCATTTGCAGCCATCCGAAAAAGTCACTGGCGTATTATTGTTGAAAAACATACTTGGTTGAAAGATAGTAAGTGGACTAAACTCCCTGTGAAATTAATCTTTCTGGCAAGCTATCATTTTGAAGTAATCAACGAAAGAAGAAGGCCTTTCCAACGGTGCGTCTTAAGACACACCGTAGGAAAATTTAAATTAGTAGTTTGTTTTGTTATTCGGCACAGCGCGCGCAAGCATTGGTACGACGCACACGCGCGCGCGGTTGCTATAATTTGTCGGATCAGTGCGCGACATCGCGTATAGCTGCAATTCAAAGCATGATTCAGCAATTTTTGATTTGAAATTGAGATCCTACCGGTGGAATGCTGCTTTTCTCGGAATAGACAGCTGAAGCTGAGCTGAAACTTCATCAGGTTAGTTGTTCAGTATCCGTCATTAGATTTTGAACACTTTTGTTGCTTCAAACGAACAAAAATGCACAAGTTACAAATGATGGACTATATCTTTAATAATAATGCCTTCTATCACATGTAAAGCAACATACATGTACATGTACCTACCTGCCAAACAAGTTTGAAGTCAATTTTAATAATATGTGCTTGCGTGGCAAATCGCAGAGGTCGGGGGGTAACAGGGACACAAAAACGAGTGTCACACTTTTGGATCCAAAATTTATGGCACGACCCATGGACATTTTCACTTAAAAATAGTCTTCCGGTGAAGAATTCATCATGTATGCTTGTGAATAATTGATAAGGTACAATGTACATTATGAATGTGTTGTCAGGTTGTGTGTGTGTATTATCGGCAAACTAAACCTGGCGGTCGCGACAAGACACCTTACCGTAGTTGATCTCGCTGTAACATCTCGTCTTCCTCAGCTGCTTATTCCGCTTCTTCCTGCGAAAGCTCATGGTAAGGGCCGAAGGTTGGTGAGGCATGCAGCCAAGAAATAAAAATGTGAAAATTTTTTACAACTGCTATAAACCAGTCGCCGGGCTTCAAAGCTCCATTTGTGTCCGCTGACGCTCGGTTAACGTGATTAACCCGCCCCTTTGGCAGTGAACGCCGGGCACGATACGCTTGTCCATTCAGAAATCGCAAGCAGGTGTCAATGAGGCAGGTAAGACTGGTATGGAGTATGTGCGGTAGCGCAGCTAGCACCCCGTCGTAAGATGTAACCAACACATATGCTCAAGACTTCAAGTGCTAATAAACATCTTGATCGTCATCCTGGTGGGGCCGCACCGCACGCGGAGGTCCAATGTGTAACTCTTGAATTCTCCAGAGACTAATGGGAGGATTCATCCCCGTACCTCCAGTGATTATGCTGATCGGAGCTCGCCTGCATGTAAACCACACGCATCCAATAATGCACATGTGTGGTGAATGGGCTCGGCACACTGAGGAACACAGTGACAGAGTGTTCGTTCCTCTATGGACGCACTGTGTGTCATTCAGCCGAGGTACGGTGGGCTTGTAGTTATGACAGTGCAACCTCTAGCTGGCTAGTGTAAACATTCCCTACAGATCCACACACACAGTGCAGGATTCCTTCATTTGAATAGAACTGCAGGGGTCCACAGTGTCAGATATCCTTTGTGTTTCCCCGTGTCTATTGTTGCAATTATTACATTAAAGTTTGGTCATAAAGACGGCCGCCGATCCCATAAAAGGATCCCCCTTGACCTTAAATGGAAGAGGCCAAATCATTAAATCAAAGGGACTGGCTTTTAGTCCCATATTGATCTGAAGTATTTAAAGGTCCATGTACGTGTTACATGTACATGTACATGTACATGTTCAACCATAGTTGTTATCAGGTGATACACTGTGAAGTACCTGTGTACATTACCGGTCTTCCTTAATGATACAAATGAGTCATATTTGTTAAGTGCAGAGCTGACAAGTGTGCATAATGTGTGGCTACCGTACTTTGTTATGTTCCCATTCGTTAAACACACTGTGCATGTGCATGCTAATTTTTTTGGGTTTACTGAAAGATGTTTAAACTTAGGTCTACAGAGTGAATTTGTCAACGGAATCGCACACTGTATCCCGCATATACATGTACACGAAAGTAAGAAATTCTTTTGGTTTTTATCCATTTTTAAATTTTTTATTGGAGTACCATACATGTATTTGTTTGTGCGCAAAATCTGTGTCACATACATGTAAACTCCCCTCTTAAACTAATAAAAGATATTTAAAATATAAAACTCATCAACAAACGGTAGAAAAAAATTCACAGAGGCATAAATCGCATCCTTTTGAAATTTAAAGAAAATCTTGCCAGAGTTTCATAGTATACTGTACATGAACCGGTACATATTAGGCCCAAAAAAAATAGTTTTGCTTTTCATTACATTGCATTTGAAAATAGGGTACCCGTAGGTAGGTACGGACATTTAGTCTTTTTTTTGGCAATTTTTTTGCGCACAATCATATGGAGGTGTCTACGTGTAGTCAAGAGTAAAAGGTAGTAATTGATGGTTTTGGGGTTGTTTTTCTCATTTTTCCTAAAAAAAAATTAGGGTACCTGGTAGGGGCTGTCAAAATAGGGTACGTAGGGTCATCGGGAAGCAGCGATATGTCTGTGAATGTGATATTGGTCCTTCTGACCACTGACCACTGTGACTTGATGGTCAGTGACTGGACATACCATATGGACTGACCATCAACACAAATGACCTCTACATGAGGACATGTAAACAACCCTACATAAACATTGACAAGTGCCTGGTGTGTTGTGCAATACTACCAGTAGAAGCAGGTGGGAAAGTCATTACAATATTGAGCTTCATTGTGAAACACTCTTTTCTTTTGAGGGAACAAAGCTCTTCACTTTTGAGAGATTGAAATAAATACATGTACTAGTTTCAATGACCTGTAGTTTCAAACCAATTGAAAAGCTTTTGCATTATTTGTTTGGGTGTCGACAGTAAGTTGGTATAAAATGATTCTGTTTTGCATTACCGGTACTTTTTAATTTTTCTTGAGTCCTATAATTGTCTCCAGGTACACATTGTAAACCAACATGACACAGCCCAATAATTACATGTAACTCCAACTCCCTAAGCAATTTTGCTAGGATGCAATCTCAATCCTGCAAAATCATCCAACTGCCTCCATGTGTAAAAATTTCATACAGTCTCAATCCTGCAAAATTCTCTGTTATATTTCTTGAATGTGGTCCTCTGAGGTGACCACTGCCTCAATCCTGCAAAATCCTCCAGCAATCATTGTCAATACATGTTCAGGCAGAGCCAGTGACATCCTGGAGCAATGTGGAGGATTTCAAGTATATCTAAGGCCTAAATTTATGCACGGCTGAGCATAAACAACACTTGTAAGGTCCGGCCCAAGACCTTTTTGCCATGTATCCTCAATCCTGCGAAATCCTCCATTTTGCAAAGAGCATTTTTGAGGATTTGGGAAGGTTAGGAATAATGTACAACCTATATTTCAAAAATAAAAATAGGCTTTGACTAGTTGGCACTTCTGTCTGTCAAGCATTGTTTTGAAAGCACATTGATTCCTAGAACAAAAATGAAAGCAAATGCCACAATTATGCCAGCTACATGTATTACTAGTTCCTCGATGTTCAACTCTCATTGATCATACTCACAGTAACTTCACCCACATTCCAAAGCTTCACACAAAAATAATTTCATTTCAATACACATAATGTCAAAAGCCCGAAAATTTAATACTTCCACATCACATCAATGCACCACCTTGGGCACTTTTAAACTGCAAAAGACTAAGAGATTTGCAAACGTTTTAAACCCAACCACACAATGGCAGTATACAGTCAATATCATCTGGCATGTCAGACAGGGTGGCAAAAATGGATGGGTCACCCCAGGACAGAAACTGAGCAACAATGGGCCCCATTAAGAGCGCTACCCCTGGGGAGAACTACGTGTAGTGGGTCTGCACAGACTGGTGAAGTATTGATGCAAGCTAACTGGACCTCTCGGAGGAACGATAATAAAAGAAAGGGGTGTTCTAGTGGGGATTACTTCCCTGGGATGGGGGGCTTGGGGAGACCCTAGGCTTAACATTGTACAATGGTGTAAGCAGGGATTGCTTAAACTGTAGCTCAGTGTATGATACAGGTATCAAAATGACTCAGTGTTAATGTTGCTCGGAGGCATTTGAGGTGTTAACAGTGGAACAGTGCAGGCCCTTTTTGTTTAAAGGGACGGTTTGGAAAGCACCCAATTGGGCTACAAAATGTGTTTAAAGGAAATGATGTTAATTGGAAAGAGCATTTGAAAATAGCATATAAGGGTCATTCCGTGTCAATTCAACACGCTTTTGGACCCGACCCTCAAAGATTGAAACGATATTTGGTGTGATGATTGGCCTATATGAGAAACCCACAATCTGTGAGGGTCGGGTCCAAAAGCATGTTGAATTGACACGGAATGACCCATAAACGTCCACACAACCACCCTTTAAAAACTGGGCGTTTTTGAGTAATTCTTGCGAGAACGAATTTCTGGGTCAAAAATTTTGACTCTCAAAATCGAGCTGTTGGATGCCAGTCGTCAATCCTGCAGCACATGTTTCACCAGTGCATCTGCGGACGTGCGAGAAACAACATGTAATGGTGCTGTCAGTATTATGTGTCACACACACACAACGCGTACCGTACATTGAATGGACACGGCTGAAAATACTCATGCGTGTGCCACAAAATGTCCACCGCATCAGAAGTAAACAACCAGGATTGTTCGTCTTTTCTCAGGAACAGTCAGACATAACACTAGTTTCCTTTCAACCAGACCTTTGAAACAGGATACATGTAAGTACATTGTAAATAATCCAAAACATAAAATGTTCGGGGATTTCAGGCCGTAATATCCCTTTAAGTTCTACTAAACAACACCTTGTAAATTATCTCTTTTGCATTAAAAAGGATTGCCTCTTACTTTTGCTGTTGCATTGAAAAGAAAATTTACAAAAAAGTGAATACAATGTATTCTATTCCATGTTTGTCAATTCTGAACAAAACGTTCAGCATTGGATTTATTTATTAACTACAAATCTAGAGAAAGGTTTTGAAAAAACTTGAAGTTGAAAAGGGAACAGCACTTCAGGAGTGATTCAGTACTTCAATGATGATGATTGAAAGAAAATTGTCTAATTAGAGGAGCTACATGTACATGTAACTCAAGACAAGCTGTTTTAAATTAATGTTCAGGGTAGTGTACATGTACTGTACATGTACCTGTCAGAGTGAATTGTGTAAAGCCATACAACAACGAACAGATGATAAAGCTATTCATGTGTTAAAGGTACGATAGCGTAGACTACTACATCTATTATATCCAAAAAGTAACCAACCAAATTATTGTCAACAAGCTTACAATGTACTTGGTTTAAGGATAGTAATGACACTAAACTCCTGTGAAATTATTCCTTCTGGCATGCCGTCATTTTGAAGAAAACATTAAAAGAAGGTCATTCCCAAAGATGAGTCAAGTGACACATTTTTTTAAATTTCCGTCGGCAGTTGGGATGTACATGTACATGTAACTGGGCGCGTTGACAAGACACACACGAGCACGCGGTTGCTATTATTAGTGAAAATCGTCGGTTCAATGTGTGACATCACGTAGCAACAATCGGCTGAATGAGAATCACGTCCCGAATGCTGATTTCGGGATTGTTTCCTGGCTCAGCAACTTTTGAATTAAAATCGAGATCCAGAATATTGTGTTTTCCTGAAATATACAAAATTCACAGAGCTAACGCTTTATCAGGTTACCTGGTAGTTGTTAAAAACCCGTCTTTAGATTTGAGCACTTGTGTTGCTTCAAACAAAAAATAAACGCACCAATGACAAATGATCTACTCTACCTTTGAAAGTCATTTAAGATATCACTAAAAAAAATTAATCATTTTCTCCAAGATTTGAAATAAGCAGCCTAACACGGTCTTGAAACCCACCAATGTGCATGAACCCACCTAATATTGGCTGGCAATTTTAAAATGCAACATTTGGAAATTGTATACAGGTACATGGTACTGTGAATATACAGAAAAACTACATATTTCCATGTACATTCTATTCACACAAAAATTGATCAATCTTGGCACTTTAAGTAGATGCTCTGAAATAAGTTATCGTTAATATCATTCCGGGGGACAGATGGTCTTACTTTTGTGAGTCTGCAATCCCAAGACTGTTTATTTGAAAATAATGAAAACAGACAGAGAGAAAATGTCAGAATATTTCTCGGGCAAGGTACCGGTAGGTGAGGAGTTAAGAAATGCTCATTTAATATCAACAGAGGGCGCTATGACAAATTGCCATACTTCTCACAAACCAGATTCATGCAAGCAAATGAAGCTTGGGAACCACTGCACTGATGGAACAGTGATTGTGAACAGTGCCCTCTATTGACAGCAGTTATCAACTTTTCAAGTACCGGTACATGGTCTGCATTATTTGTAGGATGCATTAAAACCCTCCTATCATCATAAAACATGCATTCTGAGCCATGTTATTACTTCGTTCCCGGAAAGATCCCGGAAAAAATTCTGTACTGGGACACCACTTTTTAAAATTAATTTTCAAGCGCCAAAAGTTGCATCCTTTTATGGTTATTCCCTCCACATTCCCTCCTCTACTCTCACCCTCTCCTTTCCTTTATTCCTATATTAATCAGTCACTTACATGTACTTCATCGAGATTCGAACCTCGGACTCTTGCTTGAAACACGAGACTTTAAACGGCATCCAAAATGTGCTCTAAAAACACATTTTTCCTAAAAAAAATTCGCATTGCCAAGGCTTCTTGGATTCCTCTTGGGTGAAATCAAAAGGTGAGGTGAAAATGGATGTGTTTGGTGACAGGTAAGTAGTGTCCCAGTATGGTATTTTTTCCAAGACCCCTATTGGTTTGTTAACAGTGTGCCAGGAGGAGAGGAAGGAAATTTTGACCGTTTGTGACCTCTTAAATAGCAGGAGGGTTAAATAATTTTTACTGCATGATATTGATACTACTTCTTTTTGCTGCATCATACAGGTACATGTACATTGTAAACTGTATTTACATGTACCGGGTAACAACATTTGGAACGCTTAAAACTCCCCAAACATAGAAATGTGTACCCCTTTTTTGGGTGAAAATGACTTGTTTTCTGCTTTTTTGTTTAACCCTAATCACCCCGACCCTTCAAAATCAAACTGCATTTTTGGTTTGATTCTGCTGCAGGGAGTACTGCACTAGTAAACTGATTACATGGGTTTAGGCAGACCACCATAATCAGAGTCCAACAGTTTGTGTGTAGAGTTTTCCACATGGTGTTGGATTTTGCAAGAGTGAGGAAGGTTCCTAGTACACTGAAGGGGTTAGGGTAAATAAATAATTCTTCATTATTTGCATTCACATAAGGAAGCATACAGAGATGATCACCCAACAAGTTCTCATTTAATGTACATGTACACGTACATGTATGTACCTCCCCACCCACTCAAAAAAGAGCTCCCAGGTGTGCCCAGGTATCAGTTTTAACCGTCATGGAAAATGTCATGAAAACTCTACACATCAACATGATTGATATGTGTGGACTCCGCCCATAGCTCAATCTAGGTTATGATAACATATTCCAAACTAGACATATGTTTGTGGACAAACATAGGGCTGTTTCGGTAGCTTTTTGTGACATGTGACATGTGTTCCATCAACGAAGGATGTGTAGTTCTGTTTATAATAAATGGTGGCATATAAATGTAATATGTGATTCCATTCGCATACGGCTTTGAATTATGACGTCACATGTCACGTGATGACGTCATGATGACGTCACATAAAGTTTCATCTATTACTATAATATTATGGTAAAGAACAACTTAGCCAGAGCAAACATCGTTGAAAGCAAGTTCGCGTCTTTCACCAATTTTAAATTACAAAGCACTTCCGGTTTCAACCAGAAGAAAGGGTCACGTGATTTATTTGCACATATTTAAAAAATAAAGACCCTCGCTAATTCTATCAATTCCCGCAAAGATCATGTTCAGGTCTCGACCACCTAATTTTTTTCTACCTATAACACATCCCGGTCTAGCCACATACCAAGTTTCAACCCAATCAGACTTACAGTTCTGTAGATATAGGACTTCATAATATGCACGTACATTTTCAAAAATCAATAAAAAAAATTAGGTGATGACGTCATCATGACGTCATATTCTTGGCATAATTTTTGTATCAGGGTCTTCCTTGGCTGTAACACTGATGACGATTCTAGATCGCCAAGTTATAGAAATGGTGGCTTGAAAACGTGTACTAAGTCAATGGGCTAACACGTGTACAAAGTTAACGGGCTAAAAACAAAATCCCACTGCAGACAAAATTGCACCTTTAAATTTGTAATTTGCCTTTGAACTGAAACATTTTTATGAAATATTACTTGATATTCTGACCCTTAGGAATATGTTCAATCGAATGACAGCGCGAAAAAAAAACGATTTCTCTTTCCTTCTCATAGTAATTCTCGGCTGAAGTTCAGAACTACTCAGTAAGATATCAGTGTTGTATAGGAAAAGACTTGTGGAAAATCCCACTACAGAAAAACTGCACCTTTAATTACGTAACATAGGGCTTTTCGGCATTATGATTTTTTATTATACGTCCCTGACTATGCGCATGCACGAACATAAAATCTGTCAAAGTTAGCCGAAAATCGGCTAAAACGGTCACTGTGATATGATGTGGACAGGATTTGACCTCGGCAACACGTGCTGTGCAGGCTGACTGACATTACATGTACGATGTACATGTACAGTATGTGCGTAACGTACGTGTATGTACATATAGACGTTCTGTGCATGTTTTAGAGCAGATGTATTGTCAACCTGAAGTTTTAAGTGTGCGCAGGGCATGTCTGAGTTCGCTTATTGCCTTGAAGCTTTGAAATGTGTTAGACCTACCCTTAAATCGACAATTAAAGTAAAAACTAACATAAAAACTGCCATGGTTGATTTTTCAGGAATTTTCAAATGAAAAAGGGTCTTTTTATAATAACTTCCGGTCTGATGACGTCATTCGCCTAAAACTTCGCACACGTCTTAAGTGGGTCAAGGTCATCATATACACCAATATTTAGGTGATTCCGACAAACTTCGCCACAGACATCTATTCAAAATACGTTTTTGCAAATTTTCAACCTGTCGCTAGAGGGCGCTCGAAGATTGCATGACGTCATTGGTAGATGATTTGAAGAATACTTTTAGCCAAGAGACTAACACCGTTAAAAGCAAGTTCATATCTATTACCACTTTTAAATAATAAGCCACTTCCGGTTTTGGCCTTTTTCGACCGGAAGCAAGGGTCACGTGATTTCACGCACACTGAATGAAATAAAGACCTCAACCTACTCTACCACTTGCCGGTAACAGAATGCTGCGGACGCGTACGGTTGATTTCTTATGCATTTTTAAATATTAAAAGTGTCACAATTTAATTGCCTATAAATACACACCGGATGATGTCATCATGACGTCATCATTACACAATGTTGTTTGAATTAGGGTCTTTGCTTGGACAAAGATTGGTGCAAATGAATTACTGGCAAAGAGTGAAAAATGCCCTTTGAAAATCGACAATTTTTTTCGATTTCTGTGTACAAAGTCTATGGGAAAAATTAAATATTCAAAATTCTATAATAAATTAGTCGATGACGTCACGATGACGTCAATGTTCGGCACACAACTTCAGATGCTGGTCTAAGTGTGTGCCAAGTATAAAGTCAATTGGATTGATTTTAGTGCCCAAAGTGCCGGTGACAAAAAAACGTGTACAAATGCTATGGGCAAAATGACTGAAAAAGAAAAAAAAAAAAAAAGAAAAAAATAAAAATCTTAACGAAAACAAAGGCTGTTTCGGCAAAAGTGCCGAAACAGCCAATGATGCGAAAAATGAAAATGGACCAAAAGCACCCCACCTGCTGCCAAACCGGTCAATCGAAGACAACTCAAGACAACTGAGCGTACCTCCGTACGCTTCCCCGTCGTACGCGGAAGTGACGTCCAAACGAAGTGGGTTATAATACAGACCCCTTGGTCTGTCAACACGGCGCGGCTTCACGCAGGATCTAAACCCAGAACCCGAGCTGTTAACGCTTAATTGAATCCTCTTTTAAGACATGTGAGTCACCGGCTCCGAGGATGTACGGTGCAGAGAGGATGTAAGGATCCCAGTTAAAGGTGGACTGAGGAAGTTGAGGGGAATCTTGTAAAAATTGTCTTTAAATGGATCGTGTCGTCATAGACGTTAAGTACTGGTAAGGGTCATCTCTGAGAGAATACGCAGTGCGTAAAGGGGAATGTACAAAACAGGTTCAAAATTTGACTTGGGCAGAGTTTTGAGTTAAGCAGGGTTGTATATCATTGTTATACTACTGAAGGAATGGATTCTTTGTTTTACTTGGCCTAACAGTTGTTTTGAGTTATCAGAGATTGACTTATCAAGATTTCACTGTAGGCCTACTTTAGAATTCAAAATGTTTGATGAGGAAGGTGCATACATGCACATCATCCCATTCCTCAAACCCCCCCCCCTCCTCCACTGTCCCCGCCCCTCCCTTGTTCCTTGTCCTGTCTGCTGTTGGCATAGGAATGACAAAGTTCTATTAACTTCTTAATTGAGTTTGGATCACAAAATTGTGAGATGAAGATAAGGTCCACATTTAGAATTAATCTGATCAGTCATGGTCTAAAGCCCTGTCCGCACTGGACTTTTTTTGGTCAAACTAACCGAGACTATGGGTACTTTTCCCATTTTAAGTCCAGTGCGGACAGCCTAGGACGTTTTCCTCTCGGTTACTTTTCCTGAGTCCAGCGGTTACTTTTACTGGCCAACTGCTGCCCAGGAAAACTTCCCACGCGCCCAGGAAAACTGACCATGTCACTTTTCCCGAGACGATAAGTCCAGTGCGGACAGTGCGAGTCGGTAAAAGCGGCTCAGGAAAGCGTACATCAGACAGAGACCGCACGAACCTACACGTGCAGTGGCGGAACATTTTGTAGAAACACGCTGCGGTGTATCATCAAGTCCGAGCGGTAAAATCTCGTTAAAATATATATTTCAACGGACAAATACATACACAGAGAAGAGAGATCATGTTCTGAGAATTAATTTGCGGAAACTATCTCTCTCTCTACCGATGTATGTTATTTTCTACGATCCAAATTCGTCCTGATACGATGCACGGAACATCATGGTCCGGTACCGTACGTAGGCCGTAGTCACTGGTTCCTGGCCCACATCATAGCTTCGATTCTGTAAGCATGCGATGGGAACCAACGAATACTGATGGCACTGCTGCCGCACGGAACATCGTACAGCGGCATGGCTTCGACGACGTGCATCACAAATGCGTCAGAATTATAGGCCTTTTCGTCAAGATTTAGCGTGTCAAGATGAAATTATATCGTGTAAACGATTATGTTGTGCATGCAAATGGCGTGTGTAATATTATTGTGCGTATCGGCGGCTGAAAATGTGATCGGCAATTTTTTTTCTGTGTACGGTGAGTCATTATACTGACACTGTGACAGCTCGGTTACTTCTCCCACGCGGTCTGGGTAAATTTTCCCGTGTCGAAAGTCCAAGTGCGGACAGTGGTCACATTTTACCATTTCTCATTTTACCATCGTCTCGGTAAAACCTTCCAAAAAAAAAGTCCAGTGCGGACACGGCTTTAAGCATACATAATCCAAAACGGACTTGATTTTTTTAGACCAGAAGTTAATCCTATGTGATCAAAGCTTGTCAGAAGGGTTGGCATATAATGTACATGTACATGTACATTTGAAACCCCAAAACAATTAGTTGAAGGGCCATTATTAAAAGCCTTTTGAAACAAAATAAATCTACTATTTGTAAGTATTCCTAATGAAATCAAACAGCATCATAGGCCTAAGTATTCATTTTTCCTTTACGTCCTAACATTTACTACTGAAATAAGTACGATAAATGTGTCGGTACCCTTGTTTTTTTAGCCTTGTATAAGGAATTAAAATTCACTTAAGTGGCATCAAGCAGCATCTATTCCTTGTTTTACTGCACATGATTGAGTCGATGAGCCAAGGTTTACAGACACCACGTTGGCAAATGTGCACGTGCTGCACATTATCAAAACAACATTATCCGGATTTGCCGGCCTACACTTGCACAAGAACAACAATGCACTTGTTTTGACAAGAACATTTACTTAACCAATTTGTCTGACCCATTAGCATTTTCCAGATCGAATTCTGGCAATCAAGTTCCTGAATTCACGGCAGCATGAACGTCGATGCAATCAGTCTAGAAGTACCGGTGGGTCCGCGGTCTAGATGACCGTACAATTGCGAGACCTGAGGATATTTGGTTATATGAATGGTGGGGGGGGGGGGGGCGGCATGTGGGGTGCGCGTGGTACATAAACAGCTCCAAGCTAAACAGGGCCGCATTCCCAAACGTTCATGTACATATATGCACAACCTAGATATTGATTACAATTAAATGAAATCTCTCCCTGTTGGTATTCATTTGCCAATTTTTTTTTTTTTTTTTTTTTTTGGTCAGAATATTAAATTTCAACCCCTCCTAGCTACACGTGTAGATCTGTTTGCATTCCATGCACTGTGTCCCTGATTAATGTTTCATTCAATGCGAGTATTTTTTTTCCCCCAACATGCCTACCGGTACTTGAGGGTGGACTAGTCAGATTTGTGTGCGTGATTCAACATGAGTTATCTGAATAATCAGTCAAATTCAGTAACTTGGACTGGTCACACCATGTTTCACAATTGCCATTTGTCAAAAATACTACAGTTCAAATCTGTTACAACAAAAGTGAAGATAAATGAACATTGTCACAAACACAAACCAATTAATATTATGTAAGAAGCTACAGGCAACTGTCATTAATACCAGTCAACCTTGTACTGAAGGTGTCTGAATGTATGTAAACCATAAACATACATTCTGTGCAAAGTTGTCCAAAGTTTTTTTTCGGTTTTTTTTCCAACTTTCACTCGGGAGGTACATGTAACACACTGAGTATACAGTGTTTAAAAACGTTGGTGAAGGGCAAAACCTAATTTGATTTATATCACCCCGACGCAAAATTCCATCTTATAATTGTCCAAAGTTGTTCTAAAAGCAACAATTTCTTAATTTCAATCCAAAAACTGACTTGTTAGTTGTTAACTTGTCAAATATACACGTGTATCGAATAACCCACAGTGCCATATTCACTGCAACCACTCTTTACCTTCCCCAAAAAACTAGTGATGTCTTAATTCGACAACCACTTGGCAAACACATAGCTACATCCACATGTTTCTCCCATGTTGTGGTTGACACCAATTGCCATGTGCAAATCCCATTCAAAACAATGAACCCTATGAATCATGTATCCAATGTAACATTATATCTGTTCCGTTCTCTTTGCATTTAGGATTGGGGTTATCAGTCTAATGCTGGAGGTGTTTATCTGTGACTCATCATTAACATATTATTGTAAATGCGGTCTTCCTACATGTACAACAGGCTGGGGGGAAATGTAAGCGCGAGTGAAGGTGGTGGCAAATGAGGGATAAAACATGGCACATTATGGAGTCCTTAACTAACCCCCTAGGCCCTTGTTGCTTACAACCATCCTCTATCCTCCAAAATCCTCCAAAATTTTGCAACTCCGCCTAAATTTTTCAAAATTGTCAGACAGTCCTGCCTCAAAATGCATTCATCCTCAATCCTCCAAAATCCTCCTCATCCCAAAACTTTGCACTCGTGTTTAAATGAAGGATAACCAACGCCAAATCCTTCAAAATCATCAGACAGTCCTGCCTCAAAATGCATTCATCCTCAATCCTCCAAAATCCTCTTGTGCTTCAATCACCATTCATCCTCAATCCTCCAAAATCCTCATGTGCTTCAATCACCATTCATCCTCAATCCTCCAGAATCCTCATTTGATTCAATCACTATTCATCCTCAATCCTCTAGAATCCTCCAAAACCGCCAGGAGGATTTTGGAGGAGTGAGGTGGGTTAGGGTTAATTAAGGTACACTATTTTCATTTGAAGCAACACAATGCTCAAAAGCTTCAGAAGGGTGCATAACAACTTTCTTGTTAAAATGAGAAATAAGAGGAAACGTATGCACAATGTGTGGGGTTTCGTAACCGGATTCTGTTGTTAAAACACTTTCTTAAACCACCTTCAGCAATTTTTTTTCTTGCAAATGAGATTATTTCTCTTCAGGGGGAATAATTTCACAGGGTATTTGGTACCAGTCTTATCTTCCGGGGAGGGGGTTGGCCATTATGTGGACTGGTTTCTAGTCCCCCCTCCCCACTTTTGACTGGGGGGGGGGGGCTATTTAATCATCCTTCCACTTTTGCGGATGTCGAAGGTATTTTCGAACTTCCCAGCAACCAAAATGTACATCAATATTTAAGTATGTATTCAATAACACTGAAAAATGGAGGAATAAAGTACAAAAGCTTAAAATGTGCCATATTGAAGTAAGCGTGAGTATACATAAGATACTGTACATTTTTATCTTGAACAGCGCCACCTAGTGTAATGTGGTGTTACACCGGTACCTGGTGAGCAAGTTGATGACATTGCCAGAACATTACAAACACACTTTTGAGTCTGCAGCTGCTGCTTCACTCGGCAAAACTCTGCCGCCGGGAATCACATTACGAAACATGACTCAATGTTGCGAGAATCTCAGCGAAATAACCGGGAAATGGTGCGGAATATTGTGTAATGGGAGGGCAAGCATGTGACCACTTTGACGATTATGGGATATCACCATCAGTCCCAAACGGGATTAAGTAGATTTCTTACCGAAATAGATCCATATGGAATCCTATAAAAGAAAGGGGGGAAAAATGGATCAAATGACGAGACACAGTCACAGACACCAGAAGAGGTGCACTCGCAAATGAGATTGGACATCTCAATGGGATTAGAAGAAGATGGGTTAAAAAATTCCCAGCTTGTGTCTTGTTAATGTGAGGATAGTGGCTTCACGGAGGCTGTCGCCTACTAATGCAATTTTACCAAGAATTGCTGACTAGACGTTGTGCTACTCAATATCAACTCTGGCATTCTGAAAATGCAAATGTATGATGCATATTATTCTCTGAAGGTTTGATAAATGGCCTTAAATCATCTGTCATTGTAAAATATACATAGTATTACAATTTACACATGAAGATAAAATTTGTATATAAATTACGTTCAGCGTGAAATGTACTCAATATTATGAATGCAAATTTATCAAGGATGACCCGTTCTCTGTCCAAGTAATGTACATGTACACGTACATATGTGTGTATGCTTGCATGGTTTCATTTCCATGGGGTTTCACCATTACATATTGTTGGTTTCTCAGTAAACCAAAACTTTGGTTAAATACTTGGTAGTTTATTTATAAACAAAAGTAACTTGCACGTTTGAAAAGTGTACACGTACCCTGATCTAGACAGCATACTGTTTGTATTTTAATGTACACCGTAGTTTCAACGATGTTGTCATTCATAGTACCAGTAGTTTACATTTGCCTGAAACCTGTCCTCGTTTATCATGGGTTGATTAAATTAGCATACCAGTGTGAACTGATACCTGTAAACATGGCAGCAGCCATCCACTCTGTTAGGAACTAATTACTGGGTACGCAATCAATTATCACCTGGGTTTAATGACCACATAATAGTGTGACAGGTACAATGAAGTCAATTCATTTGAGCTTTTCGAGTTACTGTGTCAAGTAATAAGCCTACTGCATTGTGCATTTGCCATTCATACTACATTGTACATTGCTTGTAGGCAAGTAAAGGTGTGCATCACTGCATGTACATGTATACATCTGTATGTTTATTTTATATTGACTGGCTATAATTTAAACAGGTTTCATAGCACTTCATATTGGCGTCCCAAAGCACTGGACACAAAACAAAAGTAACAAAGAGTGATTAAAATATTATACAACTAAAAATCATGGACAGATATGTGATGCGATCAAGCTACCCGGTACATGAGTCGTTTGTCGGCAACTTTCACTTGGAGATCTATACAGGCCAAATTAGGGCCACTTTCATCACATCACTTCATCACATCTCTTGGTGTTCCGACTTCCATAATTTTTGAACTAAAGATGGTATCAGCATGCGGTTTTCACAGCAGTAATGCTGAGATTGTGCTCTTTTCAAACCTGTAATAAGAAACTTTGACCAGGGTCGACAAACGACTCATGTAGCTTGATTGCATCACATACACATGTATGTCTTGAGCACGGACTTCAAATCTTTTGACAAAAACTGTTATCAAATGGATGTATACATAACACATGCAGGTACTGTACGGGCAAACTTTATGTAGTAAAACTTGAACTTGGTCTCCAATTAAAAACCGGAAACCCAAACAAGATGGCATTATGAAAAACACATAACCAACAGATAGGCCTATAAAACAACAGCAAAGAAGGAAATGGTGTTCACTGCCAATGTTTGTGGCTGAGTGACAGGTTTGACTTTTGTTTCACCTTAATTTTTTGCATATTGTGAGCCGAGTTACCAAGTTGTTGTCAATTTCAAATTGTTTTAATAAATCCAGTTCGGTATCTTGATGAAGTACCGTATATGTAGTCCACATCAAAGGTCATCCGGTGTAAAATCGATGTTACTCGATGTTACGCGATGTTAATGTGAACCCCCATTCTGCTTGTAATTAACACGCAAGCATCATGCGACCATTAACACGCAAGCGTCGTGCAACCATCTCCATGCGGTTCATGTGCCTTCGATGAGCGTTTGATTATCTTGAATGACCCGTGACCCATATCAATGTGTGCATGCGCATTTGAAATTCCGAACTGGCTTATTCCATCCAGTAACGACAACAGATCAATTAAACTTTAAACGATCATCAGATTGTGTACTTGTTAATAAGATACACCTATCAAGCAACTGTTAAACTGCTTGGAGTTGGACAATTCTAGGACTACCCTTGTTAGCAGAGCAGAGTGCCAATGATACTTTAATAGCTAACAGACCAGGCCAGACCCAAACAACATCATCTGCAAAAACCAGTGAGTACCGATGGGCAAGAAACTGACATCACGCAGGCAGCAAAGCAAGTAATCAATTGATGCCGATTCACACTGGGCATGTCGTCCTCGAGGATTCCCATGCTCTGATGAATTCCACAGTCAACCTTTGGTGACCGCCAGGCCTGCTGTTTTATGAAGTTCATGAGGCAAGCGCATAAACACACTATGTGAATGCACCTTGAATGAAATGTCAACTACAGAGCTAAGCACAAGTGATCACTAGCAGAAACTCGTAATGCGCATTTCTGATGATGCTGTCACATCTGTTGACGCTAGCGCGCTTCCAACACACAAATATTCCCCCGGAATAATTTATGACGGTTGTTTTCAGAGTCAACAGTGACGGCATTCCACAACTGACAGAGAAAAGCTGGACGACTCAAAACTCACTCGAATCCCAAACTGGTCCTGGAGAATTCTGAGCAGATTCTTCCCCGGTGATCTTTGTGACTCCCTAATCAATCACTGAAATATTTCTGCGACACAAATTCAAGACTTTACACATGGCTTATTTCAAGTGCAAGGTCGTTTCTAAATTACAATGTGCATTTGAATTCACAAGCAACACATGACCAGACGGACCCACATCCAATCCCCCCCCCCCCCTCCCCACACTAGCGAACATTTGAAATGATGCGCATTCGGGACATATTCGGCTCAGAAATAAAAAGTTGCTGAGTACAAAACCTTGTTCAGAAATGTCACCAGTCCCGCGTATATATACATCTCAACATTTGTGGGACGCATCTTGCCAACAGTGTCCCCAATAAAACAACCATGGAAAATGATGATTTTTACGAGTAACTTTTTCGGGTTATATAGTATGCCCATTACTGAAATGGTCCCTAAAAATCTGTGATAAACAACACAACTTCAATACTTTATGATTATCTACACCCATATTCAATATGATTTATGAAAAGGAAAAAAAAACACTACTCCTCAACTCCAACTGAAAAAAGCAGGTCAGCACTTGCAAAACAAAGAGTCTTTCGAGTTAAATATGAATGAACCCATTTTAGCACCTATTAATTCATGAATTAATTCATGCTACTTGAAGTCGTGAAGACATTAAAGAAATGTATACTTTCACAAGCACCAAGTACCACGCCCAACCTAGCGGTGCAACTGCAATGAATTGTTGGCGGTTTTTTTAATGACATTTTGTCTTGTATTTCATAATCAAGCTGTATTTTCTCAGGAAATTATATTTCAAGGTCTCCCCGACACTAGCAGGCTTATGTTCAAGGTGTGACAGAAGGCCAATCATTTTGTGATTATCCCCCTGCCCAGTCTAAAGTGGATTAGAATGATGCTCATTACAGTATTGATTGCAAGGGTGTGAAAGGAAGCTTAGATTCAATGGTTCCCGCCACCGGTTGTCAATGATGGAATGATAATAGTCACACAGAAGGCACTGGCAAGGTACATGTACTATCTTTGGCCCAGGAAACACAGGAAACAAGTAGGCCTACATTGTAGCGAAACTGCGTCAAAATATTTACATATATATGCTAGGCTATGCTATGTAGTTCCTGCAGACATCTTCTCTGTTGGTAGTTGAAACTACATGCACACGTATAATTTGTTAAAAGCAGTACATGTTATTACAACATTCAATACAAATTTTATAAATTAGATAAGGCACACAAAAAAAAGTCTCCGGTTTCTGGTATGGAGCTTGCCCAAAAAGTGGTGCGGCGACGCGGCTTTTTTTTTTTTTACCTGATTCTTTTGCTTCAAATGTGGGCTGATGATTGCAAATGGTGCCCGACTAAACTTAGTGCAAATATATGGGAGTCCAGAGAGGCCACATAAAGCTTATTCTCGACCATAACCCAATCTAAAAACACGTTAAAATTGTGCAGCAGCAGGATTCCAGTCAAACCAGTGAGTTTGGTGGTTTTGATACATCATCTTTCATTGAAAAAAAAACTTTTTCATTTTGCCGATGCGCATGGCTACGGCGATGCGCGCGCATACCAGAAACCGGAGACTTTTTTTTTTAGGCCTAATGTGTAACTACAGAAAAAAACACTTTATTTTGTAATTAGCTGTGATTTTCAGTCAAACAATTTTTTTTGGGGGGGGGGGGAGAGTGAACACCAGAACTAGCGGTGATGATATTCTGCTTTTAAATAATGGAAATCATTCAAACGGAATTCCACTTTTATAACAGGATTCAGCTTTGAATGAAAGTCCTTTATGTGCAAAAAGAGTCCTTTTGTTTTTTACGGATATCCTTTTTCTTCTGGGCAATTCTGGCTAAGCTCTTACATGAAGCCAGAGTGTTTATCACAAGCTTTGAGAATGACCCGTACTATCGTCAGGTTTTGTCCAATTACCTGACAAGTGTTGGGCTTCAATATGGAGGCCATTTACATGTAAACAAGGACTATGAACAATGGTCCTCAATCCAATCAAGTGACCAGTGGCTCAAGCACAAAGGACAGCACCGAATCTAGGAATTTGGTTCGCAATGATAATAGTTGTTTGCAATTAAATTTAGCTAAACAGGTAATTGCAGAGTTTCCTCAAACTGATGATTCCGTTGCATTATAAAATGGAATGTTTTTTTAAATTTGGAATATGTACATACTGTAGTATCCTCTACTTTTACTTCCAATGACTTCAGCTACTAAATTTTTGATGAATATTGGTTTCCCATTCACTTCCAGAAATGTGTAATTCCCATTACAATGTAATAATATTTACAATGTAACATAAATGTACTATGTACAGTATGTATGTTTATAAATTAGGCCTATATAACGCGCCTTTGCATTTCTGTTACACCCCAACTATGACATCAGCCCAACTAATAATTGGGAGGATCCCATACAGTTAGGATCATCCCTACTATAGTTTGGACCACTGCCATGGTTTGGGCGTAACATTCCCATCATGGTTTGACTGTAATGTAAACATGAAAATCAGCTCAATTACACATAAAAATACATGTATATACTTGTCCTGTGAATTGCTTTAGCAAAATTATGGTGTATTTGCCAACAAAGGCTACAGTGTAGCATTGCGGAGCCTTGGAATGTTGCAAAATTTACGCCTTTATGCACGGTATTTGGACGGAATTAAAACGATCCGATATATTTGGCTCGACGTCTCCAGTGAGCAATATTGTAAGCCACTGTATCACCTGGATTTACACAGAGATTAAAAAAGGTGGACATTATATTTTCTCAAGGGTGATTCATGTTTGTGCCCCCCCTCCCCCCTCCCCTCCTCCTCCCCCCCCCCCCCCCAAGGTTTGCTCATGTCACGAAACATCTGCCATGGTTTCATGGCCAGCTTTTCTAGCCGCAGCAGATTGCAAAGTCCTTTCGCACAAT
Source organism: Patiria miniata (assembly GCF_015706575.1). Classification (NCBI taxonomy): domain Eukaryota; kingdom Metazoa; phylum Echinodermata; class Asteroidea; order Valvatida; family Asterinidae; genus Patiria; species Patiria miniata. Next base: position 7,959,361 of record NW_024037076.1, on the reverse strand, counting down.
CAAATCAATGCTCTTTTTCTCACTGCAAATTGAACAGCATTCTTCGGTCATCAACTATTGATTCCATTCACACACCGCAGCACAGACAGTCTTTTGTCTGTAGACTGTACACACTGAGGGGTTCTATAGACTTGGACTTGTTGTTGACATGAACATGTACAAAGTTTATGCCCCTTTGATCCCTCGGAATTATCATGACAGCTGCGAATTAGCACCCATGATGAAAGTATGTACACGTTATCCACTTGAGGTACGTGTATATAAGCGAACATGTCCTACAATTAAACATGGGTGGAAGTTTTGTATTTGCAAAGAGCGCATGTGAGTTAAAGTAAATTAATACTCAAAACGCAAGTTTTCTTTATTCGTTTGTTTTCAGATGCCTGATAAACAAGCATATACCAGTACATGTACTGGGTTTACAATATGGTCGTCTTTCAAAAACAGTCTGGCATACACAGTTTGAGCTATGTAACTGCCCAACCGTTGATGTCAGGAACTGGTTCCAGACTATGCGATTGGGTACCTGTAACCAACTTTACAAATTAATTAGTATTACTTCTCAGACAATGAAAAACAAAAGGATTTTGAATGTCATTGGGGGAAATTTTCAAAATGAAAACTAGGCTATATATAGCCTAGTGAAAGATATACATGGGATAACAAAACGATTTCGCATAAATTTACGTGCGAAAGCTGCAGTGTAATTTACACTGTGAAGCTGTTTATAAACCTCAATGTGCACACTTGTATCTTGCTGTGTTAATGAGATGACGACGATGCGCCGATGTGGTAGTACATGTACCGGTATTATCGTGCGGACGTTTGAACAATCTGGACAGCAACTTCCAAGATTTGAATTTGGGGTTGCGTTTAACGGGTACCCGTGTTGTTGATTTTTAACCGGTACCCAGTTCCCGTACAACCCAAAAATGCACACCCCCAGACAGCAATGCTGTGCAGGCAAGAACTTTATGTATTGAGTAGGCATTCTACACAATTTACAGCATAAAGAATTATTGTGTAGTGCATATGTAAAGTGCATGACAGAGTGGAATTATCTTGTCCTTGCCCCAATTCATTTATAGACCCAAAAAAGGGTCTTAGAAAAGCAAAGTGTAAGGCCTAAAAAAAAGGCTCCAGTTTCTGGTATGCGCGCACGTCGCCGTAGCCATGCACGTCAGCAAAATGAAAACGTTTTTTTTTCTCAATGAAAGATGATGTCTTAAAACCGCCAAACTCACTGGTTTGACTGGAATCCTGCTGCTGCACAATTTTACCGTGTTTTTAGATGGGGTTACGATCGAGAATAAGCTTTATGTGGCCTCTCTGGACTCCCATATATATTTGCACTTAGTCGGGCACCATTTGCAGTCATCAGCCGACATTTGAAGCCAAAAAAAAAAAATGGTGAAAAAAAAAAATCCGCGTCGCCGCACCACTTTTTGGGCAAGCTCCATACCAGAAACCGGAGACTTTTTTTTGTGGCCTAAACACACTACATAAGTCCTGATCATGATCATGAGGTACCAATAATGAACAATAAAACATGTATGTACTGTGTACATTTATGTTGCATTTATAGGATGTGCATCGGTTTTTGGCAAAATAAAAATTCCAAATAGCGACATCTTACTGGTAAATAAAATTCTTCCTGAAATGCTCCTTTTGAATTTACAACTACATGTCAACAAAAAGGCCACTCCTTTATTCTAATGTCCTTGATATGTCTGTGGCTAGCATTAAGTTGCGTCCAAATCCTCAGATACCCCAAACTGGATTTTACAAGTTGGCAAACTAAAAGTATTTACACAAGGGATTAGGGTTGCGGTAAAAGCTTTCAGACAACTAAATCAGACAATCGCTTGCGTTCTTTTATGTGCTTCCTAAAACACTCCATTGCCGTGTTTTCTCCTTTTCATAATAAATAAAGGCCAATTGCTGTATAATTCAAGTATGGTATTCACAAAAGCATTTAGATTAGAAAATCAAATTATTGGAACAAAGCTTTTTTTTCTTTTTACAGGTAATTACAGGCAGCTTTCAAAACAATCTTGCAAAATTTTAACAAACTTTCTAACTTTCACAAAGTTGAAACATTTGGCCAAAATGTCTTTCATAAATTGCTAAATACCCCATAAAATATTAATTTTTAACATAACTGTTTTAGTTTGCAACCAAACTTGTACATTCCCCACACCCAAAAAAAATTACATTTTAATTTCAAAGGGAAAATATGTACATGTACATGTAGGCCTACACTGTACATTCTTCGCTCTGTGCATGTACATATGTACATGTACATGTACATGTACCTGTACATGTACTGGTACCAAGCAAACAAGTACAAATGAATTATTCCATGTAATCGTAATATCAAAGCAGGTTTGATGTGGTTTCATACATAATGTATTAAAGGGAATGTACATCATTGGCTTTTGCTGTTATTTTCAGAAATGAACTATTTGGGGGGTTAGTAATAGTATAATAGATCAAATATTGTTACATTGACATGTTTGAAGTTTTGCGTTCGAAAATGCTGGAAAAACCAAGAAAAACAAAAATATTCAAGTAGTCTGGTTCCCTGACTCCACTAAAGATGAAATGGATCAAAAATACCGGAAAATTGTAAGGTAAGGGAACTAGTCTAGCTGGCCTGCACCCGTTCATGAACATGGAACCAATAGCTAGCAAAACAAAATTTAGACTACAAAAAAATGGTAAATTTGGAGCAGTAATTGAAAAATAGTTAGGTTTTTCCAACCAGCCGTCCAGCGTTGGAAATGTATACAAATATACCATTTTCTTGAAAATGGCTTCACACCAGGTGTCATAATTTTACAGGATGCTTTAGACTGTCATTTACCAACATCCTAGTAAGGTATTTCATAACAACTTGGTAGTTTTATTTTTCGATGTTTGCAAATGTTGTATTTTCCCTTTAACCTGTAATAGAGACATTGCAGACACAACAAACCCATAAGGTTAACACTACAGTTAAACGGCTCCCGCTGCACAAATTACCATCCTTGACCCGTCAGCAGTGTCAATATACACCATAAGCACGCAAAGCTCCAACATGGCACACATATTGTGTGAATGTCAAATCCCCTGACGCATACATACATGCACGTTTTTATTTTTACGATCATTGGGGGGTTTTCTCACATTGTGCTTAAACGGTGAATTGTCAATAATAATTCAAAGTACAAGGTATGTTAAATCACTGCTGATCAATGCTAAATGGGATTGCCCACACATATTTTCCAAGAAAAAAAAATTGTGCCATTATATCTGCGTTATTACTCATTGTCCACTCAACACACAAACTTGCTTTTAAAACGTGGGCTTCAGAGACAAAGAATTCAATGAAATTTCTTCTTATCTTAATAAAAGAAGTTTGAAAGGAGGACTTTCATCCGATCTCGGCCAAAAAAAATGTACTTCTAAGTTCTAACTAAGTAACATTTCAAAGTTGGTGGTGGTATGAACTAGTGGAGGTTTGCGATAACACCCGGTAGAAATCTCTTTTGGGAAGATGTGTGGTTTTGACCAGTGGGTTGTATCAATAGATTACATGTATTTCTAACCACTTCCAATACAAAATGTTATCCTTTGTTCTATAGCTTCAAACTCTTGATGTTCATTTTTTTTCATTTTGCACATGGTTTTTCCGCAAACCTTTCTTCATTAATGATACCTATTAAATTAATTAATTAAGGTATACCTCATGTAAATGAAGAAGGAAAAAAACATCGATTTTATGCGGCCCTCGAGTTACTGCACTTAGTCCACTGACATCTATCTCTTTTATTCGGAAGTCAGCCCAACAGTCTGCATACAAATTTATTCCATCTCAAGTATTCTCACATAAATAATCTCTCATTTAGTCTCGTCTTTCCATCACTGGTCTCCTTCAGAGGATCAACACGGGCTCTCAGCCTGACATACGCCGGTTCCCGTCAAGCGAGGACTGTGAACGCTAATAGTGCCAGGATGCTGTAATATTGCGCACCGCTGACATTCTTGTGCAAATGAGCGTGTCATCAAGAAAATGAGTGGCTACATGCTTGGCCAGTCATGGTAACCAATCCCGACCCCACCGACATTGCGTGTGCGGAGTGCCTGCATTTCTGGCAGTGAAAGAGTATAATTGATAACTAGGATCCAATAAAGGTTACCCCAGAAATGAAAATGAGCAATTTACCGGTAGCCATAAAGTGTGAGTGTATGAATACAGTAAAGGATATAGAGTACAATGTGTTTAAAGTAACCAGCATCAATCGATTTGACATATTATTGTGTAGTACATGTATGTAATGCTATGCACATGTTACTTTGAAAACGATAATTGTAACCCTCCTATCTGAACAGTCTGCCCCTGCCATGCCTTTTACACAGGCTACTACGGTACCGGTACATGTAGTCAATGACTGACTAATCAAATTCAGTCAACAGACAAAAGCAGGCAAGCGGTAGGCACAGCTGGCTTACATGTATCAATCTCCTACAGTCAAAGCATAGCTGTATCAAGTAACATTTAACAGTCGCAGCCAGTCAATCCTGCTTTATGTAGGCTGGGAGCTCTTAACTGTTAAAAACAGTCACCTGATTGATTTTGACTGAAAGAATAACTTTGCACAGAATGTATATTTGCCTAGGAGGGTTAAAAAATAAGCAAACAAAAAGTACAAAGTTACATACATGTACCGGTATGTAAATTAGACCTTCCCCCCTTCAGTCCTGTTCTACATTAGAAGTGAAACTGCATTTGTTTGAACACAGGCATTGTGCTGTGCTAACCATGAAGTACCCTTTTCAAACTGACATTATGTACTTCGAAAGCAACCTATTTGGAAGCCCTATTTTCGCGAAAAACCTTGCCATCTATTTTTCTTTCATTCCCCTCTCAAAGAGGCTCTTATAATGGCAAAACACTTTTTTTAACGGCAGAAAGGCTGGTGCCTTTTTATTCAATAACAATCAGTACTGCAATCACAGTGTTGCCTTCAGAGCATCAGACCATAATGGCCCCCAGGTTGTCGATAAAATCAATTCTGAAAACCCTACTTTCTCATCCAAATTTTGACATTGTTTTTCTAATCCAATCAACAAATGTACGTTTCCCTTCATCTTATATTCCATTATGATCACAGGTATAAGATCAGAATAAATTATGTACATAGTTACCCACTAAAGTGACCATAAAAAGGTCTCTCAAAAATTTAATATTAGGCCACCCATACATACTTATGTGGGCCTACAACGTGTACCATACCAGCACATTAACAGTGCAGCTTCCAAAACGATAAAAATCACATCAAACCATCAGATGTAACCCACGGCAATATGAGTCACTGATTCTATACTTCAGGAATGTTTTTTTTCTGTGCGTGTATGTATTTAATGTACTCACAATGGCGCATGCATGCGCTTGAGACATGTTGGCTTGAAGTCGTACTCAAAATCGTTCATGGAATGACCTGGTTACGACCTCTGTATGCCCCCACCCCCAAGTGAAAGTGTGGTTTCAGAGACACATATGCACAGGGGACAGGACTGTCTCATGTTTTTTGGTGTTTATTCTGCCAGACAGAGCTGTTTTCATGAGCTTTTCAGGGATGAACAATGCCCAAGGCATTCCCAACAGAGGTACATTCAGACTTTTTATGAAGTACTGGGTCTGTAGAGAGGTCACTTACTGGGTCCAACAGCAGTTTGTGAGGTCTACTTTGAATCCTACATATTATAAGACCTCCTGACAAGAATTACTTCTTTTTGTTGAAGGACTATTACCTTCGAAATTTGTCAAGCAACTGCAAAACACTACTCTGTCAATGGTGTCGGTGACTGTTAAGGTCACAAAAGATTGGAGTTTATGTCCAAAACTTATACATATTTGTTCATCAAAACCAGCTTAAAAATTATGTATCAAATATGCTGTTTCAGTTGCAGAACCTGAAAACTGTAAATCCCATAGTAGCTAACTAATGACAATCTGTACCAAAAAAAGGAATTCGCAATCTGGAAGATAGGTATGAGGTTGTCATCCCCTCTAATAACTGCTCCAGGGGAATTTACCCACAATCTCCACGACCTAGTAATACTTTGTCAACTGGAAATTAAATTAAAAAGGCACAGAAAGCCTGTTTCCCATTATAGCCCTCTTTTTAAAGGGAATATACATCATTTGCTTTTGCTGTAATTTTCAGAAATGGATGGAATTGGGGGGTTGGAAATATATAGCAAATATAGTTACACTGACTTTATTGAGGTTTTGGGTTCGAAAATGCTATAAAAACCAAGAAAAACAATCATTTTCCTGTAGTCTGGTTCCCTGACTCCATATAAGAAGAAACAGAGCAGTTTACATACATTGGGGTATTGTAAGGTCAGGGAACCAGTCTAGCTGGCTCGTACCCGTTCATAGGTTTGTAATCGATTGCAAACAAGTGCGATGGTCAATTGGGGCCAGTATTTGAAAAAAAGCCAGTTTTTTCCAACGCTGATCGGCGATCAGCGTTGGAAATTGATACAAAAATACCACTTTTCTTGAAAATGACAGTATACCAGGTGCCATGATTTTACAGGATGCTTTACACTGTCATTCACTAACAGTCCAGCAAGGTATTTCAAAATGATTTGGTAGTTTTATTTTTTGATGTTTGCAAATGTTGTATTTTCCCTTTAAGACAGAGATCTGCGCTGGCCTTGTTACCAGTTGTTGACCCCAGCGTCTTGTGCCCATCAGCAATCTTCAGGAAGAAATGCCTTCGGTAGCAATTCCTTCACTGTCTTCTGACAAAAGGGCACCCACAAGAAGGCCAGGAAAGCAGAAGAGGTTGTAGATGAGAACAAACAGATCGTTTAATAAGAAGCGTTGTACTCCCTGTTGGGAGACAAACAGTTAAAGGAGCAGCCAGACTTTAAGTTTGATTGAAGTCTGGATTTGTTTTTGGTCCTGCTTTGAGCTCTTAGAAGCAAGCACTGAGAGTGAAAAAGGAAATCTCATTCCGTGGTGAAACTAGTGTAGTGCTACCACTGGGATTTCTAGTGTCAACATGTCTGGCACGGACACAAATGAAGAGAGAAAGTTTCTAAAGTTTTATTGTGGCTGTAAATTGTCAAATTGTGGTCCCACTGAAAACCACCACCATGCATGAATATCAAAGTCAAACTGCACTTCATACAGTTTTGCGCTAAATATATCATTTGGAAAAACATCAAATCAGGAAAAAATTTAACATTGTGCTGACGTCTAAGGACCTGCAACACCTAATAATGGGGTTTTTTTTAAGGCATCATATTGCTTTTAAAACAGAACATTCTGTGCTAAAGATTTCTTACTTTTTCATCTCAAGAATGCTTACATCAACTGTACAAAAAAAGTAGCAACTGACATATTTTCTGAGCCAGACAACCACTTCAAGCCTGTCAGGGCCCGAGGACAGGATACCTTGTAAATTCCTGAGAACCATAGAGAAGGTGTCCTTTCTCTATGTGAGAACTAACTATAGTACATGTACATGTGTGTGTTCACAACAAGAACTCAATGGAGCAATGTGTCTCATTAAACATGTTAGAACACCAAAAGAGACGGGCCCATTATCCAATGTACAGTGTATCATTTACAATGTACATGTACAGGCAGGTTTGCAAGAAGATTTTCAGGACAGAACAATTTTTGAGACGTTCATTTCATAAGTTATCTCGAAGGCTTGTAAAGACATTTCTATGTCTAATCACATACATTGTAGGCCTAATCAGTCAAGTAGGCCTATGTGTACAAAATGTATGCACACCCATCCTTGAGAAAAATTAAACACAACATCGATAAAAACAAATCCAAGGCCTCAGAAACGGCAGTGATTATTATTTAAGTTACGCAAGCCTGAAAGACAAATGTCACCTTCAAGTTCTGCTATGGACATGAAAAATATGCCTCATGGTCAAACGGCGCAGACGTGTCATTTATCACAAGTCTAAAAATAAACATGAGCTGACAAGGAGTAGGCCTACCGCTGCATTTTAATTCAAAGCCCCTGGTTTAGTCAGATACTGAGCAAACCAATAAGACAAAGATTGATTTTTTTTTGTAATGCAGTTATTTTCCCCGGGCTACTATTGGCTTTGACGAATACCATGGAATGTGAGTAATTGTTTATGACGATTGAACAAATAAACATAAATAAATCATTGTTCTCAACACCAGATGTTCAACATACAGGAATGTATTTATACTGAAAAAAAAATTCATAGATTTCAGTGAGTTTTTACAATTCCCTGAAGATAAATGCACAATTTTTGTTCAATGATAAATATTGTGATATACTGAACAAAAGCAAGAGCATTTTTTTGCCAAAATATCTATGGACCAATTGTACATTTTACACCATCAATTTAATAAGGCCAAAAAAAATAGTTCTGCTTCCGGTTTCCCTACTACCCTATTCTGACAACTCCTACCCTATTTTTTTTATGGGAAAAAAATTGAGGAAAAAACACCCAAAACCATAATTTACTACCTTTTACCCTTAACATGTACACGTAGACGCCTCAATATGATTGTACACAAAAAAATTCCCTACCTACCTACCCTATTTCTGAATGCCATGTAATCGGAAGCAGAACTATATTATTTTTTTTGGCCTAACATACATTTGTACATCTGGAATCAAATCTCGGGAAACTGAATTAGCTATGAAAGTATGATACATGAATTGATGCTTCAACAAAGGAGTCACAATGCTGATTTAAATTTAGGTTTTTATTAATCAATGTGCTCCGAGCACAACTACGGTACCCCCTCAATGGTAAGAAAGGGACGACACCTGACATCCACGCAAATGTTGTTGCTTTGCGCATAGTCAGAATAAAATTAGTTACGCACACTTGGCTTAATATGCACGCAAACCAAAATGCGCATAAATGTGGCATATATCCACTTCACTCAGAGCTCATTCTTTTGGCAAGGAGTAGCACAATAACCAGGCAAACAGTACCTTACCTTTCAAGTGACAATGATGCCTAGACATTTCTTTGATTACTACAACACTCTGAAAACAATTGGTTTTCTTTTGTCTGTGAATGTCGCTGGCCAAATCCAAAATCACAATGATTGTTTCTTACCAATGAACTCTCCCTGTATTTGTACATTGCAGATACATACATGTACTTGCCTGAATGTGAGTCAATTTCCCAATGTGGAATATTTGCATCATTCAAAACCTTTTTGGACATTGAGCAATATGTAAGAAGTGCATGATGAAAGTAAGGAAACATCTGTCTGATATTTCAGCCTTTTTGGTAATATCTTCCTCATTTGACATAGTGAAAACAAAAACAAAAACTTTGGTTCAACTCAATGTGAAAGACGAGCATCCATCAAATGGCAGTTACCCGTCTGTACTACTTCCTGTTTATGGTGATTGTTTTGAAACTAAGTATTCTTTTCGTAGTACGTGTACAACTCCGATCTACTGGGGAAAACATCTAAAAATTATTTTTAAAAACTTAAAAATATTAAAAATGAAATTCGTTTTTATTATAAATCATGCAAAACGTGAACATTGTATACATCATTGTCTATATTTAACCCTCCTTTTGTTTGAACAGTCACAGACAGTCAAAAATTTACTTCAGTTCTCCTTCCGTGCCATTTAGGCAGACTAGTCACCAACAGTCAGTTCATGTATCTATAGGCACAGTGACTAGTCAAATTCAATCAACAGACAAAAGCAGGTAATATACCGGTAGGTACAGCTGGCTCATCAATCTCCTACAGTCAAAGTATACAATATGTATACAATGTAGCTGTAACAAGTTACAAATGTGTACAACAATCACAGCCAGTCAATCCTGCTTTGTGTGGGCAGGGCCAGGGTCTACTCAACTGTTTAAAACAGTCACTTGATTTATTTTGACTGCTGGGTTGGCTTTGTTGAATTTGCCAGCCAGTATGACTACTTTCCAGGTGCATACAAGTCCAATTTTAGAAAGATATCTCCAGGGAAGTTCATCCATATACATGTACACATGATGACAAAATCAAGACCAGTGGTGTGAATTACATGAACGTATGCCAGTCTGATACCTCGTCAATGTCACGTTACTGACCGAGCACGTTCCAACAGGAAAACCATAATAGACAAGTTGACTTCCTGTGTAAATGCTGTATTTGGGCACAGCATTAGGCTGTGGACTTTCCAGGCTCACCTGCTGACTGCAACAATGGGATCTGAAGCCCAGCACAAAGCAAAGTGATAAACAGATTGACAATGACAGGATACTGATTTTAAGCCTGTGCTTAATTTTGGCTGTAAGACCTGTGTCAAGTTTACTCTTAGCAGCACCCTAGCACACGTCAGATTGCATTGATTTAACCCTAACTGTTCTGTCTTTTAAAGTACTGGACCAAGTCCACCAAAATCCATCAATCACACTGCTTCCTATTCATGCTTTGCTAGTTAGAACTCCAGGCCCAAGTCCATCATACTCCATCAATATTTAGTCAAATCAGGCCTGCAGGACCGACCAAGTTCCCCAAAATCCACTAAAATAGGGGGATGGATTGTAAAATTGATGGAGTTGGGGGAGGTTTAGGGTTAAATGTAAAGCATGCTCACTTCACAGGGGGACCTTGCTAAAAAGCATTCATCATTACAATGGGGATGCATACATGTCTATGTTCCCCAATACCTAAAGGTTCCCCAATACCAATGTTCCCCGAAATCCTTACCCTAACCCTACAGTCTAGGAATGAGTCCAGTAAGTTCAGAAATATTAATAATACTGACTTGCTCTAAAATGCAAACGTGTCCCTGAATTTATACTGAACACGATATTAAACCACCTTTACAACAAAAGGACTGTTTAATTTTTGATGCTTCGTACATTCCTACAAAATAGAAGCATATTTCTTCCCACATTGGATGCCTTTTTAAAAAAAATCACTGGAGGTTTTTTTTCTATTTCTGGGAAAGGGCACACAGGAACACACCCAGGCATTGTACCGGTATGAAACGTTTTGGGAATTCCATACTACACTGTACATGTATCAATCACATTTTTTGCCATGACCAAACCACACATCATTATCATGTGCGCATCTCAGCTGTAATACAAATTTCAATTACACACAGACAATTTCCATTTTAGTTGTTCAGTACTTGCCGATCAGCCATTATTAACCCAGCAATAACCATAGTTCACCATGATCAGACAACCACAAGGAATGCCAATAACGCCCCCCTCCCCACCCACAAACCTTGAATGACACATTGTCACGCCTGTGCCTTAAAATACAACTGACAACTACCATCTGCAACAACAGTTAACTTCTTGATTGCGCTGGTTCCTCAGTCTACACAAAAATGAACTTAAATCAAAGTTTATGTAGTCAGGAATTCAATCGTTTTTGTAACTTTTCCATTTTCTAAATCTATAGCCAGAGGGCTAAGGCCCTGAATGGCGAACCACTCTACAAAGGTTCAATAATATCGGTCTTCGCCAATTGAGACAATGAAAGCAATGAAAACTAATTTCCTGTTTCTCATACAAAATACCTACACTACAAATTACACAGTCGTTATTGCTTACTAAAATCCAATTTATTCGTCACGTGGGCAGCTCATACATTCCATTCAAAACTGCAGCCTAATAAAATGTTAGTTACAGGGGAATTTTTAATGGTATAACTAAACTTGTCTCAGAAAAAATGTAGTATCCAGACGCCACTACTTTGGTCGTGTGCAAAGTCTATGGAGAATCAAGTGCATTTTCAAACTATTTTCTAACAAAATTGGTAATGTTGCTCAGTCACAGATTCATGTCTTTTCAACATTTTTGCAATGGCTGACCTTAATTGAGATAAGTGGCGTTAGGATGCAACACTCTTTCCCTTGTCTAGATCATTTTATTAAAGGGAATGTACATCATTGGCTTTTGCTGCAATTTTCAGAAATGAACTATTTGAGGGGTTAGTATAATAGATTAAATATTGTTACACTGACATGTTTGAAGTTTTGTGTTCGAAAATGCTCGAAAAACCAATTAAAACAAAAATGTTCAAGTAGTCTAGTTCCCTAAATCCACTAACGATGAAATGGATCAATTTATAGATGCCGGAAAATTGTAAGGTAAGGGAACCAGTCCAGCTGGCCAGCACCCGTTCATGAACATGTAACCAATAGCAAACACAATTTGGACTGAAACAAATGGTAAATTTGGAGCAGTAGTTGAAAAATAGTTGGGTTTTTCCAACGGTGGTCGGCAACCACTATTGGAAATGTATACAAAAATAACATTTTCTTGAAAATGACTTCACAGCAGGTGCCATAATTTTACAGGATGCTTTAGACTGTCATTTACCAACATCCTAGTAAGGTATTTCGTAAAAACTTGGTAGTTTTATTTTTCGATGTTTGCAAATGTTGTATTTTCCCTTTAAGCATGTCAGTTCTTGCATATGTACATACATGTATGTGAATTCCAAACAATCTAACTGGAGCTAGCTGGACACTCTAATCTGTCTCAACAAGCCTCATGAGTCATTCTTTATCAAGTGTTAACGACAGACTGCTAGTGCTTCTATCAGCACTTGGAACTCCAGGAAATTTTCACAGCGAGCTTATTTATTTTGATCAGTTTTGGTCAGTTTTGCAGCAGGAAATAGTTTTTTTAAATGTTGCATGGAAAATAATGTCTCGATTGAAACCTGATTATATTTCATGTCCACAGAGACATATTAGTCAAGGAAATCAGAAAATGTGTGGTACTGGTACTGGTAGTGGACAAAAAAACGACTCTGTGCATGGTTACATTACAAAGATGGCAAAACTCGTATATGTGGGATGATGCTTTTGTAGTTTTTTAAATGTGATTTAGGCCTAAATTAGTTTTAAAATTGAAGACAGAAATGCATCTGTTAAAAAAAAAAATAGATGATACTTGGCCGGCACCTATGGAGAGGGATTTTTTAGTAAATGATATTAAGCCGGCAGCAGATCGTACAGTGCCCTCTTTTATGCTAATATACGGGTAGGCCTACAAATATAAGGTATAAGCCACTTCGGAGAACTTTACAAATACCGGTATGTACATGTACTACTGCGAGTGCGCACATCAGATACAACGATTTAGTGGCGGAAGATAAACAAAGCAGATAAATGTACACAAGTCTATGGGGGACGTTGTAACCAAATCCACATTTTGCAATTTTGTTCTAGTATAAAAAAAAGATGGAAATTTTTTTTCGCATTAAAGTTGGAGCATACAAAACAACATTGGGTATCTATCTCAAAACAAGAACTTTTCTTTGATTTCGTTGGTACCCCGCTATCATTTTGCACGCGTGTGGCAAACTGTTTACCCCCCGACCATAATCATTATCCTGGGATGTGCGCATGCACAGTATCACATTTTTGTAACTCTTGAGTCTGAAGTGGCTTATTATATCATCACCATTTTTAAGGAGCACGTGTGGCCGATCATACTGATTGTGCCTGACTTGTATGACAGATCCCAAGTCAACAACAAAAAAACAGTCACTTGTTTGTGCTGGGAAAAGATGTTGCAACCTGACATCACTTTTTTCTTCATATATCATCTCAATGAAGGTCATTCATTGCAAACATGATGACAAGACATGAATCTGGGACTGAGAAACATTTCCAATTTTGTTAGGAAATACTTAGAAAATTGTCTTGACTCTTCATAGACTGTGTACACAATCGCGGAAGTGGCGTCAGGTTGCAATATTTTTTTCCTTAGTAGTGCTGTTCCGGCTTAATATCGTTTACTAAAAGAAAGTCGGATCCGGCTAACTATCCACTGCCTTTCTGAAACACAAGGTCATGATTGAACATTAAATTAAAGATGACAATCGGCATCAGGATTCTACATTCTTTCCTTTAAAAAAATGCCTGTTTATTTAATTTTGTAAATTGAATAAAAACAATACACACAAAAAATAGTTACACTGTCACTATAGCTACTTCATGAAAAAAAATATGAAAAAACAATACTGTACATGCTCAATAGGACAGTCAATTTGCACATCAAACGATCAAGCGATGAACCAATACTTAATTCTTTATATGAACTTGCCACTAACAGTAACATGACTAAAAATGCCAGTCCCAAATTTTTTGTCGACATATTTCAATTTTACAAATGCAATGAGTAGAGAAATTGAAAAGAGGTTAAACACATTGAAAACCAACGTTATTAACATTACATATCTGCATCCAAAAATAATGGAAATGGAAATATGACATGACACGATGACGTTTGAATGTTTACCTTCAATGCAGACGACATGTTCGCGGAATTGGTCCTGCAAGTTGGGATCTTCTATCTGTTCCAAAAGGTCGTAAATGGCGTAGATGTGGGGGTGGACACTCTCAAATCGCTGAATTTCCTCGCGGATTGCCCGTGAATTCAGCATCTCTAGGCTGTGAACGTTCATCGTTCCCCTTGGGTTACTCTTCCTTCAGTAGTACACAAGTCTTGTGTATTCTTGGGATTGTCCTTTCTTCAGAAAATGATAAAATTACTGGGCATTTCTGTTTCCAGAGTGTGCAGTCACATCCAACTTTGTACACAAACTAGTGCGGTTCATCAATGTGCGGATATCGCATGCACTGAAATGACATTTCGCTGGTACTTGGCCTCGTTTGGGTGTTTTTGAAACCTTGACATCGATCGATAACCAGCTAAACGGTGAAATCATTTACGCATGCGCTACTTGCGGATATCCCATGATGCAAAGATCCGGAAGAGATTTGCACCTGATTTTTTTGCGGAGCAGACGACACGAAAAGGGGCCGACACGTTGTCACTGTAACTAACGTGTAAGTAAATCCTATTTTAAGCCAAAATGTAGGTTTTTCAAAAGCAAGCTCTTTCTTGATGCTTATACTTTGTTATTTTCAGTATGCAAGTGATTATTTTAATCCTACTTTTTTACTTAAAAAAGTTAAATGATTATGAATATTTATTTGATGATAGTGGATATTTTGCCGGAGGTAATGACGGCAAACTAACGATTACTAAAGGTTTGCCGGCGGCAATCCATATCAACAGAGGGCACTGTACTCTTTAAAATAGGGCTGAATTATAAGATGTATTAAATTCCCACCAAAAGTTGCGTAGCACGTTTGGTGTAATGGTTAAGCAAAGGCTCTAGTAAGCGGGATGACTCGCGTTCGATTCCGACCGCATCACATTTTTTTTTTCTCATCCCCAAATAAATAAGAATATTCTTCTTTTATTATTTTAACATGTCTCAAACATTTTTTGCAGAGTATTACATTTTCTTTTTTCAGATTTGTGGCTCTGGAGGATTTTTTTTAAAAGGGAAATAAAGTCCGAAATTATAAAATGGACTGAATCCCATCTTGTGAATACGAGGTAACAACGATAATTTTGGCATGGAGCCAGACTAAAACTTTTCACCGGAAAATGTTAAAGTAAAAAAAAACAGTAACTGCGCATGTACAGTGCATATCCGGCAAACTAACGTTTACTAAAGGTTTGCCGTCTCCGGCAAAATATACACTGCCTTATTTGATTTCAAAGTTTAACTTAACTTAAGTTGAAAAAAAATAATTTACTGAAAAATCATGGAGAAAAATAAAATTCGCAGTGGCTATTGTTACGGCAGCCGTAACGCATTTCCCATTTTCTATTGTTACGGTAGACTGCAACATTTATAAAAACATGAGAAGAAACTATAAAATTAGAAGGAAAAAAGTGAATTTGAACGTTATGAAATTCGGACTTTATTTCCCTTTTAAAAAAATCCTCCAAAGCCTCAGGTTAGAAAAAGGAAAAAATTCGAGTGCAAAACTGAGATGCGAACCCGCAACCTCGCGGTGCAAAATCCTACCCTTTTATCGACTGAGCTGTCGCACTGCTCGCTAAAACGTGGGGAAACAAATAATTATATACCTGCGTGCGTATCAAAAAAAAATAGTAGAGGGCGCTAAACAACGGCTGCCGTAACGATAGCTATCGCTATTAAAAAGGATCATTTCGAACTCAAATATCTTACACTTTCTCAGCGCGGCGCAACAACAGCACAATTTTATAGCAACTTCAACTGAACTGTTCAAAGCTTGGTTAACTTTAGTCAGTGTTGTTTTTTAATGTTATTATTTTATTAAAGCCATATCATTATCACAGTCATTTGGTGTGTGACCAATTTTACTTAACATTGCACTGTTTATTTATTTGTTGTTGTTTTCACATTCAGGAGATAATTATCAATCATGAATGTTGAACATGAAGTCAAGTTGCTGATAGACGAAATTAAACGGCTTGGATCTCCAGGTAAAAGGATATGCATAATTAATCAATCTTTTGGTTTTATGCAACATCCATATGATACAATTTTCAACTGTTGAACCACAGAGAATCCTTTCTCTATGGTTGAACAGAATATAACTCCAGAGGTATATGGGTTTCACTTCAGTTTATTCTTCTTTTTTTAAATTTCTGGCAACTTTAACTAAATGTTATTTATGCGCTACCATTGTGATTGTCAGAAGTATACAATTTCAGCAGTTTATCCTCCTTTCCATTGATGGAATGCGCAATTTATTGCCGAAACATCATCAAAATAACACTTGAGCCCTAAAACCCTTGCATCAGCTCATTCTTGAGTAGCCCTACTATCTTATCTCGCCAGGACCTGATGGCAAAGTGGCCGTGACGTTTGGAGTGCTGTTCAACGACGACAAATGTGCCAATATCTTTGAGGCTCTGGTCGGTACCCTGAGAGCAGCCAAACGTAAGAAGATCATCAGTTATGATGGGGAACTCTTACTACAAGGAGTCCACGATAACGTGCCGATCACACTACTCAAGGAGGACTTTTGAGATGCTACTCCTTGGAAGACGAAGTTCACCTTGTGTACTAATAAGATTATGTAGTTTCAAGTTCTTGGTAGAATTGAGTCCTGTATAGGTTAAAAGCACAGTAACATACCAGTTAAATGAACTTTGACAGTTCGTACACCATGTATTTATTTCTTTGTGCAAAAGATTCTTTTAATTAAGGGTCTATTAGCTCAAAGTAGCAGTTAGCAACTATTGCAATATTTGATGGTTTGTCTCATGGGGTTGGGTCACACATCTAATTTACATCTTAAATGTGTATCTTAAGAAAGTTTCAAATGATCATGTGGCGCAGTTTTACTGCAATTATCAACTTATTTTCCAACATATCAGTTAATTGTCTTGTATCATTTTGTAAAAAAAAAAAGATTTGTAAAAGGCAAATCCTAGTGTCCAAAATGTATTGGTGTTCGTCTTGTGAAGTTTCAGCAAGGTTAAATCAATGTATCTTACTTATCAAACTTATGAATATTCAAAGGAAAGATTCCCATATCTGGCCATCACTTGTCACCCTGTGCACAAACCCTAAGTGACTGGTCTGAAAATTTCTAAGTGTTTTCTCAGAAAATACTTCAATATTTTTTCCCTGCTTAATTGGACTTTTTAGGACTTATCACTTTCTGATGGCTGATAGGTCACTAGAGGGAAACATTATTGATGGCCAGGTATGGGAGTCTTTCCTATTCAAATTTTAACCCGAAAGTTTGAAACCATGCATTTTTTTTGTAAGATACTAAACACAGAGATTCAGATATAAGTTAAACAGTACAGTGCAGGTGAATGGTAGATTTCTATGAATGGAATTTCTTCGGTAAAAACCTTGTGGAATATCTACAACATTAAATATCTGGGTTCCATCCAAGTACATGTACGCTCTTCAGCCTACTCATCAGCCAACTCCAGGCACTTCAACACAAACTTTCCAAACGTAATGTAGAAATATACAGCCTCCACAAAATGTGCAAAAAATGACAAATGTTCTAATCAAACCAATGCAATTTTGGATAACGGAAATATCTTACATTACAAAGGTCTCAGATGACAACGTGTGTGTTACTATTTACAAATACATTCAGGTATCCTTAGCAATCATACTTAGAATTGTTCATATAGTACTACATTTGAAATTTTGTATGCAAAATTTCACTATTTTAACTATATTTATGACAAATAGGAACTGTAATGTGCTACAAGAATATACAGGGAACGTAAAAAACAACGCACAAACAAGTGATGCAGATTATTTCAAAATGTGCTTGTTGTGGTAGCATTAATACAACTTGTCAGTGCAATTTTCTGTAAACAAATGCATTATAACATTCCTTGCAACTTCCTGTTTTTAATTACAATATTTGGTGGTTTGTGGCTCGCAAGATTAAAGGAAAATCAAAGAGCATATCTTTATACATATTGCAAAACTGTAGCATATTTTCTAATGGGTTGAATCAAGTTGGTAATGCTTTACATGAATAAATTGTCGACAGAAATTATGGTAGCCTCAAATTCGTATTTTTTCTTCAGTGTACTTGCTTTGATTTTTCCAATTTAAGGACAAACTTCACCCTTCCTTTTAAGTCCCATATCAAAAACTTATGATCTTTCTTAAATGCCATAATAAATTTAATGTGTATGGGATTTTAAAACTGGAAGACTTTAAATGTTTACTAATTACATTTTTTGATTATATTTTCTAAACATCTTTGGAAACTCTAAGCAGTGAAATAAAACAATTAAAATTGTAATAATATTTTTAAAATCACTTTTTAAATGAAAACAATATTTGTGCGATATGACACATCTTCAATATCACTTAGCTGCCGGAATATTCTGTTAACATTATTAACATATCCTCAGTGTATACAGGCAATATTTAACGTTTCGTGCAATACAGCATGAACCTTTCATCAAACACAGGCATCCCAGCATGCTCTGGGTTTGTACCGGTGTCGTCATTGGCTAGCGACAGCACACATACAAAAAAAACTGCTCAATTTATTCATATACCCGTATTAAAGACCTTTTTACCACAATAGACCTTTTCACCACAATAGACCTTTTTACCACAATAGACCTTTTCACCACAATAGACCTTTTTACCACAATAGACCTTTTCACCACAATAGACCTTTTTACCACAATAGACCTTTTCACCACAATAGACCTTTTCACCACAATAGACCTTTTTACCACAATAGACCTTTTCACCACAATAGACCTTTTTACCACAATAGACCTTTTCACCACAATAGACCTTTTTACCACAATAGACCTTTTCACCACAATAGACCTTTTTACCACAATAGACCTTTTCACCACAATAGACCTTTTTACCACAATAGACCTTTTTACCACAATAGACCTTTTTACCACAATAGACCTTTTCACCACAATAGACCTTTTGCGTGGCAGCCATCTTAGAAGGCATCTTTTGTTATTTTAATTCAGTAACAGTGAATGCGCAAAAGGTTCACTCCTGCATATCCCAGCAAAAAAAAAGCACTGCCTTCTAAGATGGCTGATACGCATCTGGTTTATATACAGGGTGGTTAAAAAAAAAGGACACCCACTTTTGACCGATTTCCACCTACTTAATGAACTTATTTTAGATATTTTTTTACACAGTAGTAAAAGTATAGGCCTTTAATCATGCATGATGAAAAAAGCTGAGTAAAAGTCGCAAAAATACTGATATTATGCTAATTTGAATACAAGTCACCAATATCAGTCTTGTCCACGGGTTATTTTATGTAAATTGGACGTTTTCGTAGTTCATAAAACTTAAAAAACCTTCCTACCAAAAAATATTTTGCCCTGGTAACTTTTATTGAAGCTGTCCAATTATTTGTCAGTGTTAAGATCATCTACTCAATGAGCTGTTGGCTTAAGTTCATTGTTGCATAACATTACATAACATAACAATCAAATGTCATGCCCTTTCAAATGAAGCTCCAATAGCTGAGCTCAGTCAAGCGAAGACAATGTATACCTCTGTGGACAAACAGGTTTCGCACATGAAATGTTCAAATTAGCATAGCTCATCGACAAAATGAGCAAATGCAATGATTTTTTCGTCACATTTGCTTAAAGGCCAGTACTTTAATAGCTACTAATCGACAGTTAAAAACAATTTTTAGAAAAAGGTGAAAATTGCTGTCAAAAGTGGGTGTCCTTTTTGTGAACCACCCTGTATGTAAAGATCCTTTGCATGGCAGCCATCTTTGGGGTACATGCTGCCGAATGCAAAAGGTCTTACCAATTTCAGTGGTTAAAATTTTCTGCAGTTATTTTCATGTGTGGTGAACGCTAGATAGGTTCTGTATTGCTATTTGTCTCAGTGGAAAGGTTGCAACACATTGTATACTTATTTATTTATTTTATTTATTTTGACAATTTATCCAACAGCGCAAACGCCAGAACAGGATGGATAAGACTTGGTAGAAGATGCGGAAGGACATAACAGTTTTATAGAAGTGGGAGAAAAACCCCAGAATGATATTCTAGGGAAAACCTACCGATTCAGGCAAAAACCCAATCCACATGTTGGCCCAGGTGGGATTTGAACCTGGGTCACAGCAGTGGAAGGCAAGGAAAGTACTGCTACACCAACCTGATCCTCTTTAAACCCTAACTCCCTACTGTCTGTTACTAAGTACTGGACCAAGTCCGCCAAAATCCATCACTGACCCTGCTTCACATAATGCTTTAGGACCAAATCCGCTGAAATCCACCACAAGACCACCACTACTATAGGTGGATTTTGATGGACTTGGTACTCATGGCCTGCTTACCAAAATCCCCAAATTGGGAGGATGGCTTTTGATGGAGTTGAGGAGGTTAGGGTTAATGTAATTTGATTAAATTGTAAATGAGGCTTTGCTTTGCCTACTACGCATGTTGAACAATGCAGCTTTCCAAATTACTACAGAAAAATGTAAACATTTCTTTGGGAGATTATGTACTCTGTGTTGCAACCTTTGTTTTTTTTTAACACTGAGACAGTTTACGAGGATCAGGTGACTCGGAGCTCAGCTGCCCACTGGGGCGGTCGGCCGTCGTACGCTAACCCAGCACAGCCCTTGATGGGATTGATGGCTGGTTGGCTGGATGAGCCCACTGATGACGAGGCACCTTCAAAAATAGATAAAAATCATGAAAAGCAAGACTGGTAGTTGAAGCACATGTCACTCGGAAGGTTAGGGGTTCACATCCACAGGTTGGCAAATCCTGGCATATTTATGTGTCGAGTCCTTGCGTATTTAAAGGCATATAGGGTCCTTGGCTTTTCATGATTTTGTCTGTTTTCAATAATAACACCACTCAAAATCCAAAGAAGGAGGGTCAAAACCTAATCTGTTGAAGGTTCAGCTCGGTGGATATTGCACCTTTTGAGATAACAGTGAAACACCGTGCACAACCTTTTGATCACAAAACACGATTTCGTCAATAGCAGTCGTCATTCCAAAAATCAGTCAATTGATTGTTCATTAGAAATCACCTACATTTCTTGATTTCTTCTAAATGACAGCAAGCCAGACCGAATAATTTCATGGCGTGTTAAGTACCAGTACGATCTTAATCCAAAAAATGACGGAAATGTCTTCGAGCATTCCACAACCTCTTTAAGCTTTTTGGTGATAATTTGGTACGTTGCTTTTGAGATGAATGCAAGTAATATACTACATGTGTATGCCTTTAAGAATCCTCGATGTCTTTGTGGTTGAAGCTCTTAACACATACTTGAAATGTTAAGGGTTCGAATCTTTAATGCCTAAGTAAGCATCTTCTAAATGTCAGGGGGGGGGGGCACACGTCCTTGTAGTTGAAACTCATGGCACTTAATTGTTGGGTTGAGGGTTCGAATCCAGCTGTTGGCAAGTCCTCGGGACAGACATTAACTTCCTATTTTATGTCTTTTAAATATTTGTTCAATGCAAAAGCCTCACCAGCATCTTCATCTGTGCTGGCGCTTGATGCTGATTGGCTACTTGTTGCTAGGTTGCCAAGGTCTACAGTGTCACTGTATGGTGTCTCCAACAGCTTCAAAACACGTTGCACCTGTGCAAAACCAAAAAAAAATTTTGATTATACAAATTCAGCTACATTGTTTAAAACAACTTAAAGCACAAAATTGATTTCCAGCATGCAAATATCATGACAAAGCGATATATAATGGACAATTTAACACCATGGTGAAGAACACTTGGCATGTATTCAAAGAACTTTCTGGTATGAAAATTAGTTGTGCATCAGTGGCGCACCCAAGAGGGGGGGGGGGGGGGGCGGGCTCGGGGGCTTGAGCCAACAAGTGTGTTATAGAAAATAGAAAAGTGTGTTATAGAAAATATTGTTAAACTGACTTGTTTGAAGTTTTGTGTTCGTAAATGCTGGAAAACCAAGAAAAACAATCATGTTCCAGTAGTCTGGTTCCCTGGTTAAGATGTATATTTTTTTTTTGGTCCCAAGATTTGACTTAAATGATATGTATGTGGCTTATTTTCGAGTAGAATAATAGGCGTGTCAGTGGCGCCACCAACGTCAAAATAGTCCGCCCCCCTAAAAAAAAAACTCTTTTTTTTCTGCGGCCTAAAATATTTGGCAAAATTTTTTGAAAAAAAACTTCTAAAAAATTGGGAAAAAAATTGTGAGCCCCCCCCCCAAGCCAAATCCTGGGTGCGCCACTGTTGTGCATACTTGACCCCCCCCCCCCCCCCCACATGCAAAAACCAGTGAACGCATGCGGAGTGTGTCCCACATGAAAGTCTGTTTACATATTTAGGGCCGCACATGCACAAACCATCAAACACAAATGGTGTGTCCCACACACATGAGCCTCTAGTAACAGCCAGACCGCTCGATCTCCTGAATCCATATGATAACCCACCTCTGAGAAATCTCCCTTTTCAGCAGCCTCGATCGCGTTCTGCGCGATGTAGTTCCTCAGGATGAATCTGGGATTACTGGCGTTCATGGTCTCTACTCTCTTCTGACTGAACTCCTTGAGGGCGCTCTCGCCATCCAGCCCATCGGTTTCCTTGGCAAGCCGCCCCCTGTATGAGCTAAGCCACGCCTCCCATTTGGCTTTGTCAGTTTGTGTCTTCTCCTCCCGAGTCAGGTTCTGAGGATTATAAAACATTTCAATTTAGTCAAAACATTTCAATTTAGTCAAACACTTTTTAAATTTTTTTTTTTCAAGTTGAACAAAGCAACTGGCTGAAGTGGCATTTGAACCTGCTACCTCCGGATTGCCATTTCGGTGCTCTACCAACTGAACTACCCAGGCCTATGTTGACAGTTCCCCAAATTGTCAATGTCACTTTTGTTTTTAAAGATACTTTAGGTTAAACAAACGAATTGAGTGGTGAGGAATTTGTACGAACGATTAAAAGGGCACACTTCCAGCACTTCACCAACTGAGCTCTTTGTCCCAATATTAGCTTTCTCTTTGATTTGTCAATCTGCTCAATCAAGGGTGCTAGTCAGAAGCCATGATCCAGTATGTGCCATCTGGCTAAAGATTATAGCACTTGGGGATCACTCAGAGAGGAAAGTCTTTTCTTACAAATCATAAAATGTTAACATTAATTATTTTAATGAACTTCTGAGTTTTAAAGTGGTTTGGTCTTAGATTTGGTATTGTTATGTTTGATACTTAATTTTTTTTCGCATACGCGTAACCCTCCAGCACAAAACCAGTCACTTGAACTACTTTTTGAAAACTACTTTTTGAAAACTGGGATTTTGGGTTCATTGGAAAAAGGACATTGACTAAGCTTTCCAATGATGTAATCCATCAAAATCTAACAGAGTATTTTCAGTTCACAATATTGGGGCCTTGGAAAGTTTTTAAAAGTGATAAATTTGTTGTTAAATTTTCCTAAATGAACTCCTTAAGAAATTTACAAATTAACGTCATTGTGAGTGAAATATATTTATTCTTCTAGCTTCCAACACCTAAATCTAAATTTTGATGTATTATAAGCTGCATCTCAAATTATGGCCATGCAACTTTCACTCTGCTGGAGGGTCACATATTGTAATGCTTATCTGAAGAACCAATCAGGTGACCACAGTAACAAAACAGAGGTGATGGGGCTTGTGGCCGAATTCACAATGGTCCATCAGTGGTTGAATCGGCAGAACAAATCTCACACTGCAAATTGTAACAAGTGTCATCTGACCTCCAATTCCTTGGCTTTCTCCATGCGTTCCAGTTCCTTCATGAGACGCATGTGGCCGCCTCCCAGCTGCTGAAGCAGGTCAGGGTTCATCTGCATCAACATCATCATCATCTGCAGCTCTCTGAAGGAATAAAAAAAAAACGAGATAAGAATTCGTTAACGAGTACCCCTTAATGTTAAAAGAAAGAAGACAGAAAGATTAAGGACACTTTGGCAGTGTTGTAGTCAAGCCCATCACACGTTCTCACAAGTCCGCACGAAACAAGTCCATCACACATTCTTAAAAGTGCTCACAAGTCCATTACAAGTCCTCACAAGTCCATCACAAGTCCTCACAAGTCCATCACAAGTTTCTCATAAATCTATCACAAGTCCATCACAATACCATCACAAGTCCTCACAAGTCCTTACAAGTCTATCACAAGTCCATCACAAGTCCTCACAAGTCCTCACAAGTCCATCACAAGTCCTCACAAGTCCATCACAAGTCCTCACAAGTCCTCACAAGTCCATCACAAGTCCTCACAAGTCCTCACAAGTCCATCACAAGTCCTCACAAGTCCATCGCAAGTCCATCACAAGTCCATCACAAGTCCATCACAAGTCCATCATAAGTCCATCACAAGTCCATCACATGTCCTCAAAAGTCCATCACAAGTCCTGACAAGTCCATCACAAGTCCATTGCAAGTCCTCACAAGTCCATCACAAGTCCTCACAAGTCCATCACAAGTCCATCACTATTATAATCCAGTCTCAAGTGCTTAAACGGCGATTTCAAGTCACAAGCTATATTCAAATGAACCTTGTCAAAGGCATTTCTTTGTTACTGTACATTCCCTCCAAGTTGTGACTGGACTTGTGAATCGACTTCTGGTTTACTAGCGATCAGACTTGCGATGGACTTGTGATGGACATCTGATAACATTGCTAGATTGCGCTGGACAAACACACACACAAAATCTATTATTCATCTTACCTGCCATCCATCCTGGGCTTCATTGATTTCTTCAGCTCGTCCGCGGTGCTGCATTGAGTCAGTAAGTATTCCACCACTGCATCATCATCGTCATCTGCGTCCTTACAACCGGGCAGTCTGAATCGACTCAGACATCGGAAGGAGTTGGTGAAATCGGACTGGGTCTGGTACATGGTGTCAAGGAACGACTGCACAAGTTCCCTGTTAGGAAATCAAAGCATTCTAGACTTTGTTCTTGTACCTTTATTTACCTTTCAGAAACGTCATTGATTTTTAATGATTCATCACAAGGGAGGTATACTAAATAAGTATTGAAACCCTTCTTGTAAAATGACAGTAGTTTAGTGCATTTGGTATTGAAGCAAATCAAGTTATCAATATTGATCACGATGAACTCAAGTAGTTAAACTAATGACAAGGTAGAGATTTTTTTTAGAGTCTACTTTTAATTTGCAAATGTAAGCAGGTGTGGATCTTATTGGCCGTTTTTTGGATTTCTTCAAAGACTCCTTTGTCTGATTATTTTGGAAGGGGGGAGGCTAGACTTTATTTGATGATAGGCGGCACTCTTTTCCCCCTGTTTTTCTTTCTTTCTATCAATATTTCACAAATGCATAGCAAAAAAAGGGACGAAAAGCATTGATGTAAAAATAGGAAAAGGTGTGTTTGCACTCTGTTATTAGCATCCCTTACTTGTCTTCCGGCAGCTCTTTCTTCAGTAGTCCCAGCTTGTTCCTCATCCTGCGCATGTAGCTCTTCTCGTACTCTTCATCGTACAATCCCAGCTCTGCTTTGGCCAAGTCTACTGGTAGCGCCATGGCGAGCGCCTCGGCCAGTTTCTCAAGATTCCAACGGCAAATGGCCGGCTGCTTTACGTAGGTGTACCGACCACCGTCATCTGTCCATCAACGACAAGTATTGGATAATAACAACGGTAACAAACACTATACACTTTCTGCAGCCTTCAATCAGTTTAAAGCTATAGTCCATCATTTGTAATTAGTGCATTTTGTTCGTTTGAAGCAACAAAAGTGTTCAAAATCTAATGAAGGATACTGAGCAACTAACCTGATGAAGTTTCAGCTAAGCTTCAGCTGTACATTCCAAGAAAAGCAGCATTCTAAGATCTCAATTTCAAATCAAAAGTTACTGAATCGTGTTTTGAATTGTTTTGAATTGCAGCTATACGCGGCGTCGCGCACTGATCCGACGAATTATAACAACCGCGCGCGCGTGTGCGTCGTTCCAATACATGTGCACGCTGCGCCGAATAACAAAACGAACTACTAATTTAAATTTTCCTACGGTGCTTCTTAAGAATCACCGTTGGAAATGCCTTCTTTCGTTGATTACTTCAAAATGACAGCTTCCCAGAAAGAATAATTTCACAGGGAGTTTAGTTCCCTTACTATCTTTCAACCAAGTTTGTTTTTCAACGGTAATTACGCCAGTTACTTTTCGGATGGCTGCAAATGATGGACTATAGCTTTAAGCCATGAGTCAGTCGGTCAACCAAGAGTCAGTCGGGGAGTCAGCCGGTCAGTCAGTCAGCCGACCTGTCAGTCAGTCAAAAAGGTAAAAAGAAGAGGCTAGGTTGGCCCTCTGGGACTAGCAACATTTTCAGACATCTATTGCAAAGAAACACTTTACCTGAAGTGTTACAGATGTGGTCTGGGTTATAGGCGTCCAAGAATCCATACGGGCCGTAATCAATCGTCAGGCCAAGGATGCTCATGTTGTCTGTGTTTAACACACTGTCAAAGAAAAGAAAGTTTTTATAATGCTTTGTGAAATGTGATGCGATCAAGCTTAAAATGAGTCGTTTGTTGACCCTGGTCAATTTGTTTTTTTTACAGATTTGAAAAGAGCACAATCTCAGTATTACTGCTGTGAAAACTGATGCTGATACAATCTTTAGTTCAAAAATTATGGAAGTCGGAACACCAAGAGATGTGATGAAGTGGCCCTATTTTGGCCTGAATCTCCAAATGAAATTGCCTGACAAACGACTCATTTAGTTTGATCGCATCACAAATGATTGGATAATTCCACATGAATGTCACCAAGACGAGGTTTGCCCTGTCGAGCAGGACCGGACAGTCTCAGTTCAAGACATTATTTATACTCTGTGACTCAGTCAGTCAGAGGACAGTAGGCTGGCCTTTCGGGTCCAGCAAAAACTTTATAATAGCCTGTAGAGCATTTTTGAGCTAGGACTTATTACAAAGTACAAGTTGTAGCAGACTCAAATTGAGAAATGTTTGCATCAATGACTTTGGATGTTCTCTATTTAACAATTGTTGACTGCTGTGATGTGGGATATGACTATTTTAACACCCGAAGGGCGCCTCGAGGGGGTTAAAAATGGCATATCCCGCATCACAGCAGTCAACAATTGTTTTTGTTATATCGTGCCAATGACTCAAAGAGATAAATAGTTGTAACTTACTTTGTGAGAAATATATTCAATCACTGCGATATAACCTTTGATAACTGAAGGTTTTGATGTCCTGCCCGACTCAAACTGAGCATTTGACTTTGCAGTTCTCATTGCGCGAAGCTAGCTCGCTGGCACGTTCCACATGAGCACGCAACGCATGCAATGAACGCAGTGCGATATCACCCTCGGTGTGTGACATGCATTTTTATTGTCCAGACACGTGGCCGTCCTAGACCAATAAAATACAGTATCCAAGCACACGATATAACAATAACCTTTTAAAAAATTTCAGATTTTCACTGAATCTTCAATTATTTCTGAAAAAAAATGGTGCAAAACAGGAAAGCTTCCAGTGAGAACTGAAAAATAGGCCTGGTGTTGAGAGGGTCACAAACTTTTGGAATTTATTTACCCATGACAGAAGCCAACACACTGCCATCCGGCAACAACCTGCGCAGTTAACTTGATGACTTCACGGTAGAAAGCAAGATAGCGCTCTTGGGCATTATCCTTGTGTTGATCGTAAATCTGAACAAAGTATGAGAGAAAAAAAAATTCCACGTTAAGGCACACACCTTCTTCCTGACCAACAAATTTGCGTATTCGGTATTCAAAACCATTCTTGTGCATTTCCTTCACTGAGATTCAGAGACTCAGTTGGCAAACCGAAGGTACCACTTACTGCTTTTTTTGTGACTTACCTCCGGGAAAAACGTCTTGATGACATACTCCAGCATCTGCTCCAGTACGTCTTTCCTGCCCACACTCGGCCCGCCACGTCCAGTCATCCTGTCTAGAGGCTTGAAGATCTCAAAGGAACCAAATCTAGAAGAAAACAAGTCAGGTGTGTTTACAAACACAAATGCCCCGCAACGGTGACAGTTCCCATGACATAACACCACTCTTTTAACATCAACTTACATGTACCTTGGTCACATGGAACATTCATTGACAGCATTAGTGTCTTCTGTAGGTTTTATATGAATTAATCCCTAATCCCTATAATCTCAGAATAAATACATGATTTCTATTGTTTTAGCCACTGTGAACTTGACCCTTGACCTTTTGGCCCCAAATTCAATAGGCTTCTTAGGATTACCAAGAACAATCCACAAACCAAATTTGAAGTTCATATGTTAAGTATTTCTCAAGTTATCGCACTGACAAGATTTCTATTGTTTTAGCCACTGTGAACTTGACCCTTGACCTTTTGGCCCCAAATGCAATAGGCTTCTTAGGATTGCCAAGAACAATCCACAAACCAAATTTGAAGTTCACATGTAAAGTATTTCTCAAGTTATCGCGCTGACAAGATTTCTATTGTTTTAGCCACTGTGAACTTGACCTTAGGCTTTTTGGCCCCAAATGCAAAAGGCTTCTTAGGATTGCCAAAAACAATCCACAAACCAAATTTGAAGTTCACATGTAAAGTATTTCTCAAGTTATCGCGCTGACAAGATTTCTATTGTTTTAGCCACTGTGAACTTGACCATTGGCCTTTTGGCCCCAAATGCAAAAGGCTTCTTAGGATTACCAAGAACAATCCACAAACCAAATTTGAAGTTCATATGTTAATTATTTCTCAAGTTATCGCGCTGACAAGATTTCTATTGTTTTAGCCACTGTGAACTTGACCTTTGGCCTTTTGGCCCCAAATGCAAAAGGCTTCTTAGGATTACCAAGAACAATCCACAAACCAAATTTGAAGTTCATATGTTAAATATTTCTCAAGTTATCGCGCTGACAAGATTTGTCCGGACACACACACACACCCACCCATACTTGTTTCACATGACTAGTGTGGACTTTCCATTGCTTTCGTGTAGTTAAGAAAAACCAGTGAAAAAACTCATTTTTCTCAAACTGTGAAAACTCTTTCAACCCAATTTTTTTTTCTATGATTCCCATTAGTGTTTCTCTTCATTCTGCTACTGATAAACCTAACCCAAAAATGCCTCTAAACCTGTTTTCCAGAAATGGGGAAACACTGTGTGGAAGTGGGGTAAGTCCACACAACGTCGGTGCTACCTACATTATGTGGACGTCTTTTGTTCGGAAGTCCACACTGCGTATGTAAGACAAACTCACCCACACACCCACCCACACACCCACCCACGGAAGGACAAGGCGGAAACAGTATGCCCCTTCGGCTTCGCCGCGGGGCATAAAAATCAAATTTTCTTGGGATCTGGTGGTCTTGTAACTTGAGGCCCATAATTAGGAGCTGTTAAGTTGTTCAAATCTCTTTACATTATCTGTTATCATTTGGTAGAATGTTTCTGAAAATGGGAGACCACATCTCTATAACGGAGGATCCAAAAAAGAGGGAGGGCACAATTAAAAATAAAAATCCCAAAATTAAGGGGCAAATGTTCTTCACCACATATGCAATCACTCAAAAATACAGGTAACTGACAGCCATGAAACCAAGTTTCTTTCCAGATGCCTTGAAAAAAACTGATGGTTCTTGCTAGAATTTCAATTCTATTTAATACTAAAATTTGGGACTCTCAATTCTGTCTATGAGAGTCCCAAAACTTTAGGTGTTAAAAACATGCAGAACAAGAAAATAGACTGGCACATGAGACAACCAGTCCAACACCTCTTTAGTACTGCATCAGTCAACTGTGTCAAAAGAAACGTCTGGTACCAGTCTCCATTTCTAAACATCTCTCCATAGTTTGCCAACTGACTACTGATGAGGTCAGTCTTTTCAAACAGTTGGACATGTACCAGTCTAGTCGTAGGCTTCAAATGGAAATCACTTGGCTTCACTCTCAGGTGCAAAATGTTAAAAGAAAAGTCTCCTTAAAAATTGAACTGAGACTTCAAACTTGGCTGGTGAAATACTGAGGACCTTGACTTTGCCTAACAAAACTTTTGGAGAATTTTGTTGGCTTAAGAGTAAAGTTTGCCTGAATTTGTTAAATGCAAGTTTTCCTGCATTCAAGGTCACAGTCTGAATTAATATCCAAGTGTCAACTGAATTTGACAATTTTTTTTCAAAAAATGTTACACCTATTGTTCTCGGACTTTCAGTTGTTGTTGAAATTGACAGGATTTGTTCTCCTCACCTGAAGAATGTTGGTGCAATCCTCAGGACCAGTGTTGCCCTCTCTCTGATAGGATTGCCAGAGTAGAAGATGTCACGGACAATCTTGGTGTCAGAGGTCACACATGAACCAGCTGAAATTTGAAAGTACAGTTCTAACAGAATTGAAAAAGGTCAACTCCACATATGGCTGAAACAATTTTTTCCCCTCGGATTTCTTGATTGCAATTTAAATTCTGGTTTTATCTTTACCAATGCCCTTTATCAAGCCCCACACAAAGTAACAAAAGCTGGTTCTACCTTCCTTAATCCTGCAGAACCCTCCAAAACCTAGTGGATTTTGAGAGTTTGAGGGATTACGGTCAAGCTTGATCTAAATTTACAAACAGATCTACACCTCGTGTTGTGGGGATTCCCAAGTGATGCATAGCCTCGCTGCACAAAAACTCTCTGATGGTGGAGCGAAGGACCTTCCTGCCGTCGCTCTGTCTGGAGTAAGGTGTCGGCCCTGCTCCTTTGAGTTGAATCTCCCAGCGTTCACCGGCCGAGTTTACTACTTCGCCCAGGTACCTGCAAAAAGAATTCAACAAATACTTTACTGCATGAAACAATGGGCAATATTTTACTAGAAAGACAACATCAAATTGGAATGGAAAGGAATGGCACCAATAGCAGGGGCAGATCAAAGAGGCAATAGGCGCCAATACACCAGTCAAGATGGTGCTTCGTATCGTCACCACTTGTGAGAGCTCCTTCATGTCCTTCTTGGGATGGAACCATTGCATGTGTGAACTGGTTTGCGAAATATATGACGTGAAATGCATAATGGGTTTCATGCTAGAACAAGAGAGGAGGCTTTTTTATCACTTTGGAGAGCTCACTGGCCAGGACACTGCGTGCGCATACTGGTTTACGCACGTATAGGTACGGGTGGACGCGGCCATCCAAGAATTTTTACATTGGCTTGCCTACATGTAGCTCCCAGATCTATGTTCTTGAAACTCTATGGTTCTTGAGTCTGTAATGCTGAATGGTAACACATTTAGCAACCGATGAAAACTTGTGTGCAAATGAATTAATTTTTTCATCAGATGATGTCAGCCCCACCCCACCTATAGGGGGAAGTATGCGGACTAATTTTATTCCGAGTTTGCCGAACCCCTAGCTTCTTCTGAGGGAATACTACTGCTCAGAGCCCACACACAAGACTGGTGTTAAAGGGAATATACATCATTTGCTTTTGCTGTAATTTTCAGAAATGGATGGAATTGGGGGGTTGGAAATATATAGCAAATATAGTTACACTGACTTTTTTGAGGTTTTGGGTTCGAAAATGCTATAAAAACCAAGAAAAACAATCATTTTCCTGTAGTCTGGTTCCCTGACTCCATTTAAGAAGAAACAGAGCAGATTACATATATTGGGGAATTGTAAGGTCAGGGAACCAGTCTAGCTGGCTTGTACCCGTTCATAGGTGTGTAATCGATTGCAAACAAGTGCGATGGTCAACTGGGGCCAGTACTTGAAAAAAAAGCCAGTTTTTTCCAATGCTGATCGGCCGATCAGCGTTGGAAATTGATACAAAAATACCACTTTTCTTGAAAATGACAGTATACCAGGTGCCATGATTTTACAGGATGCTTTACACTGTCATTCACTAACACTTCAGCAAGGTATTTCAAAATGATTTGGTAGTTTTATTTTTTGATGTTTGCAAATGTTGTATTTTCCCTTTAACCTAAATGCGCACAAACTTAATTGTATTGAGTGCTAGTTGAAGGGGGCAATGCATTTGATCCAGTCCTTCCCAAATCTTTCATTTGTAAATGAATGAGGGGATGCTTGTGATGGAGTCCATGGGCTCCGTGCACAAGTACCCCCTCAACGGTAAGAAAGGGAGAGTTGGAGGAGACCACTGGGGCAGACATTCGAATGCATTGCCGATGACGCCTGACGCTCATGCGAAGACGCTATGGCTGTGTGCACATTCAGAATAAAATCAAATGTGCGTATTTCGCAGACCAGTACACGCATGCATGTGTCCCATCCAATGTCCCATTGAAAGTGGTAAGAAAGCGCCCTCTCTCATTCGTGCACGGAGCCCTTAGGGCGTCATTTGAAGAGACGTGAAAACCTACATGGCAGCCCCATCTCCCAGCTGCCCAGAGAAGTAGCCGAACTGATGTCCGCAGTAGCAATGGGCGGCCGTCTCGGCCCCGGGCAAGAGTTTATTCCCAGCAAAGTACTCGGCGAATTCCGGTTTCTCGGACTCCTTGTCGTCAAGATCCAGCAAGCGGAGAGCAGGGAGCGACAAGGCTACCGTCTCCGGCTTCGCCACCGGCTCCGGGGTTGTCTTGGAGAAACAGGCACCCTTGACACTCCTGGTGAAGTTCTGTGTCTCCGGGTCGATTGGAAGAGAGCGCAGGGCTAGATTGTCAAAGTTTAGGCTCCCCAGCGTGGCCATTTTACCCGGACGAAAGCGGTTGTGCGTCAGTCGGTGGAACATCAACAGTAGTGTGGATGGTAATGGACGAAGCAACGGATGCCTCATTTGCAAGTTGCAGGAACAGTCAGTCGATGATCAATTCCACGGAATTACCCTAGAGAAAAAATGCATTATTATGTCAAACAGCTATTATACGTGTACCATCATGGACTGGTAAAATGAAAGTTCAGAGTCTTTCCACAAAATGATGAATTTTAATGCACAAGCGTCGAGTAAATTTGGTTCTCGGTTCTTGGTTGGTTTTTCTCCTAAATACTCCACGTGGGAGTTTATACAGGGGGCCAGAAACACCGGGGCAAACACCTTCTCTTAGCGATAAGTGTTTACTGGGTTCTTTTACGTGCATTTATACAACACACGGGACCTACGGCTTAACGTCCCATCCGAAGGACGAAGCAATAATGGTTAAGTGCCTTGCTTAAGAGCACAAGTGTCCGCCGGCGGGCTCGAACCCACGTCACTGTTGCCTCTGAAACACCAGAACGTGAGTCCGGTGTTCTTAATCGCTAGGCCATCACACTCCATCGTTGTTGTTAATGTTAGTAGGCCTATGAACAAATAAGTGTAAATCTACTCCCCCCCCCCCCCACCATGCCCACCACCAGTAAATATGACCAAATATACATGATATAATCTAAAGCAATATGGAAATTTACAATTACAAAAATATTTTCCTTCAAAGTAGTAGTTTAGCGTTTCACAATTAACACTCATTTGAGAGTCCCAAAATTTAGGACTCCATAATGTAGAATAGCTGATGCCGTGATGGTGTAACTGCAAAAAAGACTGAGACATCGTCGTAGTCCATGTTCTAGTCGTTTCGTTCACAACGCAACTAAACACCATAAGGAGAGCAACTACTTCCCGAGCTCAAATGCTATATCCGACACGAATTACGACTACTTACCAGTGGCGATTTAAGTCTGGTCCCCTGTCATCAATTAATGCTAATTTAATTGCAATGGATGAGGGAGCCCGACCAGTCCACTAGTGAAGTACGCGAAATGCATTCGCCGGTGTCGCGGTATGTTTTTTTCCGTAGTTCGAATTACTTCAAAATAGGCTTTAAAACTTGTTTTCTGTAATGTTTATCGTAAAATATTGATACTCTATTATAAATTTGAGACATCAATTGTACTTAAATTATATTTACTTCGGGGAAACCTTGGAAAGAAGTTAATCCAATACCTCTCTGACTTATGTACAAAGTCTATGGGAGTTTAGCCCCACTAGTGTGGCTGTTGTGCCCATTCTTGAAAATCACGCATTCTCGAGAGTGGGCATGCACATTCTCGAGAATGGGCGCGCATTCTTAAGAATGAGCGCCCATTCTTAAGAACGAGCACGCGTTCTTAAGAATGAGCGCTCATTCTTAAGATTGGGTGGGAATATCACGTGCACAATTTATGAATTTTGCCCAATCTTAACAAACATTGCACGACATAATTATGTTAAATGAATTGTATAGCGGTTAAAAGGGAAACAATTCATATAAAGAGGAAAGAAAATGTGCTATGCTTCTGTACTCATATAACTGCGATAATTTGAATCAAATTAAACCTGTTATTATTGCTTTTTTCTGCCCACTATGGGAAGTTTTGTAATAACGGAGGACTGGGAACTAGTCTGGGAAGTGCTTTGTTTAGGCTAGACAAGTTACAAGTCCCTGCATGTATCATATGCGTGCCACGAAAAAAAAACGATGTCCAGAAGCTGCCAAAATTGCTCTTTTGACTAGATAGAATCCAGCTCTGCGACGTTATGGTGGGATGTGAACAATAAATTGGTGGCAATTTAAATGGGAAATAGCATTAGCACTATGGGATGTCGCAGTATTCATTCTCATTCTTCACATTCTTCATTCTTACGTCCCCCCCCCCCCCCCCCCCCCCCCCCCCGCTTTTATTATCCCAAAAATCAGAATTCTTTGCACTAGTATTATTATGTCTCTTATATTTTCCCGGTCCCCCCCCCCCCCCCATATTAATACGCCTTTACTTATCATATCCACTCTACTTTTCAGCGCCTTGCGTTGCAACAGTATAATTATTGAGAATCAGTGAACGAGGATTCAGCTAGACTTGCCAAGCGCAGCCGGTGCTCGGCATCAACAAGACCGTTATCTTGTCGCGCATTCTCGAGAATGTGCGCTCAATCTGGAAGAGTTATTTTTTGCCAAGATTGAGCAAGGATCCAGTTGCACATTCTCAAGAATGTGCATGCCCATTCTCGAGAATGCGTGATTTTCAAGAATGGGCACAACATGGCCGCGATATTATTACTGCGCTGTACAGCGCAGCAATATCGCGGCCACACTATATAGTGGGGCTAATGGGAGTTGTGAAACAATATTGATATGTACCGTAGAACCATGGAGAAATGGTAGAACATGTACAGCTATAAAAGTGTTGGGGTTTTTTTAGGCAGTGTATATTTTGCCGGAGACGGCAAACCTTTAGTAAACGTTAGTTTGCCGGATATGCACTGAACATGCGCAGTTACTGTTTTTTTGTACTTAAACATTTTCCGGTGAAAAGTTTTAGTCTGGCTCCATGCCAAAATTATCGTTGTTACCTCGTATTCACAGGATGGGATTCAGACCATTTTATAATTTCGGACTTTATTTCCCTTTAAAAAAAAATCCTCCAGAGCCACAAATCTGAAAAAGAAAATGTAATACTCTGCAAAAATTGTTTGAGACCTGTTAAAATAATAAAAGAAGAATATTCTTATTTATTTGGGGATGAGAAAAAAAAACTTAAAAATGTGGTGCAGTCGGAATCGAACGCGAGTCATCCCGCTTACTAGAGCCTTTGCTTAACCATTACACCAAACGTGCTACACAACTTTTGGTGGGAATTTAATACATCTTATAATTCAGCCCTATTTTAAAGAGTGCAGCGCCCTCTGTTGATATGGATTGCCGCCAGCAAACCTTTAGTAATCGTTAGTTTGCCGTCATTACCTCCGGCAAAATATCCACTATCTTTTTTTTAACGCAGTGGCTTTTGTTATGGCAGTCGACCGTCTGGTTCACTTGGACCTAATTACAAGTATTACACCAACGTCAGGATCTTTGGATCTTGGAACCAGAAACAAGTGAATGGTTCTCGGACTTAATCCTCCAAAGCCATCATGTTACGCTGTCGTAACGATAGCCACTATGTATTTTAACTGTTAATGTTTACATTGTTTTCCCCAGCTTATCTGAATGACGTCATCAAAACTCAAGTGATCTCCTTGCTGAAAGTGCAACATGCCTCTTCGATTCCTACTAAGGTATGTTTCAATTCCTTTTCCATTATTTCGTAATTGAGTTTAGTAAATTCTTGACATATTTTACAATTAGGCCTATAACCATTTCTAGATTCTTAAAAAAAAACTTTTTCTTTTATTTTCAGATATCTCGCAAACAATGAACAGCTCATTGAGAAGGTGAGTCCAAATTGAATGGAAAATTGTTCATCAAATCTATGTTGAAAAGTCGTGCAGGAAAATATCACTTTTTACTCTACTCCTCCAAGAAAGCCTAAATATTTTTGACATACATGTATTCCGAAACTGCATGTGTACATGAAAAATCAATATTTACATAACTTGTTTCAACGTACTAGCCAAGTTTGGTTAAAACAGATTTTTGCCCTTTTTTTTCAGCTGGCAGAATCGCGGGTCATGAGACGGATAGCCCAGATTACTGCATACAGCATGAACAAAGCACAGGCTATGAGTAAGTTACAATGTACATGGCTTTTTTTTTTTTTAGGGTTCCTTGATTCTAGACAGTTCTTTCTTCAGGCATACAACAAAAGAGGAAATTCCTAGCTTTGAAAGACTTTATACAGTTTGTTCAGGTTTTAAAGATATAGTCCATCCTTTGTAATTTGTGCATTTTGTTCGATTGAAGCAACAAAAG
Source organism: Patiria miniata (assembly GCF_015706575.1). Taxonomy (NCBI): domain Eukaryota; kingdom Metazoa; phylum Echinodermata; class Asteroidea; order Valvatida; family Asterinidae; genus Patiria; species Patiria miniata. The sequence goes on along the minus strand of NW_024037076.1, from coordinate 7,922,395 downwards.
TGTTCAAAATCTAATGAAGGATGCTGAACAACTAACCTGATGAAGTTTCAGCTAAGCTTCAGCTGTTTATTCCGAGAAAAACAGCATTCTAGGATCTCAATTTCAAATCAAAAGGTACTGAATCATGTTTTGAATTGTTTTGAATTGCAGCTATACGCGACGTCGCGCACTGATCCGACGAATTATAGCGACCACGCGTGGGTGTGCGTCGTGCCAATGCTTGCGCGCGCTGCGCCGAATAACAAAATGAACTACTCATTTAAATTTTCAACAATAATTACGCCAGTTACTTTTCGGATGGCTACAAATGATGGACTATAGCTTTAATATCATTTGTGAAATTTAAAAATGAGGAAATCGGCTAATTCGAGGAAAAGTGGAATGCCTGCTTGTTTTATTTAAACATGATCTTTTCATTTACAGTAAACTTGCAATGTTTTGAAGTTAGGGAAGAAGTATTAAGGAAGGTAGGAAAGTTTTTTGAAAGATTGTCAAATCACGAGTTCAAAGAGAGGGCATCGTTTCAGAGGTGCTGGACTTTACTTGGAAGGGGGTAGGGGTTCCTCTCTTTTAATCATAGTATCTTCAGAAAGTTTGTTGCAGTTTGAGTGATGGTATAATAAGCTTGACATTTGAATTCAGGTCATGAAGCCATTGAGAAGGCATCCGAGTCGGAGACTCTGAAGAAGATGGCCGAAGAGAGCAGACAGCAGAGTCAGAAGGGAACCAGGATTGCCTCGTCTTTCACTAGGAACTTTGCCAGAGAACTCAGAGACGGAATGAAGGACATTGAGAAAGAGATCAAGAAGAAACAGTTCAAGGATTGAGATGCATTGCCATGGATTTCATGGACTATTTGTGATACCAGGAAAGTGCTTTTGAGCTGTGAACAAGGCAGTGGCGTAACTAAAGGAAGGGGACCATTGCCTCCCCCTCCCCCCAGGCGTGTGCTCCATTGATGAGGCCCTTCCTTGAGAAATTGAGGCCCCTTTTGTAATCCCTGCAAATTATACCCCAGTAATGCCGCTTGAAGAAGAGTCAAATTTAATGGAGCTACAAAGGCAAAAACTTGCAAGAGACAGAAAAATTTACTTAAAATGGCAAACATACTGAATGTGTGGCATATATTGCTACTGGCCTGGTTCCGAGGGTTCCCCCCCCCCCAAGTTTTCTGCTTTAATGTACATGTAGCTCCATAATATTTGCCCCAGAACTTCATTTGTAGTTCTACATGAGCCATTTCCACCAAGAAAATTGCTTTAAATTTTGTGAGAATTCACAAAGTATTAAAACTTCTTATCCGATTTCCCCAATAGAACATCACCTATGTCTTAATATTTTCTTCAAATTCTCCCTAAAGGTATTAAAAATCCCTCGTTAAAACACATGGTCACAAACTTCAAGTTTAGGATTTAAATCGGCATATATGTTTTTTAATGAGGGTACAATTTGCATATTGCTCTATTTTTCTGCGGTAAAGGGGTTTGTGAACATGCATTCAGGGCATGATGAAACTATGTTTACCTACGGATAAGAGATGCATTATGAGATTGTAGGGTTTCATTGACTTGTATATAGAACTATTTAAATTCCTGTAATTTTATGGATTTGTAAAGTTTTAATTGTGATTACCATGTACAGAATAAACAACATGAATGTAGCCCACTTGCGTATTGGCGTCTAGTCTGTGGTTTTGTATTTGTAAAAAAGGTCACACAAAGTTGAGGAAAACGCCCTTGCAGAGATGCTAATATTGTCAGTTTAAAATTAGGGAGACTTTGATGTGGGTTCCAAGGGCCTACCCTTCCATACGTAGCGCTATATGTCAAAGAGGGAACCAACCAACGATCGAGAGCCTTGGTTCAATCGTCGGCAAAAGCTTATGTTTTTCTTTACTTTGCGCTAGATTTCCAGCGCAAGACCTCGTATGCGAATACAGATAATGTAGGCGGGGCTAATATGTGGAGTGTCGAATCACACCTTGGTAAATCCGGACGTCATCAAATTATTTGCAGCTATTCCGCCTTTTGCGGACGTGACAGGAACCACAGTTTTTGTGCATTGGTGCCGTGTGCAGAGACACACAATGTGTACGTGTATGGATTGTGTACGGTGCCACGTTTCACTATTCAAGTTTCCACGCAATGATTGACCAATAAGAAAACGACATTTAAGGTCAGCTAAGGCTATTAACATAATGAGCACCACCCCCAAAACCTCACATGGACGATTGAACCAAGGCGCTAGATCGGGTCCAACTGATTTGCATAAAAAATAGTGGCCACGTGAGGTCGCTGTTCACGCTGTTTTTTTAATGCACTGTATGCATAGACATATGACTGCATGCATAGCGCTAGCGAAGATATCGTTTACCACGCTACGGCCGGGTGAATAACAACTAGCGCCTTGACCAAGGCTACTGTTGGAGTAAGGTTCGAAGCCTACCCAGTTTTATTACCCTAGTTTTTCAGATCAATTTGGAAGCATTTTAAAGCAGTACCAAGTAAATGTGAAATGCCATGACACTTCAGGCGTTATTTGGCAGGCAATTTCAGTATCTTCAAGAGAAGACAAGGGCAAAAGTTTCTTTTAACATTAACTTTACAGGAAATGTGCTTTTCCAAGTCCAATTTGAATTTCTCCGACTTCATTCACAGAAGCAGTTGAACAATTTTTTTAAGCAGTAATTCTGAATTTAAAAAAAAAAAATTCATAAAGACTGACTCAAACTGAAATAACTGAAATCACGACAACTATTTCCAGTAAGCTTTTTAAAGAAATCTGGTTTTATTTTACTACATCTCACTGCCAGCGTATTATTGGACTATAAACATTTTTGTCTTCGTGGGTCCAGTCATCAGGCTATGCTTCCGGCGTTGCTGGCAATTCGGGGCCACAGGTCAGCGCATTCCTTGGCTACTGGTCCGGTGATGGCAGAGCCTGGGCAAGGGAGGAAAAGACGACCGCAAAAAAAAAAATCAATTATGAACTGCTCAAACGATTTCAACAAGGGAGAACATTTGCGTTATTACAGAGGGTGAACTAGACTACAGACAAGTCTCGTTATAACAAACTCGTTCGGACCTAGCGAAATTGTTTGTTATATCAGAATTTTGTATTAAGAGGAACATCAGTCCCATTCATTGTGCACATAAATGCACAGTCGGGACCAAGGCTTTATGTTTGTTGTAACCAGAATTTTGTATTAACAGAGTTTGTACTAACGAGCATGGACTGTACTTGCACAGTGCCCTCTCACTGGTTTTGTTATTTCAATAAGGAAATAACAGTGTGAGGACCAGGCCTTCTCTGCGTGGTAGTGACCGGGTTGGGGGATGGCCACTGTACATGGACCAAGCCGAACAAAATGAAAGCAAAAGTGCTCCAAATTTTGTGATTTTTCTTCGGACATATTTCCAGATTGTTTGTGTTCATGTTCAGGGACCATATTTTAGCTTAAAGCCAGAGTCCATCATTTGCAGCTATCCAAAAAGTAACTGGCTAAATTATTATTGTTGAAAAACATACTTGGTTGAAAGATAGTAAGGGGACTAAACTCCCTGTGAAATTATTCTTTCTGGCAAGCTGTCATTTTGAAGAAATCAACGAAAGAAGGCATTTTCAACGGTGCGTCTTAAGACGCACCGTTGGAAATTTCCGTTAGTGGTTCATTTTGTTATTCGACGAAACGCGTGCAAGCGTTGACACGACGCACACGCACTTGCTATAATTCGACAGATCGGTGCGCGACATTGCGTAGCTGCAATCGGCTCAGTAAGAGCATGTCTGGGACGCTGAATTCAGGCCCAATTCAAAACATGATTCAGCAACTTTTGATTTGAAATCGAGATCCTAGAATGTTGTTTTTCTCGAAATATACAGCTGAAGCTGAGCTGAAACTTCATCAGTTTAGTTGTTCAGCACCCTTCTGTAGATTTTGAGCACTTTTGTTGCTTCAAACGAACAAAATGCCCAAATTACAAATGATGGACTATACCTTTAAATGCATGGTACCCCTTTCTCTTCTCTTCAATATGCATTGTTATTATTACCCATACTTTGAGAGTGGATTGTATAAAATGGTCTGTTGACTTTCCGTACGGTAGGTAAAAAAAAAAAATACGTACACACTGTATAACTTTCTGAAAATAAATTAATGTCACACACAACATGCAGCCAACTTATCAATGTTTTTGTTCATTTCACACGCAACAAAAGATCTAGTAGATAACAATATGAAATCTTTATTCAATAAATAAGTTGTAGCTCTGGAAAATAAATTGAGAAAATGTAAAACCCACCTTTCATTTCTCCTTTGACGTTGACGATGACCCCCGCGTTGTCTTCAAAGTACAACACCACTCCATCGCGTCTCCTGAACGGTTTTCTCTGCCTGATGACCACGGCCGGAATGACTGCAAAAAGAAGTGTAACAAAAATCTCTTGGCTTTTTTTTGGCTAGGAACCTTCCAAAATTTTCAATGTCTTATACTCTGCAGAAAGTGATGATCCATTCTATGTACTACTCCAAATCCTGCAAAATACTTCAAAAAAAAAAAAACTTGTGCGTTTATGTACAGAATCTGGGACAATTAGGGTTAAAACACCTGCAGGCTCAAATTTGAATTATACAAGACTAAATACATTGCCATGTGATTCACACTTAGCAGATGTCATTTGATTGACCAATTCAGGCTTAAAATGTGTCAATTTTTTAAATAACCAGTGTTTCAGAATTTTTTCAAACTGAACTGACAGAGGCCTTGGGTCTTTCATATTAACCCTAACCTTCCCAAATCCTCCAAAATCCTCTTTGCAAATTGAAGCATTTTGCAGGATTGAGGCTATATGGCAAAAACGTGTGGCTGATTTTGGAGGATGCACTGCGTCAAGGTCTTGGCCCGGACCTTGTGTTGTTTATGCTCAGCCGTGCATGAATTTAGGCCTAGATTATACTTGAAATCCTCCGCACTGCTCCAGGATGTCACTGGTTCTGCCTCAACATATTGACAGTGATTGCTGGAGGATTGTGCAGGATTGAGGCGGTGGTCACCCCTCCAAGGACCACATTCAAGAAATAATGATTTTGGAGGATTGAGGTTGTATGCAATTTTTACATCAAGGCAGTTGCAGGATTTTGCAGGATTGAGGTTGCATCCTAGCAAAATTGCCTAGCGAGTTAGCCTTAATGGCTGATGATGGGAATACCAGCTCTGGACGGTACTTCTTTTTCACTTACCCTTCTTGCGGAGTTCTGGCTTTCCCTTCTTGACGGTCGAGACAAACAGGTCACCGCATCCAGCTGCCGGTAGCCTGTTCAGACGTCCCTTCACTCCCTTGACGGCAATCACAAACAGGTTCTTACCACCTGCATGGCAAAATAAAAAATAGAAAATTTTCACTAAGATATTTATGATTAAAATTCGGAAAAATGTTGCAACCTGCGCCACTTTTTTCTTCATAAATCATCTCAATGAAGGTCATTCATTGCAAAAATGATAACAAATGAATCTGGGACTGAGAAACATTTCCAATTTTGTGAGGAAATACTTGACTCTCCATAGACTTTGTACACAACCGCTGAAGTGGCGTCAGGTTGCAATATCTTTTCCTAAAATTCTTTGCAAATATGGTAGCAAAACCGTTCCACACACCATATGTGACCTGTTCTGTCACAATCAGACTTTTCTGGGCATAAGGTCGAAAATGATATTTTTACATATTGTTAACATATGTTCTTTTTTCTTTTAATAGGTGGTTTAATTTTTGAAACCGGTCATTCCTGGGCAGAGTTATGCTATTTTGAAGTTCATTGTGTCGAAAAGTAGAAAATGGAGAAAATGGCCACGAACGTCACAAAACAGTTATTTCTTTAACTGATATACCTTATCAAAATCATCAAATATAGTATATGTAGAGTTCAAATTAGGGTTTCAAACTTTTATAATATATTTTAGACATGTTCAGGATTACAAATATGCAAAAATTTGAAAATCGATAAAAATCACCCCCACAGCGTTTTTTGGCCCTATCTCAATTTCAACCTCTGCCCAGAAGCGTCTGCTTTTGACAGAACAGGTCACATATGTGCAGCAATTCCCAGTTGATATCCATTAAATCCCCTCCAAAGTCAAAAAAAAATTCTTAGGGTTGTCCAGTTTTGAATAATTTAGTATTCGATTACTTGAAAAGTGCGTTTGCCCAAATTTTCAGATATTCGAAAATGCCACCTGGAACTGCGCGTCACGCTGGCCAAAAGTTGCACACAGAGCGCGTCAGTGCATGCGGTGATCATATGGTCTGCTGGAGAGTTTTGCACTAAGTATTCTATAACTTTCAAGGGCTTTAACCTGCTCAAAGGATGGGAACAATGAACTGACTAAAAACTGGCACCTGACAATACAGTGCTAAACTTTACGGTAAAATAACATCACAGTCGTGTGTGTATGCATGTAGTTTTTTTAGTTTTGGAATATTCCAACTAGCAAAAGGCTATTCGAATATTCTGTTGACGATCGAATATTTGAATATTCGGGACGACCCTGTGGCTCTCTTCCAGTGATTTTAACTTAACTGGTCATTACTAGGGGTCGATTTAGAGGGGTTTTACATGCACAGATGCAGGTAACTTTGGCTCTGTAAAATTTTGCCTGCGCATGCAAAATTTTTGTTATTCGGCCCAATTTCAAGGAAAAATCTCAGTTGTGCATGTAACTTTTATTTTATGTAACTACATCGACTCCCATCTCTAACAGGAAAATGGCTAGAATGCAATATCCGCAGAGCACTTTTTCACCGTGCAACACCTTAGCGATTGTCAGTCAATCCAGATATGATGCAAAACATCAATTAATATGGGATTAAGAACATTTCCAATTCGACAGATTTTTATAACACCCAATAGGCTTTGTATAGGCCTACAATTGCCAAAATGATGTCACATGTCACAATGGTACTACATTCCTCCTGGGAAATGGACACATTGAAATAAGAAAACCACCATCTTAGCGGAGCGGTACTGACCTGTGTTGTCAGCGCAGTTGATGACCGCTCCCACTGGGAGACCCAGGGAGATACGGAACTTGGAACCAGCCGAACCTCCACGTCCTGAAAATCAAAAAAGAACAAGAAAAGTTAGCAATAGCACACCTTTCCTTGTGACATTTACTGGAAGAATGGCATCTAAGTCACACAAATACCACTGAGCCTGAAACAAGTGGGAACCCTTCTACCCTGTGCAAAATTTATTACTGTGGGGGGGGGGGAATTGTTGCAAGAAATAGCAATAACATTAAAACAATCTATTTTTCGGGTTGAACTCAAATAGCATGTGTTAAATTTAAAAACAATTCATCTATTCCCATCATAACATAATTAACAGTCAGGTCATGCAGGTAGGCCTATGCAGTGTGGGAAGAATTTCATACATGGACATCACTAATTCTTCCCTGCAGCTAGTGACCCATCAGCCATCAGAAAGCGATACCATGCCCTAAAATTAAACTAATAAAAGTCAAATTTAGCATGGAAATATTGAAGCATTTAGGCCTGGGCTAGGGGGTTACTGTCTTTACTGAGAAAACATAATTTTTCAGACCAGTCTGTACTGTAGTATAGGGTTTGTGCATAGGGTGTCAAGTGATGTCCATGTATGGAATTCTCTCCTGCAGTATGCCTATATTGAGAATAATCGTTCCATACGGGTCCTACTAAACTGCGTCAACAAGCGTCAACATGCGCCAACGGTCGTCAACAAGCATCAACAAATTTTGAATATGCTTTTGAACATTAAAAGTAGCTTTATATGGTAGAAAAAGCAATAAAGAACATCTTCTGCATATCACTTAAAGAAAATTATTTTGTTGTCTTTTTGAACGCGAAATGTACGATGAATTTGTCGATTAGTGTTGGCCGCCATTTTGTTTACGTGAAGCTAGCCGTACCACAAATGCGCGAAGTGTACAGCACCATCCAAACAAGATGGCGGCCAACACTAATCGACAAATTCGTCGTACATTTCGCGTTCAAAAAAACAACTTTTAAAATAATTTTTAACTTTAACTGTGATTATGCAGAAGATGTTCTTTATTGCTAAAGCTACTTTTAATGTTCAAAAGCATATACGAAATTTGTTGATGCTTGTTGACGACCGTTAACGCTTGCTGACGCTTGTTGACGCAGTTTAGTAGGACCGTCCACATCATTACACAGTGTATAAATAATGGCGTACATTTGTACGTAAAGTGAGCCTAGATGTTGCAGAAAGAACGGACCTTTTTTATAACCGTAAATTCATGAATTCCTGGCACAATAAATAACATATATGACACATCTACAGCAACGCAGAGTAAACATGTTTAATTTAATACAACGATTGGTTGAATTTACAATCACTGCAGGCCGATGCTGGTCGATTTAAAACGAAGACTGTTCGAAATCACTCACCTCTCTTCGACATGTTGGATCAAAAAGACTGGTTTAGTGTCTGCCACTTGAGGGCGCTGTTTATAGAGACAAAATGCACATTTCCCATAAACGCATTTTATTTCTGTAATAATTCCACTTTCCACAAATATACAAAGGACGGATTAAAGTATTATTTTTTTTGGTATTGCCTTCTTGAATGAACAGTCCTGATCCATGTAGTTGTCTATACTTGGTCCGTTTCATGAACATTAGAATATCCATGCCCCTAGCTCCCAACCCGCCAAGCTATCACGTCACTCGGGGCGGAGGGGGAGGATGGGCAAGGGGGGGGGGGGCATGCTCTCTCTCTCCCCCTCCCCCCCCCCCCTCCTTCCAAAAAAAAGCGAACTCAATTTATTTGTTTGTTTAAGTGACGTCGCAATAAATAAAGGCAGACACTGCGTACACCACCATCTTGTCCTTAATAATTAAAGTGGTCAGATTTGCCTCAGATCGAGCGCACCACAGAGCATCTAGAACGGGCCCCGAACCCCACGCCGTAGTTTTGGAACCCCCAGCCCCCCCCCCCCCCCCAAAGGTGTTCTAGATCTGCCCTTGTGTCACGTTCGTGTGAACACTCAATCACATAATAACTGTGATGGCGGAGCAATATAGATCAGGCCTTCCTTGGCTACGAACCCCTTTCCCGGCTCCACCCCCCCCCCCCCGGAGTTATTATTGCCTGCCCGTCGATACAGTTTTCGTTCTATTCAATCCGGAAAGAAGACGATCATATAGAGCCTTATGCTTGTAGCGTTCTTAATTCGCTTATTTCATCACAAACAGGCAAAAAGGGCACTGGAGTGGGCAAAAGGGTAGGCCTCTGGAAGCCCATACAGAATTTGCAATAATCATCAGCAAAGAAATATTCAACCTTTTTTTCTTGTGACGGCAAATTTTCTTCAGATAGGCCCGTGTTCGTTTGGATCCGATGATTCTGGAACTCGCTGAACAGAAGCCGGTTTGAGGTGACACCACGCTCATTCGCGCAAATTGGCACCGTAGATCGAATTAAGGGGAGTGCCGATGCCTGCTCAGAAAGTGGATGTCACCGAAGTAAAACATTATGGTTCTGGCCATTTTGAGGGATGTTCCCTTGCCTTCGACTTCACGCCTAAATTAAGTTAGGTCGACTTGCCTATGCGCAAATTTCGCAGCGCTTTTGCTGCTTTGGGGAGGTCAGCCTGGTCTATGTTCTTCCATCACCCGCCTCATATACAACCAGCAAGTGAAAGTGTCACCTATAGCTGTGAAGTGGCTAATCATAAAATACATACAGACAATACTATCGGACCAAGTTTTTTCATCGGGGATTGACGTTGACGCCCCGGCCTCCCCAGGAAAAAAGTCTTTCCTACCCGAAAACTGAATAGACCGGCCGCTTTCAATATCACTTTACGCATAATGTTGAAAAAAATAATAAGCTGGGGCATTGAGGACTCGGAGGAAAATCGGCTCTCATGAGAAAGGAATTACCACGAGCGTGCCCCAGGCGTGCTAACAACTCACATTAAACGTAAAAATTTACGCCTATATAGGGCTATATTAGTGGAGGTTTGTGGTAACACCATATGGACATCTCTTTTGTGAAGATGTGTGGTTCTGAAAAGAAGCGGTTGGTTGTAAGACTCAACGTTCCAATCAGTATGCTCTGATCGTCAGGAAACGATCACCCAACTCCATAAATTGCAGCCCCATCCCACCAGTCTGGCCACCTCCTGAAGACGATCAGAGCATACTGATCGGAACGTCGAGTTTTACAACCGAACCGGTTCTTTTCAGAACTGACCACACATCTTCCCAAAATTTCCATATGCATGGTGTTATACCGCAAACCTTCACTATAGTATGGCGTGTCAAACGTTGCAATATTCAATATTTTGCAATGTATATGTTGGATGTTCAATATCTTTTACATTTATGTGCGATGTTCCATATATATAAGATTGGGAAAAATTAGATGTTCATGAAAAAAATTCATATTGTAAGGGTTAACCTTGGGTTAATCTTGCTTTTTTAGCAAAATTTGGAGCATATTTTACTAAAATTGGGCAAAATCAGATGCTTCAAAAAAATCCAGATGTAAAGTTTCCGCAAAACAGCTGTTGAAAAAGAGCCCAATCAGGCGCGGTTCTACGGGGGGGGGGGGGGGCTGGGGGGGGGTGGCTTTAGCCCCCCCCCCCAAAAAATTTTTTGTCTAGCCCCCCCCCCCAAAAAAATTCCGTAAAAAGAAATTGCAAAAGCAAAAAGGATTGTGATGTACATGCAAACGGTCTCCCCCTAAAGAAATAGTCATGACGAGGGTGCATTTGTAGTTAATATAGTGTGAATGATTTTAGGATTTTATTGGCGCTCCCCATTGAAAATAGGCATGGCATTCCACCCCCACCCCCCCCCCCCCCCCCCCACCTATTGATTTTCGGAGGCCTAAGTGTCTGGAGAAAATAACCGGTCTTATTACATTTTAGCACGCCTCCCTGAAAAAATTCTGGATCCACCCTGCTAGCCCCCCCCCCTCAAAAAAAATATTGGTTCTAGAACCGCGCCTGAGCCCAATGTTGAACTTTACTGAGTCTTAGGTCTATCGAGGGGACGATCCTTATTTCAACTCCCGTATATTCGCTGACAGTCTATATTTTTCTGTTTAAGAAAGTCGAAATAGCTGAAGAGGGAGGTGAGAATCTATTATGCCCAGATACAAAGAGTAGAAATCTACGCGTCTGCCTTTTGAAAATACACAATTGCGGTGTTCATTGTTGCGTAATGATCCGCCTAGCACACGACTGTTTTGCACATTACGCGTCTGCCTTTTGAAAATACACAATTGCGGTGTTCATTGTTCCGTAATGATCCGCCTAGCACACGACTGTTTTGCACATTAGGCTGAGTTATGCAGCTTCCTAACAAACCAAACACACTGGGCTCATTATATCGACTTGTTTTTACCTATTAAGGTAAAGCAAATGGACCCAGTAATCCTCCTGGCGCGTTTGCCATCTATAAAGACAACTTTTCTCAGTTTAAGGAAAATTCTAAGGTAACGAAATGGCCAAGTGGTTACGATTCGTCATCCACAGTTAGCGGGGTCCTTGGTTCGAATCCCGCTGGTGTCTTTTTGGTTTTTTAACGTATGAGTTCAATTATTCACTATAAGAGATTTTAGTTTCCCGTCGTAAAGTACCAACAGTACCTTAGCTTAATCGGTAAGCACTGCTGCTGGTACTGTCCGCGAGTTCCAGGTTGGCGCCTTCGTACAGGTTCAGGGCATGTGGTCCACTCGGGAGGATCAGGCTTAGGGGCCGCCCTGTTCCTCCCTTAGCTCTTTGCTTTTACATGGTGCCTGGCCCTCCGGGGTTATATGGATGGATAGGGAAGGAAGTGTGTATTGGTCGGGGACGCCGAGACCCCGGAAGAGAACTAAGGGATCGGCTGGGGCATTGTTATGGCTCAGACCGATCCCTGAAAGCTTGACTAGCACATAACTTTTTGATTTTTTTACCCTCTATCTTTTATACTTTGGTTTAGTTTGATATCTACAGCTGCTCGGCAGGTCTACGGGTAGTATCAAAATTGAAACAAAGGTGTATGTCATAAATCAATGAATATTTCATAATTGACTATAATCAAAACGGAGTTTCGTTTGATCAATTTGACTATCATTATATAATGACGCGATTGCCAATTGACGTAAGAAACGCCATAAATTATACCGGGAAAGAATAAAGATGTACATTGTAATATAAATATTATTTATACATCTTTCAAATAACGTGTCTTTAATTGTGAGCATTCCAAACAATACAGTAATTCGCAATAGTAATAGAATGGTATATGATAGCACGATCAATGTGTCTCTATTTAATTTCAAAAAATATAATTTAGGCCCCTATGTGTGAAATATTCTTTGATTGACTATGAGCATTCTATACGAATGAGTTAATTCGCAAAATATAGCAACAACAAAAGAGAAAGGAAAAAAGAGAAAATTCCTTTACCCTAAAAACTGGAAAAAATAATTTGCTTTAAAAAAGTTAAATGGGACACTTCATGTATTGATTTAACAGTTTGCAAGGGGTTAACCTTACATTTTTAGTAAAATTTAGATGTTTATGAAACATTTCAAATTGTAAGGGGTGAACCTTGCATTTTTTTAGCGAAATTGGGCAAAATCAGATCTTTCTGGAAAATTTCAGATTGAAAGGGGTTAACCCTGCTTTTGTAGTAAAATTTGGCAAAATAAGATGTGTATGAAAAATTTCAAATTGTAAGGGGTTTAACCTTTCTTTTTTAGTAAAATTGGGAAACTTTAAATGTTTATGAAACATTTCAAATTGTCAGTGGTTAACCTTGCATTTTTTTAGCAAAATAGGGCAAAATCAGATGTTTATGGAAAATTTCAGATGGTAAGGGGTTAACTTTGCATTTTTAGCAAAATTAGGCAAAATCAGATTTGTATGGAAAATCAAACATTGCCAAATTAGGACAAAATCAGATGTTTCTGGAAAATTGCAGACTGAAAGGGGTTATCCTTGCTTTTTTAAGCGAAATTGGGAAAAATCAGCTGTTTCTTGAAAATTGCAGATTGCAAGGGGTTAACTTGGCATTTTTAGCATGACTGGGCAATATCAGATTTATATGAAAAATCTCAAATTGTAGGGGTGAACCTTGTATTTTTAGCGAAATTGGGCAAATTAAATGTTTATGAAAAATCTCAAATTGTAAGGGGTGAACCTTGCATTTTTTAGCAAAATAGGGCAAAATCGGGTGTTTATGAAAAATGTCAGATTGTAAGGGGTTCACCTTGCATTTTTAGTAAAATTGGGAAAATTTAAATGTTTATGAAAAATTTCAAATTGTCAGTGGTTAACCTTGGCATTTTTTAGCAAAATTGGGCAAAATCAGGTATTTATGGAAAATTTCAGATTGTAAGGGTTAACTTTGCATTTTAGCAAAATTGGGCAAAATCAGATTTGTATGAAAAATCAAAATTTGTAAGGGGTTAAACCTTGCCAAACTAGGGCAAAATCAGATGTTTCTGGAAAATTGCAGATTGTAAGGGGTTTAACTTGGCGTTTTTTAGCATAACTGGGCAATATCAGATTTATATGAAAAAACTCAAATTGTAAGGGGTGAACCTTGTATTTTTTAGCGAAATTGGGCAAAATCAGATCTTTCTGGAAAATTTCAGATTGAAAGGGGTTTAACCTTGCTTTTGTAGTAAAAATTTGGCAAAATAAGATGTGTATGAAAAATTTCAAATTGTAAAGGGTTAACCTTTCTTTTTTAGTAAAATTGGGAAACTTTAAATGTTTATGAAAAATTTCAAATTGTCAGTGGTTAACCTTGCATTTTTTAGCAAAATAGGGCAAAATCAGGTGTTTTATGGAAAATTTCAGATGGTAAGGGGTTAACTTTGCATTTTTAGCAAAATTAGGCAAAATAAGATTTGTATGAAAAATCAAACACTGTAGGGGGTTAACCTTGCCAAATTAGGGCAAAATCAGATGTTTTCTGGAAAATTGCAGATTGAAAGGGGTTAACCTTGCTTTTTTTAAGCGAAATTGGGAAAAATCAGGTGTTTCTTAAAAATTGGCAGATTGCAAGGGGTTAACTTGGCATTTTTAGCATGACTGGGAAATATCAGATTTATATGAAAAATCACAAATTGTAAGGGTGAACCTTGTATTTTTAGCGAAATTGGGCAAATTAAATGTTTATGAAAAATCTCAAATTGTAAGGGGTGAACCTTGCATTTTTTAGCAAAATAGGGCAAAATCGGGTGTTTATGAAAAATGTCAGATTGTAAGGGGTTCACCTTGCATTTTTAGTAAAATTGGGAAAATTTAAATGTTTATGAAAAATTTCAAATTGTCAGTGGTAATTTGCTTGATTTTTGTTTAGCAAAATTGGGCAAATTAAATGTTTATGAAAAATCTCAAATGTCAGTGGTTAACTTTGCAATTTTAGCAAAATTGGGCAAAATCAGATTTGTATGAAAAATCAAAAATTGTAAGGGGTTAAACCTTGCCAAATTAGGGCAAAATCAGATGTTTCTGGAAAATTTCAGATTGTAAGGGGTTAACTTGGCGTTTTTTAGCATAACTGGGCAATATCAGATTTATATGAAAAATCTCAAATTGTAAGGGGTGAACCTTGTATTTTTAGCGAAATTGGGCAAAATCAGATCTTTCTGGAAAAATTTCAGATTGAAAGGGGTTAACCTTGCTTTTGTAGTAAAATTTGGCAAAATAAGATGTGTATGAAAAATTTCAAATTGTAAAGGGTTAACCTTTCTTTTTTAGTAAAATTGGGAAACTTTAAATGTTTATGAAAAATTTCAAATTGTCAGTGGGTTAACCTTGCATTTTTTTAGCAAAATAGGGCAAAATCAGGTGTTTTATGGAAAATTTCAGATGGTAAGGGGGTTAACTTTGCATTTTTAGCAAAATTGGGCAAAATAAGATTTGTATGAAAAATCAAACACTGTAAGGGGTTAACCTTGCCAAATTAGGGCAAAATCAGATGTTTCTGGAAAATTGCAGATTGAAAGGGTTAACCTTGCTTTTTAAGCGAAATTGGGAAAAATCAGCTGTTTCTTAAAAATTGCAGATTGCAAGGGGTTAACTTGGCATTTTTTAGCATGACTGGGCAATATCAGATTTATATGAAAAATCACAAATTGTAAGGGGTGAACCTTGTATTTTTAGCGAAATTGGGCAAATTAAAATGTTTATGAAAAATCTCAAATTGTCAGTGGTTAACCTCGCATTTTTTAGCAAAATTGGGCAAAATCAGGTGTTTATGAAAAATTCAGATTGTAAGGGGTTAACTTTGCATTTTTAGCAAAATTGGGCAAAATCAGATTTGTATGAAAATCAAAATTGTAAGGGTGAAACCTTGCCAAATTAGGGCAAAATCAGATGTTTATGAAAAATTTCAGATTGTAAGGGGTTAACTTGGCATTTTTAGCATGACAAATCACAAATTGTAAGGGGTGAACCTTGTATTTTTAGCGAAATTGGGCAAATTAAATGTTTATGAAAAATCTCAAATTGTCAGTGGTTAACCTCGCATTTTTTAGCATGACTGGGCAATATCAGATTTATATGAAAATCTCAAATTGTAAGGGGTGAACCTTGTATTTTTAGCGAAATTGGGCAAATTAAAAGTTTAAGAAAAATCTCAAATTGTAAGGGGTGAACCTTGCATTTTTTAGCAAAATAGGGCAAAATCGGTGTTTATGAAAAATGTCAGATTGTAAGGGGTTTCACCTTGCATTTTTAGCAAAATTGGGAAAAATCAGATTTGTATGAAAAATCAAAAATTGTAAGAGGTTAACCTTTGCCCAATTAGGGCAAAATCAGATGTTTCTGGAAAATTGCAGATTGAAAGGGGTTAACCTTGCATTTTTAGCAAAACTGGGCAATATCAGATTTTCATGAAAAATCTCAAATTATAAGGGGTGAACCTTGCATTTTTAGCAAAATTGGGCAAAATCAGATGTTTCTGAAAAATTTCAGATGTAAGGGGGTTAACCTTGCTTTTTTAGCAAAATTGGGAAAAATCAGACTTGTATGAAAAATAAAAATTGTTAAGGGTTAACCTTTGGCCAAATTAAGGCACTAAAAAAGAAGGTTAACCCCCTTACATCTGAAATTTTCAAATGTAAGGGGGTTTAACCTTCCTTTTTTAGTAAAATTGTGGAAAATTTTAATGTGCATGAAAAATTCAGATTGTAAAGGGTTTCACCTTGCATTTTTAGCAAAATTGGGGAAAAATCAGATTTGTAATGAAAAATCAAAAATTGTAAGGGGTTTAACTTTTGCCAAACTAGGGCAAAATCACAGATGTTTCTGGAAAATTGCAGATTGAAAGGGGTTAACCTTGCATTTTAAGCAAAATTGGGCAAAATGTTATTTTTATCAAAAATCTCAAATTGTAAGGGGTGAACCTTGCATATATTAGCAAAATTGGGCAAAATCAGATGTTTCTGAAAAACAATTCCGATGTAAGGAATATAACCTTACTTTTTTTTTAGTGAAATTTGGTAAAAAATTAGATGTTTATGAAAAATTTCAAATTGTAAGGGGTTCCGATTGCATTTTTGTTAGCAAAATAGGGCAAAATCAGATGTTTATGGAAAAAATTTCAAATTGTAATGGGTTTAACCTTGCATTTTTAGCAAAATTGGACAAAATCAGATGTTTCTGGAAAAATTTCAGATGCAAGGGATTATCCTTGCTTGTTTAGTGAAAATTGGCAAAGTTAGATGTTTATGAAAAATTTCAAATTATAAGCATTTTTTAAGCGAAATTGGGAAAAAAATCTGATGTTTCTGGAAAATTGCAGATTGTAAGGGATTAACCTTGCTTTTTGAATGAGATTGGGAAAAATTAGATGTTTCATGAAAAAAATTCAAATTGTAAGGGGTTAACCTTGCATTTTTTTTTTGGCAAAATAGGACACAATCAGATGATTCTGGAAAATTGCAGATTGTTAGGGCTTAACCTTGTATTTCAAGCAAAATTGGGCAAAAAGAAATGTTTATGAAAAATTTTAAATTGTAAGAGGTGTACCTTGTATATTTAGTAAAATTTGGCAAAATCAGATAAAATGGTGTGAAAAATCTAAAATGGTAAGGGGTTTAGCCTTGTTTTTTAGCAAAATTTGGAGCGTATTTTACTAAATTTGGGCAAAATCAGATGCTTCTAAAAAATCCAGGTGTAAGTTTCCGCTAAAAATACAAAGTTCACCTCTTACAATTTGAGATTTTTCATATAAAGTGATATTGCCCAGTTATACAAAATGCCAAGTAAACCCCTTACAATCTTCAATTTTCAAGAAACATCTGATTTTTCCCAATTTCGCTTAAAAAGGCAAGGTTAACCCCTTTTAATCTGCAATTTTCCAGAAACATCTGATTTTGCCCTAATTTGGCAAGGTTAACCCCTTACAATTTTAGATTTTTCATACAAATCTGATTTTGCCCAATTTTGCTAAAACTGCAAGTTAACCCCTTACAGTGCGAAATTTTCCATAAACACCTGATTTTGCCCTATTTTGCTAAAAAATGCAAGGTTAACCACTGACA